>NC_056731.1:1897833701-1898174951 GCF_019279795.1 Protopterus annectens | reverse complement strand
CTCACTTCTCAGCTTCTTCTGATTTCCCCACTTTGCTTGGTTTACTACTGTCTTATCTGTACTTTGTTTCATCCCATGTGCCTTCAGTTTTACATTCCATTCCCCTATCCTTTGCTGAAGTTTTTGCCCAGAGTCTGCCTGTAAAGCCGCATCATGTGCAGACAACAGCTTTGTTGATCTGTCTCCTCCAACCTGTTTGCTAATGTAGTCCATCACCAGTATGAACAGCTACGAGCTGAGATCTGAACTCTGATGTACACTCACTCCCACTGGAAACCTCCTTGTGAGACTGAACACTGTTTGTATGTGGGTCATCGGGTCCTTTTACATAGACTGCAGTAATTCTACCAGTGTTTCTGGGACTTCAAACCACTGCAGTACTGTCCATATCAGCTTTCTTGGGAACATGTCATATGCTGTCTCCAAGTCTAAGAATGCTCATTTGGACTCTCTTTCCTCATCTCTAGCTTCTTTTCCACTGTCTATCTCACTGCAAACAGCAGGTCATTTGTGCTGCATCCTGATCTGAATCCAAACTGCTCATCTCCCATCTTACATTCTACTACACTGCATATCTGTTTATCAATCGCACTCTCCAGAACTTTCATGGGACATGACAGGAGTTGGATACCTGTGTACTGCCAACAGTTGTGGATGTCCCCTTTGTTTTTGCACACTAGCACAAGTATGCTTATTTTCCAGTCAGCTAGGATACGTCTTTCTCCCCACACTGCTATGAGTACCCTCAGGAGCCATTTCTTCCCCATCTTACCCAGCATCTTTATCATATCTGCTGTGACCTCATCTGAGCTTGCTGCTTTCCCTGATTTGATTTTCCTAAGTGATAATCTTACTTTTCTAGGGTGGGCTTCTGTTCTTCACTCATCATAGAGGTGTCTGGGGAAGTATAGCTTCTGTGGGGGGTTTCTTCATTTAGAAACTGCTGGAAGTACTCCTTCCATCTTCCTTTAATGTCCTGTGGACTGGTGCTGTTGACATCCCTTATGAAGGGTGTCTGACTATCTTATTTATCTTTCTGTCTTTGCATTGCAACCTGATGTAGTTTTTTTTTGTGTCACCTACTGAGTCACTTTCCAGAAGCTGGTAGAGTACTTCTGATGCCCTGTTCTTTGCTATTGCAACTACTTTCTTAGCTTCTTTGTTAACCAACCAGTATTTCTTCCTAGCCTGCTAAACCTTTTCTATCCCCCACTTTTTCCTGCACTCCTTCTTTATTTTGATGACTTCCTGACTTCTGCATTCCACCACCAGCTTTCCTTATGTACCTTATTTCCATACCTGGCTCTGCCATATATGTGTTCTGTAGTCCTCACACATGGTGTTTGAGGTGATGCCATTCTTCAACTCCACCTATATACTCTTTGGATACTAGAGCCCTGAGTAATTATTTGAACTGTTGTGCTTTCTCTCCACTTAACTTCCAGGTATTCAGCCTGGTCTCTGTTGACCTTAGAGCCTTCTCTGACCACTGCTTGCAGCTTATTATGGCAACCAGTGGTCTATGTTGTGGGCTGACTGTTTCACTGGGAATGAATTTACAGTCACTGATTCTACTTCAATGCCCTTTTCTTACTATGAAGAAATCTACCTGAGTTGCATGTTGGCCAGTCTTGCATGTGATCTTATGGCTCTCTCTCTTTTTGAACCATGTGTTGGCTACTATCAAGCCATTTGCTAGACAAAAGTCTAGAATGGTATGGTGTCTCCTTCTTTATTTCTGTTGTCCCACCCATGTGGATCCAAGCAGTCCTCATATCCTATACTATTTGTCCTGATATTTGCATTCAAGTCACCCATTATCAACACCAACTCATGTTATCCTGCTTTATATAGTAGGTCCTGCAACTGCTGTATGAATGCACTCTTTTCCTCACTTTCACAACCTTGCTGTGGGGTGTAGGCTGAGATTATGAATATTGCCATGTCTTTACACTAGTGTCTGATTGCATTGAGTCTGTCACTAATTCTGACAACATCCCTTACTGTCTTCTGAAGCCTCTCGCTCAACACAATTCCAGCACCATTTCTAGCCTATCCCCATCCTGAGTAGTAGACTCTGGATCCTAAGCCAGCCTCCTCTGTACCATCAAATCATCCTCTTCCATGCTCCATCCTCTCAGTGAATCTACATTGAATGTAACAATTCTTAGTTCAATTTTGGCATGTTGATTGGTTTTGCAAACAGCCTTTGCTCAACAGAAATATCCCAGGTAACCCAGACTGGGCAACTGTACACCACCTGGCCAGTAGCTTATTGACCCAGGGCTGCTGGACTTTATGGTGGGCACACACTGGCCAGTAGGGGCACATACACCCCTCCCCACTGTTAGCATGGGTCCCTGGTGTAGGTCATGTTCTCAACCCACTTATTACCAGTAACTTTCCATGCCCATTTGGTGACATTAGTCAACATGACTGAATCTCCTAGAGCCATATTTAAGATCATAGTATCATAGGAGATTACTAGGCTATCCACCCGGAGGTCATTTCAAGCCTAGTGTTTTATCCCAGTGTAACACCATAGAAATGCTAGTCAATACCCAAGATTACATTTAGACAATTTTACACTGAGTGGCTAGCCCTGCCATGGCATCCACTCTGTGATCCTTGTTTTCTTATCTTGAGGACACTGCATACCACAGTAGATGCCTGAAGTGGTTTGTTTATGCAACTCTTCCCCCTATAGGTCACCATGTAAAGTCTGCACTGTTGCCAACAGATCTATTCATTGGTGAGATAAAGATGGAAACACTCAGCATGCTTTTTGGAGGTGAGAAGAAACATAGTGAGAACATGCAAACTCCAAACAGGTAAAGTTTGGAAACTCACCCCACTCACACACACACACGCACGCACGCACATACACGCACACACACGTGCACACATGCACAGACACACACAAGGATCTATATCACATCGTAGAATCACAATTAAGTGACTGCTTCTTCATTGAACATCTCTTTATTGAACATACTATTTTTACAAGTAAGTTTTCAGTGAAAAGTTTGCTAGGGTAAACCGATGGCAGGTCACCATCTGGAATTTGCCCTTTTCCCTGCTGTAGTGTGATCTTGGAGTTGATATATTTAGTTATAGAGCACAAAAAAGGAAACAGCTAGGATGAATGTTCCACCAGTATAACAGAAAGTCATATAAGTCCACAATAGTACTGGATAGAGCAACCGATGGATGAAAATATCACAGTGTATGAATCCAATAATCCAAATAGACAAGTTCAATCCAAAAGTAAATCCCAAAAAGGCTTTATTTGTAGTAGATAAGCGCTTTCATGACAAACATGCCACTTCATCAGACCATATAAAAGCATATGACAAACATCCCCATTTTTAAATATATGTTCATCCAGTCAGAATCTAAAATCAATTAGATGAGTGAAATCAGTCAAACAAATAACTAATTATCTCATCAATTAAGCATTAAAACTTTTATGAAGTTGATTTCAAAAACCTTACTAAAAAACCTATACATGTGTAACAGTAATATAAACAGTAAATAAAAAACTTAAATAAAGATGAATCTTCTATGTGTGCAAAATACATCTATACAACATGAAGCTGTATATCTAACATCCCCAGAGATATTTAATAGGCCTATCTCATTTAAATAATTTCCTGTTCTTTAGCACTGGTCTTAAGGGTACTCTATCATTGAGGCCCTTCTCTTTATTCGCCCTTAGTCTTATGATCCACCTAGTTTCAGAGGTTTCAGTGTGGTTCTGTATATCTCCACCTCTATTATTGGGATCAACTCTCTCTACAACCATGAAAGTAAAGCAATGTTCAATTCCTTGTAGAGTTACATGTTTAGCTAATGCATATGTAGTGGTGCCATTCCTAATATGAAGTAGATGTTATCTGATCCTATACCTAAACTTCTTGTTAGTTTTGCCTACATAGAATGCTGAACATAGGCTACAGGTTGCCAAGTAAACATCATTCTCAGTGTTGCAATCTGCTTTTACATCAAATCTATAGGTACACTGAATGTCTGGATGGATAAATTAATTACTCCTATTTATATATAAACATTGATTACAATTACCACAAGAAGTTGTACCTTTGGCCCCTTCTATTCTATGTTGCTGGCCCTCATTAGGGTAGCATAACATCCTTTTTAATGACTTTCTGTTTCTAAACAGAAAGTTAGGACTTTCTCCTATTACCTCTTTGATCTCAGGATTCTGAGTTAATATGCACCAATTTTTCTTGATTACATTTGTCACTATATTTATGTCAGTGGTATAGTATGTAGAGTATCTAATACTTGGTTTCTTGTGTTTCTGCTGTTCTGTCCTTTCACCTCTCGAAGAAAAGTAAGGTTTACCTATGTTGTCTCTCCAGGAGGTGGCTTTACTCAAAATGTCAGCTGTCATACTATCCGTATATCCTCTCTTACTAAATCTGGATCCAATATCTGTCAGTTCTTCCTTAAATACTTCATCCTTGGCTGTTAACCTGGAGGTCCTAAGGGTTTGTCCCTTTACTATATTCTTAAATATATGTTCTGGATGCATGCTACTTCTATGAAGTAGGGTATCCCTGTGGCATGTCTTCCTGAACAATCTAGTGGTTATACCATCTACATCATCTATAAGAACAGTGACATCAAGAAAATCAATTTTCTCAGCGGAGTAACTAATTTCAAACTTCAAAAAAATAGTGCTATTTCCTATCTCAGTGTGGAACTCTTCTAGGGTATCAGCAGTCCCATTCCATACCAAAAAAAGTTCATCTACGAACCTTTTATAGAATAAAATCTGCTGCCATTTGTTTCCTTGTAGCATATATTTATTCTCCCATTCAGCCATAACGAGATTAGCATAGCTGTTGGCACTGGCCGTGCCCATGGCCACGCCATCTCTCTGCACAAATAATTTCCCATCAAAGTACATGATATTATTAGATAGGACTAATTCCATCAACAGACATATCAGATCTATTTTAGCTCCATTATAGGTTCCCTCATCCAATAGGTATTCCCTTAGAAATATCAGACCAATATCATTAGGAATACATGTAAACAGTGAACATACATCTAATGTGACTAACAAAGGCATATTCAAACTTCCTTCATATCCATTCTTAAAATCAAATAGATCTTGTAAAAATTGTTGGTATCCCTTAAAATATTCGTATTTTTATCGACTATTGATCTTGGATATTTCTCAATATATATAGAGATGAGCTCTGTAGACCAGTTGCGACCAGATACAATTGGTCTTAAAGGTGGATTTTGAGCATCCTTGTGTATTTTAGGAAGTCCCTGTATGCTAAGTACCAAGGGGTTATCCACCCTAAAGTAGTTATACAACTCATTATATATAGTATTATCCAATAAACATTCATATAAAACTCAATTCAGCTTTCTAAGCATCTTATCCATATCAACATGGCTTATACTCGTATATGTTGTGGTGTCATTTAACATTTGAAACATTGACGTATCATAATATGTTTTATCCATTAGCACCACAGATCCACCTTTGTTAGCTTGTTTAATTACAACTGAACTTTCTGATTGCAGCTGCTTTAATGCATTTTGTTCACTCTTGTTTAAGTTAAAATAGTTACTACTTACTTTCCTATTATTACTGCCTAGGGCTTCAAAAAGCTCATTCCCACATATGCTGATAAAAACATCCAAAACTGGATGATTTGGTGGAAGGAAAGTACTCGGTTTCTTAAAGATGATGCTGTTAGTATTTCCATCATTTTGTTTTTTTAAATAACATTTTAAGTAAAACATTTCTGGCAAACATATGCAAGTCTATTATACTATCGGTTAACTCTGTCCACTGTGCCGGAATAAATGATAGTCCCCTTTCCAGTATACTTGTTTCCTCATGAGTCAATGACCGAGAGGAGATATTCCAAATTATACTGCTTTCCTCCATGCTTTCTTGGGTGCATTCAACACTGGGGAGTCTGTCAGTAACTTCCGCTTGTTTCAATTCCGGCTGTACGACCTCCCACTTTGAAACGGTTTCTCTATATCTGCATTTGGTAGTTTTATTGGTAGAGTGTGAAAAACCTGTTGCACTGCCTCCAATGGTTCCAAAACATTCGCTCTATCTTCCACCTGTTGCCATTTCCTCTCCGGTGATTTCAGCCTTCGCCTCTCATCTACCAGTCCATTTACACTAATTCTGTGGTTCATTACTGTAGGTACAATTACATGGGGTTGAGCGTTGGATTGCATGCGCACATCTAGATCTCTCACTTCCCTCTCTTCTTCGTTAATGATATCATTATGTTCATCCGTGCTGATATCATAACGCTCATTCGTATGTATCGCTTCTCCATTTCTTAAGGTGGTATGGTCATTCATCCGTCCTATTGGAGTGCCTCTGGGCCATACAAAAACATGGCCCTCCTTAAAATCCCTTCGTCCCTTTCTAGCTTATTAAATTTTTGTCGTAGCAATCTCTTCTCGAAAACTAATACAGAGTCTGTAATAGTGGAGCATTTCTCATCCACCATTCTCTGTGGATAAGAGCTGAAGAGTATTTGCTGCACATGTATAATGTTAGCTCTTATTTCTTCTTCTTCTTTAGCAGAAGATTCAAGTAGGAGCCGCATGTAATTAAAGCTCAGTTCTAAATTGAGCTGTTGCCATTTACTGAGCAATTCAGGTAATTGTTCTCCCTGACTGGGCATTTTCAAAACCTTTAACCCTCTCGGAATAACTTTAGATTTTAAACAGGCCTCTAAATAATATCGTTGAGCATGTACTCTCTTCAGTTTATATAAAGCATCTTTTAGTCTATGTGCTTCTCTTAGAAAGACAGCATAATCAATATCATCGTTATCATTCTCATTATTGTCTATATTGATTTCAGTTGATAGCAACGGATTACCTTTCTTGCTCATCAGACCCTGGGGATGTTTGTCATATGCTTTTATATGGTCTGATGAAGTGGCATGTTTGTCATGAAAGCGCTTACCTACTACAAATAAAGCCTTTTTGGGATTTACTTTTGGATTGAACTTGTCTGTTTGGATTATTGGATTCATACACTGTCATATTTAGTTGTAGGGTGTGCAGGGAGCTCAGCCCCACACATTGGGAGGGGTGTGGGGTGTAGCCCCCACTTGTGTAGGTGTTAAGTTTTATGGTTTTGTTTATGATTGCTAGGGTGAACTCCCATCAGTTTGCCCTAGGAAACTTTTCACTGAACAGTTAGTTTGATGAATAGTATGTTCACTAAACAGATATTCAATGAAGAGGAGTTCGCTTAATTGTGATTTGATGATGTGATATAGACCCCCACACACACAAAGCTAAATCGATCCCTTAACTTGAACCTAACTCTAACCCTAACCTGCACAACATGCACAAATATACTAATATACAAATAATAACACACACACATATATATATTATACACACACACACACACACACACACACACACACACGTGTCTGTGTGTGTATATATATATATATATATATATATATATATATATATATAAGGGTCTACTTCTAAATTTCGAAGTTTCAAAATGTAGACTTTCTTATGATTGAGACCATAAGACTGAAATTTTGAAACTTTGAAATTTAAATAAAACAAATCTTTTTTTTACATTTTGGTGGGGGGGGGGGGCAAGCTTTCCTGTACCCCCCACCCCCTGTTAATTAAATATACCGACAATGAGATTGCACTACAGCAAGAAAAACTTTAAATATACTGTTCTGCACTGTACGTTGATCTCCATTTAAACGGTTTAAAGTTATAAAACTTTGATCTTATGGTCTCGACCATAAGAAAGTCGACGTTTTGAAACTTCAAAATTTAGAAGTAGACCCATGTATGTGTATATATGTGTGTATATATATATATATATATATATATATATATATATATATATATATATGTGTGTGTGTGTGTGTGTGTGTGTGTGTGTGTATATATGGGTCTACTGCTTTTCATCGAATACCACGTATTCAAAAAAGAGCAGCAGACCGCTCAGTTACGCAAAAGTGCACTTATTCGAAAGTGCACTTTCGCGAACTCAGCTTCAACGAATGGATGGCACCACAGTGGAGGACAGCAGGAAAACATGCTATGTCCTCCACTGTGGTGCAGTAGTTACGGACCTTAGGCTTAGGGTGCGGGTCATGGTAAGGGGATAGCCCTACTAGCTATCCCTTTACCATGACCCGTGCCCTAACCCTAAAGTCCGTAACTACTGCACTAAAGTCAGTAGTAGCCCGTTCGCTGAAGCGGGTTTCACGAAAGCGCACTTTAGATTAAGTACACTTTCGCGTAACCCAGGGTCTACTGTGTGAGTTTGAAGAAGTGTATTTTTGAACTTATACAGTAGACCCGTGTATATATGTATCTATATATGCATACATATATATATATACACACACACACACACACACACACACACACACACACACACACACACACACACACACACACACACACAGCTTACATTCATACACTGTCTTTCCATTCCATCACTTTACCCTTTTATTTCCCCTGTAGTCCCTTGCTCTGACTTACTGTGGTCTTTTATCCATCTCTTTTTTATATAATAAGTACTAACTTTATTGCCTCAATATAATTTCGCAGTGTAGTAGAGTTTTTTTCTTTCTGTCATTTCAGAGCCTGCGGTCACTATATCTGACCTCAGTATTCCAGGAGCTTTGCCACAAGGCCCTATACCTACAGGTTTACTGAGAATTTTGTCGTTGTTTAATAAAAGCATATTTATCCTGAAGAATCTTGCTGCTTATTAACTTTAGACAATTAAATACATATTTGCTCTTTGTTTAAAAGTCTCTGTGAAGTAGTCCGTGCACTCTGAGGACCTCTTACTAACTTGGACACTGTCCACTTTTGATTCACCAGTAGATTGTACTGCATATGCCAGTTATTTAGTCTCAGGAAATGACAGACAACCTGCTTTACTCACACCTCTTTGTTAATTGCTTTGTTCTGGCTATAAACTGATTCCTTTCACTTAGAAATTGACCTGAGGGTTGGAAACCTATTCAGCTTGGCTTCACTCCCCTACCCTATCCCCAATTCCCACACAACCATCTTATTCTAATATTATACTTCCTACATACATGTTTCACTTGTGACTTTTACTCCAAAACCCTCCCCAACTGACCACATTACTTATGTACATACACTTCTGTTTCTTGTTTCCTACTTCCATATCTCTGTTTAAGTTTTAACCCCAGTCCCAACTATCTTTCTCCCTCCCATATTGCTTTAAATTATATGCATTTATAATCACAACCCTCCCAAATAGTACCTGTCTATTCTGCATTGTATCTTTTTTTCCCATATAAACCCTCATTTCTTCTTATTTAAACTACATATTAATACTTTAACCTTTAATACTCATCTATTCCTTATATTCCATAAATGATATCAGGACAACCTACCTCCCTTCTTTTATAGAAAATACTTCTCTCATTACCTGGGTTCTTCCTGCTCTCAGAATCCACCATCACTGAATCTTCTACTGTCTTGCCACTTCTTGTTTTCCTCTTCATTGCTGCTTCCCCACTGCCCGACGTCTATAAAATACAGATACCTGTACTTAATTATGCTACTCTTCAGCTTATCCTTTATTCTTTTCCTCCTACTGTGCCATTTTTCATCCTAACATGATTCAGTAATATGTTGCAACATCTCTCCAACTGTGTCATAACCACCTAGCCATACTTCCTGTTTACACTCTTCACACATTGCACCAAATCTATGTAATATTGTCCCTCACCTGTATTCCAAATATAAGCCTATTAATTGCACTTCAACTCAAACCAAAACAAAATTAAGTACAATATTCCTCCGAAAAAACAAGTATACATAATTCCCTGATACACTAAAATCCTTCTAGGAGGAGATATACACCCCAATCCTGGTGCCGCCTATTACAACAAACACAATGATAATTTTCTCCCACACACTTTTGTAACCCAGCAACAGCCAATCCTCACCCTGGTGATCTAATATTTGCTGCAGTAAATCTTAGAAGTATAAGAAATAACTGAAACGTGGCTTATACCCAGCATAAATTACTTCAAAGTTATACCTCCTGGCTATAATATCATCTGTAATGACCATTTAAAGAGGAAGGGTGGTGGCATTACTTTAATAATTCCCAGTACTTACCGCATTTCCCCTTACAGCAAACCAATGCCAAAATTCAGTTCAGCAGAGCTTCTTATTGCTTTCCTCAAAATAAACAGTTATAAACAATATGTATTACTGTCCTTTGTATCCCTCCTGGTGACAATACAGCTATACTGGAAGATATTCTGTGTTGGATATTCATGACATTTCCACAAGAAAAAAAATATTACTAGGAGATGTGATTGTCAACTGGTTGTACATAAACTCTAACTCCCCTACATCTAGCATGAACTTGTATGGTCTCACACAATTAATAACCCCACACTTTATAGCAAGAGATCAAATTCTCTCTTAGAATGGATCCTAGTATCAGACCCCAGCAAATAGTCCAGCACATATACAATATCAGACACTCTCAGTGATCATCTCCCTGTCTAAACAACTAGACATCTCACACCTAAAACAACATATAATCTTTCCAAGTTTAGCTCAGAAATGTTCATTACTACACTATCATCTATTAACTGGAACTTTCTAAAAAGCCTCCCCTTAGATGATGCTGTAATTGAATTCAGCACAACTTTTGTAAATATCCTAAATAGCCATGCACCTCCTAGAAGGAAGAGAATGAAAACAAACAATGCAGTTTTGCTATCCAAAATGAGTAGAATGCTAATGCAGGATAGAGGAAAAAAAAACATGGAAAGAATGGCAAAAATATAAAATACCTCATTGTCTTGAAAACTTCAAAATGCTTCACAGTTGGACTAAAAAGCAAATAAATGAAGACAAAAAATACACTATAATAACTTTCAGAATAATACTGAAGACAACCTAAACAATTTTGGACATCCATCAAAGAAATCTTACATGCTGGCCAAAACTTCAACCCAACCCCCTCTCCAGATAACTCACCACTCAAAACTGCAACATAGTTCAGCTCTTATTTAGGATTTGTCAGCATCTAATCCCAACTCTGCCCCAACAGCCACATGTCACCACATCCACTTTCACCTTCAAACCTGTGTCCACATCCCATATAAAACTACTTTTAAACTTAAACCATGCATGTGAAGTTGTTAAATCTTGCTGTGTATTCTCACTGATGGGTTCGGAGCTGATCCTTGGCTACGACATGGCCGATAGCAGAGCTCAAGGTTTAGCAGTAGCTCGAGACCAAGCCCCTTATCCCATGATGCACTGCTGGAATTACCTCAGATCTAGTTTGCCATGGCACAGATCTCTTGGTTTCCAGCATTGCTCGAGACTGTTTTCTGCAAATTAGCAAGTTTTTACAAATCTTTTTCTGATATTCTTATACTTTTAGGTGTTAGTTAGAGTGTTATTTAGAGTGTTAGCCCCTTCCATAAATATTAGTTGTACTGGGTCGTTTTTTGTGTTAGTGGCCACTTCAGCTAGTTTTGGCTTTGGCCTTTCGTGGATTAGAGTAGTCTATTGTTAATATACATATATATATATATATATACTTACATATATATATATATATATATATATATATATATATATATATATATATGTATATATATATATATATATATATATATATATATACTTACATAGATATATATATATATATATAATGTCTATATAGCGTGGCCTCTTTGGGCTTTGTTTAAGTGTGTGTTAAACTTTTTCAAGTTTTCTTGTTAGTTGTGATAGAGTTTGTGGATACAAACATTATGTCTGAAGGGAATGAAAAACCTACGAAGTCTGGCTTCAAGAAATGTCCAGACTGTGGACAAAAGATGTCAGTCACTGATGGGCACGTTCAGTGTGTTTATTGTTTGGGAGCGGTGCACCTACAAGAATCTTGCAGCATTTGCCATTCTTTTTCATCCAGGGTATTGTTAGAAAGGAAGAGAAAATTGATAGATCGAGGATTGCTAAAGCACCCCTTTTCTGAAGCATTGAGTGACCAGGATGGTGCCAGCAAGTCCTCAAAGTCTTCAAAATCCGCAGCAGATTCTAAGGGATTTAAGAAGGTTAAAAAAATGGAGAATACAGGGCCATTGGTTCCACTGGCCTCAGAACCGAGTCTTCCTACCTGTCGGAGCCGGCTCACAGCCTTGGAGCCGGTCTCTGAGACTCCATCATCTCCTCTGCTTCAATCAACACCGTCTGTGCATTCATCGAAGTCTTCTGTCAGCCTCTCAGATCTGGATATGGTCCAGTTGGTGCAGAAGCTCTTACGGGCACCAGGCCTTGCCAAATTGTTGTCGGCTCCGACACTTCCGTCGGAACCGAAGACCATCACCCCGAACTTGACTGCTTCTCCTCCGAGCCATATCGGATCCTCAGAGCTGGAGGAGGCTGATCTGATGTTTGTTGATCCTGTGGAGCTGAGACCTGCTCTGGTATCTTCGGTTCCATCTGCTCAGATGCCCTCTGCACTGACCGGGGACTCTAGGAGCTGACAATCTACTGTCGGATCCGGTGAGGATAGTCATACCAACTTGTCAGTGCTGACTCTTCCTCTCGGGGCTTCGGCTCGGATGAGCTCGACTCCTACCTCAGGCTCGGAGCCCATGGCCTTGATGTGGGAGGATCAGGCGATTGCTTTGGGTCCATCTACTCCTTCTCATCGGAGCCGTGGTGCTTTCGAAGCGATCAGGAGAGTCATGTCTCCAAGTACATCTTCAGCATCAGGTCCGGCTTCTTCCTCCCCTCAAGCACCTGTGTCTGCTTCTGTTTCCATCGGCCAACCCAAGTGTAGAGACCCTGAGCCTCAGGTAGCCCCACAGGGTGCCCCTTGCTCTTCCGAGTCCTCTCCAAAGGCTCCCACTGAGGAGGTCCCCAGGAAGAGGTTGTGTAAGAGGAGACCCTTGGACTCCCCACAGGAGTCTCTGACATCTGACACTGACTTGGATGAGTCACAAGGGTCTCCTCGATCCCCCTCTGAGGATATCTCCTTTGCAGAGATACTAATGATCCTTAGGCAGAGGGGTGATTGGCAGTCCAAAAGCCCTACCGAGGACGAGTCAGTGCTTCTGAAGGCTTTCGCGTCTCAACCTTCTACCTATTGGGTGTCTCTACCTTCCAATGAGCTCATGGATCTGATCTCTCGTAGAGCATGGGAGTCACCGGAGTCCATGGAACCTGTCCCTCGGAGGCCAAATAAGTTCATCTCCGCCCCATGGATAAACCTTTTTTGACTAAGGGAGTGCCTTTTGATGCCATGATGGTGGCGGCGGCCACCAAGAAGGAAATGTCTGAGACTTCCTCATCTATCCATCCTCCTGACAGAGATTCTAGGATCATGGATAGATATGGGAAACGCATGTATAGTTCAACGACTTTTTCTCTTCGATCACTGAACTATTTAACTCACTTCACCAGACTCCAAAGAGATCTCCTGAAAGAGCTAGGAGATACTCTCCAGGGTACAGTAGCTGCAGGGTTTTCTGACAAAGTTACCAACCAGCTCGCTACTCTAAATTCGATTGTGAACTCGTCCATGTGTCTCATATCTTACACAGCTGATGGGTTGAGTAGGGCCACAAGTTCAGGCATTGCTGTGCGTATACATGCCTGGATGCATCTCTGTTCCTTCGCAGAGCCCTTCAAGTCTTCATTTATCAACAGCCCATTTGATGGCTCTTCCTTGTTTGGGCCCAAGGTCAAGTAAACTTTGACCAGGTGTGAGCCGGAAAGAAAGACTCTGTCTGCCATCGGAGTCCGCTTTTCTAACCTTACTCGGCCTTATCCTAAAGGCCCTAAGGGCAGAAATATGTGGTTCCAAAAAGCCCATGGAGCCTTTCAGAAAACACTTGGCAAAACCCCTTCTAGAGGCAGAGGAGGGGGTTATAATGGAAGACATCACCTGCGTGGCAGAGGGGGTCCACAACAGCAGGGTGACAGAGGTCAGTTCTCTGGCCAGCCCTACCAGCGCTCCTGAAAGGAGGCATGGCTGTCCTGCTCTGGAGTCAGTCGGGGGTCGCTTGTCTTTATACCCAGAAGCCTGGCCAGACATAACATCTGATACCTGGGTACAAAGCATCATCTGCAGAGGGTATTTCATACCCTTCTCTTTCCCCCCCTGTTCCTGTCAAGAGACTCCCGGACATTCCACCCAGTTTCTGGGAACAAGCAACTGTAGAGGTCCACAAGTTGCTAGAAAAAAGAGTCATCCAGCCAGTCCCAGCAGACCAAACAGAATTCAGAACTTACTCAAGATTCTTTTTGGTTCCAAAGAAAACAGGGGACTGGAGACCTATCTTGGACCTCAGCAGACTCAATCAATTTATTAAGAAAGAGAAGTTCCGAATGGTCCCGCTTCAGTCCATACTTCCCTTTTTAGGGAAAGGTGATTGGATGTGCTCCATTGATCTCAAGAATGCATACTACCACATAAAGATGGACAGACACTCCAGAGATCACCTGCATTTCCGGCTGGGAGCCAATCACTGTCAGTTTCGAGCCCTGCCCTTTGGTCTCACTACAGCCCCCAGACTCTTCACCAAATGCATGGCAGTGGTTACGGCTCACCTGAGGCATCTAGGATTCCAGGTGTTTCCATACCTAGATGATTGGCTCCTTACCTCCACCACCAGGCATCAACTGATTCAGGCAACCGAATCCACTCTTACACTCTGCAAACAATTAGGCATTACGGTCAACTTTGAAAAGTCTGCCTTGTCACCATCTCATCTTTATAGGAACAGAGTTAGATACCTCAACCACCACTCTAAGTCTTCCAGCCGAAAGGGTCTCACTGCTTCGCCAGCACATAGCCTCATTGGTGTCAAAGAACAGAGCTCCAGCCACAGAGATCTTGAAAGTATTAGGTTTGATGGTGGCAGCAATATTAGCCATTCCTCTCGCAAGGCTCCATATGCAAATTCTTCAATGGCTTCTGTTTACCCAGTGGTCTTACCAGGAATTGCCAATGAACCATATGATCCTCATCACAAACTCATGCAAGAGGGACCTTCAGTGGTGGTTGACATCTCTTCATGTCACAATGGGATGACCCTTTGTGCCCCCCCCCAGTAGCCACTGTGACCATGGACACTTCCCTGATAGGGTGGGGGGGCATTTTCAGGGAAAGACTGCCCATGGCACATTGACGGATCAAGAGTCACATCTGCATATCAATGTTCTAGAGATGACAGCAGTACTTCTGGCGTTGCAGTATTTTCAGGACTCTCTTCCTCTAGGGATGATTGCAATTCAGACAGACAACATGTCAGTGGTCTGGTACTTGAACAAACAGAGCAGAATAAAGTCTTTCCTCCTTTGTCGAGAAGCCCTCAGAGTATGGCAATGGGCTGTGTCATCCCAGTGTTTTCTGTTAGCAATGCACATCCTGGGGAAATCCAACGTGATAGCGGACAAGCTGAGCAGGGCAATTTTATTGCCTCATGAGTGGTCCCTAAACCAAGGCAGGATTTTCCGCAAATGGGGCCAGCCTTGCTGTGACCTTTTGCCAGTCATATCAATAACAAATGCAGAAGCTACTTTGCCCTAATACCACCTCCGGGACATCCCCCGAGAGACGCACTTGTACACGATTGGCCTCCGAATCTCCTATATGCATTTCCTCCAATCCCATTGATACCCAGATTTTTACAGAAAGCAAAGTCACTGGGAAGGACTGTCATTCTTATAGACCCCATTGGCCTTGACAGATTTGGTTTCCCTTTCTTCACCATCACCTGCTGGAAGATCCATGGATCCTGGACCCAGTTCCAGGTCTGCTGACACACCTGTCAGGGGACCTCCACCCTTCATTGCAGTCACTGAAGCTAACTGCTTGGCTGATCCATTTCCCCACATAGCCAGGATTCATTCCCTGTTGTACGACACAAGACAAATTCTGTTGGCTTCCCATAAGCCTTCCACCAGAAAATTATATCGCAGTAAGTGGAAGAGGTTTTCCATTTGGTCCAACAAACAAAAAATTGATCCTTTTCAAGCTCCATTGTCGTCCATTCTAGATTTTTTGACTATGATTTTTAAGGAGGGAGCAGCAGCAGCTACAATTCAGGTTCAGTTAGCTGCTATATCCAATTTCCATCTTGGAATTGATGGTTTAAATATTATGGCCCATAAGTTATCTAAGGCTTTTCTCAAAGGTACTTTTCACATGAGGCCCCCACTGAAGTCTCCTTATTCTCCTGGTAGTTTGAATTTTATGCTATCTCAAATAATTATTTCCCCCTTTGAACCAGCATCATCTTGTGATCTCAAATTTTTGTCCTGGAAAACTATTTTTCTAGTGGCCATTACTTCTGCCCGCAGAGTGTCAGAACTTCAAGCATTATCTATCAAACCCCCTTATATGATTTTACATGCTGATAGAGTATCTCTCAGAACAAACCCCACCTTTTTGCCTAAAATTTGTTCTGAGTTTAATATCAATCAGTTCATTGAGTTTCCAGTCTTTTTTCCCAGCCATTCCAACAAATTAGAATACATGCTGCACAAACTTGACGTGCACAGACAGCTCAGATTTTATCTTGACAGAACTAAGGATATTAGGAAATCAGATCAAATTTTGTATCCTTTTCGGAGGCCAGAAAAGGTAGACCAGTGGCTAAAACAACCCTTTCAAAATGGTTATCGGATTGCATCTCATTTGTTTATGCAACTGCTAACATACCTTTGCCACACAAAATAAAGACTCATTCAACCAGAGCCGTTTCTACGTCTTCTGCTTTTCAAGCCAAATTGCCCCTTGATAACATTTGTGCTGCAGCCACTTGGTCTAAGCCTCATACTTTTATCACTCATTACAAAGTGGATAAGGCCTCCAGGGACAGGGCTTCTTTTGGTTCTACGGTCCTGAAAAATGTACTCCCGTGAGCCAGCCAGGATTGCGGGTGCTAGGGACGCCACCCATCAGTGAGAATAAACGGTGAGATTTAACAACTTCACATAAAGAAGTTATGTACTTACCATAACGTTCCATGTGAGTTGTTTATCTCACCTTTATTCTCACGTCCCTCCCTCCATCCCCCACCTGGCTGACATTGAGACGCTGATATCATCCTGGTTGTTCAATTCTTATTATTCTTTTTCCTTTTTGAGAGCGTGGACAAATTCCATGGATATAGTACACGCAGCAAAGAAGATCTGAGGTAATTCCAGCAGTGCATCATGCAATAAGGGGATTGGTCTCGAGCTATTGCTAAACCTTGAGCTTTGCTATCGGCTGTGTCGGAGTCGAGGATCGGCTCTGAACCCATCAGTGAGAATAAAGGTGAGATAAACAACTCACATGGAACGTTATGGTAAGTACATAACTTATTTTTTTCTTCAGCTGATGATCCTCCAAGCGAGTGCCTAAAAATAGCAGCCAATAGCATTGCCTATCCTGTCTCAATTCTTATAAATAGGTCAGTCTAAGAATCCCATTTTCCCTCTCTCTGGAAAAAGTCACATATTATCCCTCTGCACAAAGGAGGAAATTCAGAAGACTTTGATAACTTTAGACTTATAGCAATCCCTCATCAAAATACATGAAAAATGTATTCAAAAACAATTGCTGGATTATCTCCTGCAAAAATAACTCTATTTCCCTACACAACATGGCTTCCATCCTTCCCATAGTACTAGCACTGCCCTTCTTACCTGTATAGAAACTGTCAATAAAGCTAGAGATAATGGCAAACTAATCTTTTCCTTATTTCTAGACTTGTCTAAAACTTTCAAAACAGTTTGTCACAGCAAACTCCTACCTCAAATGTCTTTTTGAGAAACATTACTCAAGAAATATACAATGAAGATGTAATGTTTGTTACTACTGATATAATAGATTTGTTTGGATCTATTCCTCACAATATAGGAATAGAATGGATGGAGGAATATTTGAGAGAAGTAGCATGTTTGAGCAATGAGGAAACACACATTTGTTCTACACTTATGGAATTAGTACTAGAGAACAATTTTATTTATTTTCACAGAGAATTTTATGAACAGGTCAGTGGTGTGGCTATGGGTGCTAGGTGCGCCTCTATGTATGCAAATTTGGAGCTACTAATGTGGGAAAATAAATATATTTTAAACAGTAAATATCGAGAATGTTGGATGTTGTGCAAATGCTTTTTAGATGATATTGTTATATTTTGGAAAGGAACTTTCCAGTTATTTTTGGAATTCTACCAATTCATAACTGAGTCCACTGAATTTCTGAGATTTACATACAACATAGGACATAAGGAAATAGATTTAGATGTCACCATATATAAAAAAGAGAACAAATACAATTCAAAAGTGTTTAAAAAGCAAACTTATTCTAATTCCAGTTTACACTTTGATAGTGCTCACCCCTATCATCAGAAAAAAGGTATAATCAAGGGCCAGTTTGTAAGAATAAGTAGAATGACCTCAAACGAGGAAGAATTTATGAAGGAATGTAACAACGTAAGTAATATGTTTACTGAGAGAGGTTATCCAGGCCCTTTGATTATTCAAATTAAAAATGAAGTTATACAAGAAAGAACTAATTGATTTTCACCCATTTTAGGTGTTAAAGAATTAAACATGGGGGATACATTTAACGACAAAAAGAAAGTGATAATGGAGAAGATACATTTAGTTCAGCATTTATTACTGATTATAGTGGTGACTCTAAAATTATTTGTCAAGTCATTGAACAGGAATGGACTAAGTTTAGCAAATTGACAGATTTAAAGTTGAAATTTGATACACCCTTTAAGTGTGTTTATAGGAGAGGGTTTAATATAAAAGCCATTTTGGAAAGTCAACATAAAAATAAGAGAACTACAAAAAATGTAGACTGGGGACTTTTAAATGTGGTAGATGCACCCAGTGTCCCTATATATATAATAAAGAGTCTATTAGTTTAACCTCTAGGAACAAGATTATTACAGCAAAACAATACAGTAATTGTGAAAGTATGGGTGTAATATACTTAGCTTTGTGTACGTGTCAAGCTTTTTACATAGGTAAAACAGAGAGAAAATTAAAAAGGAGAATATATGAGCATTTAAATGCTATACGTACACAGAATAGTAATAACAGTTTATATAAACATATTATACAATGCTGGCTAAACATAGTATACAATGTTGGCGACCCCTAACCAGGAAAAAGCCAAAAGACACAACATAAACATAGTATACAATGTGACATGGTGAACTATAAGCTTTTTATACTTGAAGAAATTCCTAAAGATGTAAGGGGTGGTATGTGGGAAACTAAGATTGAGTACAGGGAGTTATACTGGCAAATTTACTTAGAGGCCAGTAGATTCCCTAGTTTAAATGATGCAGTTTCCCTAGCCCCAGTTCTTAAATTAAGGGCAGCTAGGCTGTAACAATAACAAAAAAACACAAAAAAACATTATTTACATAATTTTATTTAGATTAAACAACAATAATAGTATTTTATTTCTTAGTTAATTCAGTGTTTTAAATTAGTTATTAATATTATGACTAGAGGGAGCTATTTTAAAGTAATAATGATACGTTATTTTATTTATATATTTATAACAGTGTATGATTACGTTTTCTGAATTTATTTCACTTTTATAGTATAGATTGTTATAGAGTTATTTATGAAGTATATATTAAACAATGATATGGTATATTTATTTAGATAAAATTTTAGAACATAGTATTTTAATATATGTGATGTTTTTTATTGGTTGGTTTACGTTAGGTGAGGGTATATAAGGCTATTGGTGTTTTGTCATATTATCTGTTGAAGTAAGTGACGAAAACATATTGTGGATGCTGCTATCATCAATGCACTTTGGAGAGCCTTTATTACTGCATTAAAACTGTTTCGGGAAGATTTGCCTGCTTGTGCTTATTAGGTGACATTCGTAGTGCTGAGGGATTGGGTTTCTGGTTTTATACGGCACTTTATCTTCTTTTTTGGTGTTTATTGGCTTTTTGAGGATGGATGGAGCCATTGGTACAGCAGCGACTTCCGGACTGATGAATTCTGAAGGCGGCAAGGTCTCCAAACTTATTGGCCAGCTGACACAGCTGGTGGGAGTGTTAACTCCACTATGTCATATGTTGGTGACACAATCGCGTGGTATTCCGGGGAACCAGGAAGCATACAAACCTCGCTCAACTAGCAGAGCGGTTTTAGAAGATGGAACAGGTGTTTTCTCTTCAATTTCTAGGAATACAAGAGGAAGTCACCAGGATGGATGTAATGGTTTACTGAGGATGTTTTTGGACTCAAATGAAAATGGGCGAAATGAGCAGACTTCAGCTGACGACACTCAACAGATTCCTGTATCTCCACAAAGAGGTGACTGTAATACTAATCTTAGACATAGGCAAATGTCTGTAATTGCTTGGCTAGGATGCAAATTGAACTTTAACAATACAGAAATAGACATTAGGACATATGGTAGTTCATACAATGAAAATATTGATATGTTAAATGACTTGCTATATAAATACAGAAGTTTAGATTTAGACAATGTATATTTGAAGGAATGCATTGGTATGGGTATAGTTCCCAAAGGTTTAAGAGTTTGGAAATTTCCAAATAATATAGAACAAGATTCAGAATTTCATTATGAGTTATTAGATATGTTTATTAAGTGGGGTATGGATTTAATGAAGGCTATCATAAAAAACAATGAAAGAAACATGGTGTTACTTATGGAAAACATTAATAAAGTGAATGAACACATTATAAATGATTTAATGTTTACAACAGATGAACATAAGAAAAGTATTTTTTAGTTAGGGAACATATTGACAATAAATGTCAACAGATCATGTTAAGAAAGAAAAAGAAAATTGATAGGGATAGACAGGAATATCTATACAAGACACATTACCCCCGACCTAGACAAACTAATTATCGGTTTAATAGGGAAAATATGGAACCCCAAGTAAACCATAGGGAAGAACAGAATTGTTATAATAATGATGTTCAAAGAGAGGATAGGAACATTCAAAGTAATTTGCCTTCTTTGCAGGACCCTTTAGAGTATCCTCCCCTCCAGAGATCCGAAAGGATTCGGAATCAATCGCCAGTGAATTATCAGTGGAACCAAAGGAGGGGGAAGGGCGGAGACAAATTTTAAATGAAACATTGTTGGAATAAAATAACATTATACAAGAAGGCTTTAAGTACACCTATCAGGGGTTTCACATATTTAACTTTAGTGAAATAGAAATAAAGAAAAATCATTTTTTATCTAATGGCTTAAATTTTGTACCATCCAAAAATGTGACATTAGTAGGACCTTAACTGATTTAAAAATGTATTTGAGGAAAATTAATTTTCAGTTAGTATTTGAAGGGAAAGGCACAGGAACAAATAAATGTACAAATTTACAAAGGGCAAGTGTCTTTAACCCGCCATTACACCCCAATTAAGAAACTTGGAAATTAATATTGAACATGAGCTAAGGAACTATTTGAATAAGCACAGGTTTCCTCCAAATTTAACACACAGTGAGAAAGATATCTTACAAGAGTTAAAAGAAAACAAACAAGTGAGAGTTATGAGGTCAGACAAGGGAGGGGGAATATTTATCATGAATAATATTATGTATGAGGCTAAGATGTTAGAAAATTTGCAAGATGATATGAAATACAGAGAGGTATCTAACAATCATATTAATGTAGCCTATAAAAAGATATATATGATATTAAATGATTTATTGCTAGAGGGTTTAATTGATAAAAACATATTTGAATTTTTATATAATCCTCAGCCAAGGGTCCCATCAATCTTCGGGATACTGAAAATTCATAAGAATATTCATGATCCACCCCTCTGACCTATAGTAGCAGCTGAAGGTTCAGCTACTACTTTTTTAGCAAAATATTTAGATACAAAATTAAAAGATCTGGTCATGGAAAATGAAATTATATTGAAAGATTCCTGGCATTTTTTGAGAAACATTATTTAAGAAATATACAATGAAGATGTAATGTTTGTTACTATTGAAATAGTAGATTTGTTTGGATCTATTCCTCACAATATAGGAATAGAATGGATGGAGGAATATTTGAGAGAAGCAGCGTGTTTGAGCAGTGAGGAAACACACATTTGTTCTACACTTATGGAATTGATACTAGAGAACAATTTTATTTATTTTCAAGGAGAATTTTATGAACAGGTCAGTGGTGTGGCTATGGGTGCTATGTGCGCCCCTATGTATGCAAATTTGGTGCTACTAATGTGGGAAAAGAAATATATTTTAAACAGTAAATATTGAGAATGTTGGATGTTGTACAAATGCTTTTTAGATGATATTGTTATTTTTTGGACAGGAACATTCCAGTTATTTTTGGACTTCTACCAATTCATAACCGAGTCTACTGAATTTCTGAGATTTACATACAACATAGGACATAAGGAAATAGATTATTTAGATGTCACCATATATAAAAAAGAGAACAAATACAATTCAAAAGTGTTTAGAAAGCAAACTTATTCTAATTCCATTTTACACTTTGATAGTGCTCACCCCTGTCATCAGAAAAAAGGTATAATCAGGGACCAGTTTGTAAGAATAAGTAAAATGTCCTCAAACAAGGAAGAATTTATGAAGGAATGTAACAACTTAAGTAATATGTTTACTGAGATAGGTTATCCGGGCCCTTTGATTATTCAAATTAAAAATGAAGTTATACAAGAAAGAACGAATAGATTTGCACCCATTTTAGGTGTTAAAAAATTAAACATGGGGGATACATTTAACGACAAAAAAGAAAGTGATGATGGAGAAGATACATTTAGTTCAGCATTTATTACTGATTATAGTGGTGACTATAAAATTATTTGTCAAGTCATTGAACATGAATGGACTAAGTTTAGCAAATTGACAGATTTAAAGTTGAAATTTGATACACCCTTTAAGTCTGTTTATAGGCGGGGGTTTAATATAAAAGCCATTTTGGAAAGTCAACATAAAAATAAGTGAACTACAAAAAATGTAGACTGGGGACTTTTAAATGTAGTAGATGCACCCAGTGTCCCTATATACATATATATATATACATATATATATATATATATATATATATATATATATATTTATTTATTTATATATATATATATATATATATATATATATATATATATATATATTTATATATATATATTTATATTTATATATATATATATATATATATATAAATATATATAAATAAAATAAAGAGTCTATTAGTTTAACCTCTAGGAACAAGATTATTACAGTGAAACAATACAGTAATTGTGTAAGTATGGGTGTAATATACTTTGCTGTGTGTATGTGTCAAGCGTTTTACATAGGTAAAACAGAGAGAAGATTATAAAGGAAAATATACGAGCATTTAAATGCTATACGTACACAGAATATTAATAATGCTTTATATAAACACAGTATACAATGTGACATGGTGAACTATAAGCTTTTTATACTTGAAAAAAATCCTAAAGATGTGAGGGGTGGTATGTGGGAAACTAACATACATAACAGGGAATTATACTGGCAAATTTACTTAGAGGCCAGTAGATTCCCTGGTTTAATTGATGCAGTTTCCCTAGCCCCGATTCTTAAATTAAGGGCAGCTAGGCTGTAACAATAACAAAAAAACACACAAAAAAAAACATTATTTACATAATTTTATTTACATTAAACAACAATAATAGTATTTATTTCTTAGTTCATTCAGTCTTTTAAATTAGTTATTAATATTACGACTAGAGGGAGCTATTTTAAAGTAATAATGATATGTTATTTTATTTATCTGTTTATAACAGTGTATGATTAAGTTTTATGAATTTATTTCACTTTTATTGTACAGATAGATTGTTATAGAGTTATTTATGAAGTATATATTAAACAATGATATGGTATATTTATTTAGATAACATTTTAGAACATAGTATTTTAATAAATGTGATGTTTTTTATTGGTTGGTTTAAATTAGGTGAGGGTATATAAGGCTATTGGTGTTTTGTCATATTATTTAATGAAGTAACTGACAAAAACGTACTGTGGATGCTGCTATCGTTAATGCACTTTTGAGAGCCTTTATTGCTGAATTAAAACTGTTTCAGGAAGATTTGCTTGCTTGTGCTTATTTGGTGACATTCGTAGTGTTGAAGGATTGGGTTATGGTAAGTACATAACTTATTTTTTTCTTCAGCTGATGATCCTCCAAGCGAGTGCCTAAAAATAGCAGCCATTAGCATTGCCTATCCTGTCTCAATTCTTATAAATAGGTCAGTCTAAGAATCCCATTTTCCCTCTCTCTGGAAAAAGTCACACATTATCCCTCTGCACAAAGGAGGAAATTCAGCAGACTTTAATAAATTTAGACTTATAGCAATCCCTCCCCTCATCAAAATACATGAAAAATGTATTCAAAAACAATTGCTGGATTATCTCCTGCAAAAAGAACTCATTTCCCAACACAACATGGCTTCCATCCTTCCCATAGTACTAGCACTGCCCTTCTTACCTGTATAGAAACTGTCAATAAAGCTAGAGATAATGGCAAACTAATCTTTTCCTTATTTCTAGACTTGTCTAAAACTTTCAAAACAGTTTGTCACAGCAAACTCCTACCTCAGATATCTTCACTAAGTTTTTCTCAGTCCACCCTTCTGTGGTTCAGAAGCTACCTGTCCAATAGGTATCAGTCAGTAAAATTGCACTCCATGCTCTCTCCTTACCTCCCAGTCACCACTGGTGTACCACAAGTCTTTATCGTTGGTCCCCTCCTCTTTAACATTTTCACCAACCCCCTGTGTATTTCCACACAACAGGCCACCATAATACAATACGCAGATGATTTCACTCTCATTTGCACATCTGACAACATGGTGCACCTCCAAAAAATTACTCAGAAAGCTTTAGCAACTACTGAAAGAGGGCTTTGTAACTCATAACTTATGCTCAACCTAAAAAAGACCAAACTACTACTCCCCAAAAATCCCTCTCTCATGAAAAAACAAAGTTTAAAGTCCTCTCTCTTGGTAATACAACTGAAGTCACTTATCATAGCAAGCTGTTAGGGGTGATAGTGGATGATAATCTTTCATTTGACCTGCCTATGCGAAATTGCATTAGAAAAACTCATCAAAAACAAGTAATGCTTTACAGAGCCAAAAATGTTCTCACTGACAGAACTAAAACTGCATTTACCACTACTTATCTCCTCCCCACTTTTCTTTATAGTGCTTCCATCCTTACTAACCTTCAGTCTTCAAAAAAATTAAAACTTAAACAATGCTGCAACAAAGTTGCTAAATTTGCAGCACATAGCCCTTTCAGAACCCACCACTGGCGGTGCACTGAAAAGCCTAAATTGACTAGAAGTGTCACATCAACTAACATATACACAACTTCCAGTAAAATTATCCAGCATCCATCTGCCTGTTCAGCACTAAAAAACATTCTACACAACTATGTTCCCAGTCTGTCATTGCGATCCAATGACTAAAAACTCTAGTTTGTCTACAAACCTAGCAAGTCTGCTGGACATTGTCTGTACTCGTACAAGGTTGCCTGTAACTCTTACCTGTATCCATCAGGTCTATACATTCCCTCCCATCTTTCAAAATCACTCTGAAAGATTTCCTAGCTAAAACTTGGGTCCGTTCTTGCTCAAATCTAGGATAAACTATATCCCTAAATGTGAATAAGTACCTTTTCTTTCTTTATACCTCCTTACTCTCCATTTTTCATTTACTTCCTTACTGCTATCTAATTCTCTTCCATGACTATTTCTCTAAATATACCATAAGCCTTTTTTTACCTCACTTCATATTTCAGTTCCTGTTTGTATTAGACTAATTTATCTTTAATTTCTCTACAAACTGTCTAAAATTTCTCTAAATATTAAAATGACTGTCATATACCTTGTATCAATTCTTAACCAATGATGTGATAGTGTTCAATCTCGCCGTTTGTTCTTACACATGGGTTCGGAGCCGATCCTCGGCTCCGTGTCGGCCGCTTGCAAGCTCTGCATCGAGAAGAAGCTCGAGACAATCTAATACCCACAATCCCCCTCTACCTTTACCTCAGATCTAGTTTGCCGCTGCTGCGTTCGCATCGCTGGGAGCTAGCTCGAGCATCTTAAGTTAAGATATAACTTATTTTGTTATATTTTATTGAATAATTTGTTCTCTTTGATAACAGAAAAGGATTAGTTGATATACTGAGTGTATGTGTGTTTGAGTAGGTTAAATTCTCGGTACCGTTAATTTTATTAATCGGTTAGAGTTTTTCGGGGCCTACCAACCCTTCTTAAATTTGAACCGGACTTGACATTTAAATCGGACTTGACACTTTTTCACCGGATTTGACTACTATACTGGACTTGACTCTTACTTGTAAAATGTCTGATAAAGTAAAATCAGGTTTTAAGCGTTGTCAGTGTGGCCAAAAAATGTCAGTGACTGACAACCATAGTTCCTGCGTCTACTGCCTTGGCCCTCTCCACTTACAAGAGGACTGTTCTATCTGTCACTCTTTTAGTGGGAGGGTCATGACAGATAGGCGCAGGAAACTCATGGACAGAGGTTTATTAAAACCTTCTTTTCAGGAGGCTCTGGATGCTTCTGACCAGGCATCGAAATCCTCGAAGGAATCGAAGACGTCGGAGCCCAAGTCATCGGCTCCGAGCTCTTCGAGTAAAGTTAGATCACCGGTTCCACAGACTTCGGGGCCGAGTGTTCAACTGGTGTCGGTTCCTGAGCCTCGAGTCTTGGAACCGGTGATGGAGCTCCCTCCTTCAACTTTATTGAGGTCGGCTCCGTCTTCGGTTCCTTCGACCCGTTCTTCCAAACTCTCCGATGTCGATGTGGATCGTGTGGTGCAGAAGTTATTGGAGCATTCGGCCCTGTCCAAACTTATTTCAGTTTCTACCCAGTTGGTGTCGAAACTTGAAGGCCTCCCAGTGTCTCCATCCATTCCTCCTCCGAGACCTGTTCAGTCTTTGGAGCCGGAAGAGGTTGATCTTCTGATTGTGGAGCCCTCGGGTCCAGAACTGTCCTTTTCTCGGTCTGTTCCTCTCACCTCGACTCCATCGGACCCGATACCGGAGTCTCGGAGCCGACGATCTGTCCTTGGTTCCGGGGCCGAGAGTCGAACCGACATTTCGGTTCCGACTCTTCCCCTTGGGGCCTCGGCGGATCGATTCGGCCCGCCTCGGGTCGATGCCTTCAGTGCCTGTTTCGGGGATTCTTCCCATTTCTTCGGAACCGGAGATTCTTCGATGCGGGACCCGGGGCTCGACCTAATGAGGAAGGTGTTGTCTACCCAGACAACCACATCAGTGGAAGCAACCTCTCCTCCCCATAAAGGGCCGTTATCCTCCTCTGCACCCACGGCCACATCCAAGCGCCGAGCACCGGTGTCTCAGCCACCCCTGGAGGGTGCCCCTCTTCCTCGGAGGCTTCTTCGGATGCTCCCACGAAGAAGTACCTAGGAAAAGATTGTGTAAGAGGAGACACTTGGATTCTCCACAAGAATCCTTGACATCCGATACTGACTTAGATGAGTCAGAAGGGTCCCCTAAGTCACCTTCAGAAGATGTCTCTTTTTCGGACATATTGGAGATCCTGAAACAGAGAGGTGACTGGCAGTCCCTTCCCCCTTCTGAGGATGAGTCAGTTTTGCTGAAGGCATTTGGTGCTCGCCCTTCTTCCTCCTGGGTCACTCCGCCGTTCGACGAATTAATGGAACTAATTGGTCAAGGGCGTGGAGGCTCCTGACACAGTGGAACCAGTCCCAAGGAAACCCAATAAATACATCACTGCACCTCAGGACAAGACCTACTTAACAAAGGGGGTTCCAGTGGATGCTATGGTGGTGGCAGCGGCCACGAAAAAGGAGATGTCGGAATCTTCCTCATCTGTCCATCCCCCTAATAAAGATTCTAGGACTATGGACAGGTACGGGAAGCGCATTTTTAGTTCAGTGGCTTTTTCCATGCGATCCCTGAACTATTTGACCCATTTTACACGTCTAGAGAGGGATCTAGTCAAAGAGTTGGGAGATACCCTCCAGGGTACTACAGATGCTGCTGTCTCAGAGAAAGTGACAGCGCAACTTAATACCCTTACATCCATTGTGAACTCGTCCATGAGGCTGATTTCCTACGCAGCCGAAGGTTCGAGTAGGGCAGCAGCTTCAGCGATTGCTCTTCGCAGACAATCCTGGATGCGCTTATGTTCATTTGCGGAAGCCTTCAAGTCTTCCTTTACTAACGCCCCATTTGATGGTGCCACTCTCTTTGGCCCAAAAGTAAAGGAGACCCTTACCCGGTGTGAACAGGAGGGAAAGACTCTGTCTGCTGTCGGAGTCCGTTTTTCCACCCCAACCAGACCGTACCCCAAAGGGCAACGTGGTGGAAAAATGTGGTTTCGAAAACCCCAAGGATCTTTCCCAGGCACACAGGGTGATGCCCCTTCTAGAGGCAGAGGAGGGGGCAGAGGTGGAAGACGCCGCCCTGGCGGCAGAGGGGGTCCGCAGCATCAAGGTGACAGGGATACACTCCCTGGTAAACCTTTCCAGCACTCCTGAGAGGAGGCCCGACTGTCCTGCTCTGGAGGCAGTCGGGGGTCGCTTAGCTTTATACCCTCAGGCCTGGCAAAATATAACTACAGACAAGTGGGTAAAAAGCGTGGTTACCAGAGGTTACAGCATACCCTTTCTATCCCATCCCATTCCAAAGAAAAGACTCCCAGATGTACCGCCCCATCTGCGAGAGCCGGCAGCTATAGAAATTTCAAAGCTGCTAGAAAAAGAGTCATCCAACCAGTCCCAGCAGACCAGCAAGGATTCGGGACTTACTCAAGGTTCTTTTTAGTTCCAAAGAAAACAGGGAACTGGAGGCCCATCCTGGACCTAAGCAACCTCAATACCTTCGTCAAGAAAGAAAAGTTCCGAATGGTCACGCTTCAATCGATCCTTCCATTCTTACAGAAGGACGACTGGATGTGCTCAATAGATCTGGAGGATGCATACTACCACATCAAAATGGCCAGGGCATCCAGAGATCATTTGCGCTTCTGGCTGGGGGCCAGTCATTTTCAATTTCGAGCCCTGCCCTTTGGTCTGACCTCAGCCCCAGGGTCTTCACCAAATGCATGGCAGTGGTAGCGCCCCACTTGAGACGCCAAGGATTCCAGGTGTTTCCGTATCTGGACGACTGGCTCCTTTCTGCCACCACCCAGTGTCAACTATTACAGGCCAGAGACTATACTCTTCAACTGTGTGTTCACCTAGGAATTTCCGTAACTTGGAAAATCCTTACTTCAGCCATCACAGAGTATCTTGTTCATAGGAGCTGAATTAAACACACGTCAGTTAATTCTAAGACTTCCTCCAGAAAGGATACTATCACTTCAGACTCACATACGTCTTCTTCTCTTGTCCAGGAAATCTCCAGCAAAACTGGTACTGAAGGTTTTGGGACTCATGGCAGCTTCTCTTATTGCAATACCCTTGGGAAGGCTGCACATGAGAGTCCTACAATGGCTACTGTTTGCACAATGGTCGTTCCAACAACTACCTCTAACACACGAGATCCTTATAACGAACACATGCAAAACACACCTAAACTGGTGGCTTCAAACGTGCAACCTTTCCAAGGGAGACCATTTGTGCTACCCACGCCTACAGTTACGGTGACCACGGACGCTTCCCTGATAGGGTGGCGGGGCATCTTTGAGGGACAGACAGTCCAAGGCGAATGGACCAATTTGGAGTACAATCTGCACATCAATGTTCTAGAGTTGAGGGCAGTGTTTCTAGCGTTGCAACACTTTGCTCCCTTCTTCCTCTGGGAACTATTGCAGTTCAGACAGACAACATGTCGGTAGTCTGGTACATAAACAAGCAAGAGAGAACCAAGTCCTATCAGCTATGCAGAGAGGCCATGAGAATCTGGCAATGGGCGGAGTCCACGGGTCGCTTTCTAATAGCAACGCACATCCCTGGGTCATCCAACGTCATAGCCGACAGGCTGAGCAGAGCAATTCTGTTACCGCACGAGTGGTCCCTGAAACAGTCAGTGGCGAAAAAGATTTTTCGCACGTGGGGCCAGCCTTCCTGCAATCTGTTTGCGTCTCCAATGAACGCCAAATGCAGGAGCTACTTTGCCCTATTACCTCCTCCAGGGAAAGTCCCCAGGGACGCACTGATTCACGATTGGCCCCCGGGACTCCTGCACGCATTTCCTCCATTTCCCCTGATATCAAAGTTTCTCCAGAAAGCCAGAAACCTACACAGGACAATAATCCTCATTGCCCCATTCTGGCCTCGTCAAATTTGGTTTCCCTTCCTGAAGACACACTGCATTCGGGGACCCTGGATCCTGGACCCAGAGCCAGATCTATTGACTCACTCGTCAGGGGCTCCCCATCCCGCGCTCTTGTCCCTCCATCTAGCAGTTTGGCTGCTCCAATTCCCACCTTAGCCAGGTCTGATCTTCTTTCACGCAGTTCAGAATATATTGGTGGCTTTCATAAAGCTTCCACTACTAAAACATATTCTAGTAAATGGAAGCGATTTGTATTCTGGGCGAATACACAGCAAGTGGATCCTTTTATAGCTCCTTTGAATAAAATATTAGAGTTTTAACGGACATGTTCCATCAGAGTGCTTCACCTGCCACACTAAGAGTTCAATTGGCTGACATCTCTAATTTACATGTGGAAGAATCTGGGGCTCCTGTTATGGCCCACAGACTTTGTAAAGCCTTTTAAAAGGAGTTTTTCATATTAGACCACCAATTAGATCTCCTACGCCACCTTGGAGTCTAAACTTGTTGTTATCTAAATTAATGTTGCCCCTTTGAACCAGCCTCCTCTTGCCCATTAAAATTTTTGTCCTGGAAGACTCTCTTTTGGTAGCCATTACTTCCGCTAGGCAGTATCTGAACTTCAAGCTCTCTCCATCAAGCACCCTTATTTGATCTTTCACTCTGACAGAGTTTCTCTTCGAACTAATTCATCCTTCCTCCCTAAAGTTTGTTCTATTAGCAATATTAATCAGTCCATTGAATTACCCACCTTCTTCAAGAATCACTCCAACAAAATGGAGTATATGTTGCACAAATTAGATGTTCACAGACAACTAAGGTTTTACTTGGATAGAACAAAAGATCACAGAAAAACTGATCAACTTTTTGTGGCCTTTGCTGATAACAGGAAAGGATTGGCGGTTACCAAAAGAACTCTTTCTAAGTGGTTAACGGATTGTATAATTTATGCCTATGATTCTTCAAATCAAACTCTTTTACACAAACCCAAAGGACATTCCACAAGGTCAGTATCTACATCTCTGGCTCATGCAGCCCGCCTACCACTAGACGCTATTTGTGCGGCTGCTACTTGGTCTAAGCCACATACATTCATTTCTCATTATAAGGTAGACAAGGTTTCTAGGGACAGGGCAACCTTTGGTTCCACTGTGCTCAAGAACGCCCTTCCGTGAGTTCCTCAGGAACAAGGAGCTAGGACGCTACCCATGTGTAAGAACAACGGCGAGATTGAACACTATCACATATAGAAGTTATGTCCTTACCATAACGTTCCATGTGGAGTGTTCATCTCGCTTTGTTCTTACATTCCCACCCTCCCGCCCTTACGAAGAACGTTCCTTTTTGGTGCCTGGCCTGGGGCATTCTGCTTCTGCTTTGCAGATGTTGTGTACATATTGACATGTATATATATGTGTATGTCTCTGTATATATGTTTATATATAGACTCTTAGTTCTGTGCATATGTGATGTAAGCATGAGTGTGCTCTCTCTCTAGAGACTGGTTTGCTTGCAAACTAGATCTGAGGTAAAGGTAGAGGGGGATTGTGGGTATTAGATTGTCTCGAGCTTCTTCTTGATGCAGAGCTTGCAAGCGGCCGACACGGAGCCGAGGATCGGCTCCGAACCCATGTGTAAGAACAAAGGCGAGATGAACACTCCACATGGAACGTTATGGTAAGGACATAACTTCTATTTTTTATATTATGTCTAATTTTTTACAATTATTTTAACTGCAGATGTTTTTGTTTTATTGTTGAAGATTGTGTAATTACTGTTCTTAAAATGTTTTGTAGTAATTTGGAGCTTTTCTCCCTGGGCCTTCACTGAAAATGGGCTTCTACACAATCAAACTTTCCTGGTAATCAAATGTCAATAAATAAATAAAAAACAATATGTCAATACGCAGGCATATTGTCAAGTAAGGAGAAGACAAATCCTACCCACTTTTGCAGAGAGGCAATGAGGGTTTGGCAGTGGGCACTGGATTCTCATCACTTTCTCATAGCAATTTACATTCCAGGGAAAACAAACTATTTAGTGAACAGTCTCAGCAGATCCATTTTGATGCCTCATGAGTGGTCTCTCAATCTGACAATGGCTCAACAGATCATCAATCACTGGGGCACCCCCACTGCAATCTCCTTGCCACTCCAGCCAACATGAAGTGCAATGGCTTTTCTGTCCTATTATCCCCAAAGAGTGCACCCCATTAGATATCAGTGATCCCCCAACTTACTGTATGCCTTCCCACTGATCCTCTGCATTCTCAGATACATTCACAAAGCAGCACTATGCAGATCCACAGTATCTCTCATCACTCCCCTGTGGCCCAGCCCAGCATGTTTTCCCCTGCTGAAGTCTCCTCTTAAGTTGCCTCCCTGGATCTGAAGCAGGAACTGCTTTTTCCTCCATCTGACCAATCTCAGCTGAATCTCCTCAGACTCAGCCTGTCCAATTGGTATCTCATGTTTTCATCATGACCATGGACTCTTTCTTATCTCATTCAGTGGTCTGCATTTTGTCAGCTTTTCAGAAACAGTCTACTCAGAAACTGTCTAAAAACAAGTAGAAAGGCTTCTCCATCTGAGCACCTTAACATAAACTGGACCCCTTTTTTGCTCCATTGTCACAGGTTTTGTACTTTCTAGATACCCTATATGATTAGGGGTTTAGCTCCTCCACTAAAATCCAGTTAGCTTCTATATCTAACTTTCACCTTAGTTTTCAAAATCAGTCCCTTGCCGCTCATAACTTTGTAAAGCTTTCCTCAAAGAACTTTTTTATGATGTGCCCTCCCATAAATGATCTTATCCCTCACTAAGATCTCAACCTGCTTTTAGAGGCTTTAATGAAACCTCCCTTTGAGATGACCTGCTCTACAGATATCAAGTTTTTCTCTTGGAAAACTAAGTTCTTGATAGCTATTGCATCATGCAGAAGAACCTTAAAGTTGCATGCTGTATCCTTAAGGGTACCACATTTGATATTTCACAAAGATAGGGTGTCCTTGAGAAACAACCCTTTGTTTATACGTAAAGTGGCTGTAGAGTTTAATCTAAACCAAATCATTCATCTGCTAGTATTCTTTCTAAATCACAGCAACCAAGAAGAATATTTGCTGAGTGTCCACTGCTGACTCCGATTTTATTTGCACAGAGCTAAAGCCACCAGAAAAGCACACAACAGTTAATTTCCTTTACTCCCAGCAAATTGGTCAAAATGTTTCTACAAACCTTTGCCAAATAGTTATTGGACTGTATATCATTTGTTTATGTAACCAAGAAATAAATACTTCCAGCTAGACCAAAGGCTTAGTCTATCAGACTGATAGTTAGAGCTGCTGCATTTTTCAAAAAGTGTACTGTAGAAGAGATTTGAGCAACAGTTATATAGTTTACCTTGCATACCTTTGCAAAACTTACAAGCTGAACGTTATTTCTAGGTCTAGAGTTTGCTTTGGTGCTTCTGTCCTGAAGGGTATCCTGTCATGATGCCACATACAATAAAAAAGGCATTTTGGAATTCTGTCCCATCAGTCAGATCAGAATGATAGATAAAATGAGATACAAACAATATGTACTTGCCATAATGAGGGATCCTTTTCATACTTGTCCATCTGATACAACACTCCTCTCATCCCCCATCCAGAGCAAACTTTCCTGTAGGTTTCTATAGCCATTCCCAATCTGAAGGCAATTTGTGGGAGGGGAAAATTTAGGAGCTTGAGGCAGACAGTACTAGATATCAGCTATATCAGATCCAACAAGCAGCTCCTGTCCCCAGTAGTCATATCAGATGGACAAGGATGAAAAAAATCCCTCATTTTGACAAGTACATAAAAAGAAGATGTTAAGTTGTCTATCTCGCCTTCATTCTTGCTGGATGGGTTCGGAGCCGACCTCGGCTCCGACTCGGCCACTCTAAAGCTCGAGAGTTGGTTCCACCGGCTCGAGGCCCCCCTTATATCCCACAATGCTAGGCGTGAATTACCTCAGATCTCGTTTGCCGCTACAGCGATCGAGGTGTTGTTTTTCTACCGGCTCAGGTCAGTTTATTAAATCAGTCTATTTGAACTAGTTTAAATCCCCTTTCTTAACTTAGTTTCTCATATTTCCCTTAGTTTAGTGGAATTTATCCCCTTCTTCCATTATTCCGTTTTTTTACCTCAAGAACTTATAAGTTCTTCCCTTAGGCCTTCGGGCCCTGCTATCCCTAAGTGGAGTGTTTGTGTTTTGGTAGGGATATTTAAATACCTAAACTAACTAACTAATTTTTATTAGTTTAATTTAGTTTAACTTTCTTATAGTGTAATCGGTGTGGGTGTGTTCTGTGTGGTGGTTACACTTTCGGTTCCTTGATAATGTCCAAGGATTCAAAGGTCTCAGGCTTCAAGAAGTGTGACTCGTGCTGTCAGAAAATGTCTCTGACAGACGGTCACACTTCATGTGTGTACTGCCTGGGACCTTTACACCTGCAGGACTCTTGTGCTGTATGCCATGGCTTCAGCCCCAGAGTCCTGCAGGAAAGAAAGAACAAACTCATACTAAGGGGTTTGCTCAAGCCTGAAGGTTCCCCTAACTGCTCCATCGGGGAAACCTTCCAAGGCTTCTAAGACCTCGACTCCAGTTTCTGAGTCGAGGCCTAAGGCTTCGAAGCCTACTGCTACATCAGCTCCGGCTGGAGCCGATGAGTCTTTGACTACAGTTTCTGTGGTTCCCTCGGCTCCGGCCGGAGCCGAGGTATTGGAGATTCCTGGGTCGGCTCCGATCAGACCATCGGAGCTGACATCTAGAAAGAGGTCGAGGTCACCATCCCTTGGCTCCGTTCATTCGGCTCCAGCGTCTCCCTTGCTGTCTGAACGGAGCCACAGATCTCACTCCTCCAGGTCATCGAGGCTCTTGGATCATGACCTCCAGAGGGTAGTGAGTCGACTTCTAAAGTCCGAGGCACTGGCCCAAATGCTTCAGAGCCCGACTCATCAGTCGATGCCTCAACTTATTCCTCTAAATATTCCTCCTCCGACTCCTTTGAGCACGGAGCCGGGCGCCTCGAACCGAAACTGTGGTAGCCGAGCCGATACATTTGTCTTCGGCTCCGCCGGCTCCGATTTCTTCTTTGAAGAATCTCGGCGCCGACTTCCTCGCCGGCTCGAGGGGTGAGTGGCATCGACCCTTGTCCCACCCTCTCCTCTCGGTGCTTCGGCGCTGGTGAGTTCGGCTCCGACATCGGCTTCGAGCCATCTCTGTCGGTGCCGAGGGAGGTTCTCAGCTTCGGAGCGGGACCTCTGGCTCTGCCTGACAGGGGTGCTCGAGGTCATGCGGAGTGTGTTGGAACCTTGTTCAACTCCACAGTCGGCTCCGTCCGCCCTCCCTCTTCGGTGCCTCAGGTTATGTCTACTCACTCCCTCATCCCAGACCGCAGAGAGCCAGCTCCTCAAGAATCCCCTATGGGGATCTCATCCTTTTCCGAGGCCTCCCTGAATTGGCAGGGAGCCCCTAGGAAGAGAAAGTGTAAGAGGAAGCACATAGACTCACCTGAGTCTGTCACCTCTGACACAGATTTAGAGGATTCGAGGGTTCCCCGTTCGCCTTCTGAAGATGTCTCCTTCGCGGACATTCTAGAGATCCTGAAACAGAGGGGAAATTGGCCAGCCCTTAACCCTTCGGAGGATGAATCTGTGTATCTTGAGGCGTTTGGCTCTCGCCCTTCCACCTCCTGGGTGTCCCCCTTGACCCCCTCATGCAGGTGGTGGCAAAGAAAGCCTGGACGGCTCCTGACTCAGTGGACCCTACCCCCAGGAGACCTTCTAAATTTATAACAGCACCAACTGACAAACAATTTCTGACCAAAGGTGTTACTGTGGATGCTATGGTGGTAGCTGCTGCCACCAAGAAGGAACTAGCTGATCCTTCAGTGCCTGTCCATCCCCCTAACAAAGAATCTAGGTCTATGGACAGGTATGGGAAGCGGATGTTTTCATCAGTGACCTTTGCAATGCGTTCGCTGAACTACCTATGCCATTTCACCCGTCTCCAGAGAGACTTGATCAAGGAAGCGAGTGAGATGTTGAAGGACCCTACAGCTGCAGATTTTCAGGACAAAATGAACACCCAGCTGACTACCCTGAATTCGATAGCTAACTCCTCCATGCGCCTCCTTTCATATGCGGCTGATGGAGCGAGTAGAGCCGCAGGGACAGGTGTCACCTTACGCCGGCATGCCTGGATGCGACTATGCAATTTTACGGACCCCTTTAAAACGTCTTTCACTAATTCCCCGTTTGATGGATCATCTCTCTTTGGTCCTCAAGTGAAAGAAACCTTGACTAGGTGCGAGACGGATGGCAAAACTCTATCTGCCGCCGGAGTCCGTTTTCTACTCCTTCTAGACCTTACCCCAAAGGCCAGAAAAGTGGGAAAATGTGGTTCCGCAAACAATCTCAAGGAATTTGCCTGACGACAGAGTCGGTTCCCTCCAGAGGCAGAGGAGGGAACAATAATGGTAGACGCCGCCCAGAGGCAGAGGGGTCCAGAACTAGGGCAATCGAGAAACCTTTTCCGATAAGCCCTTTCAGCATCCCTGAGGTGTTGCCCGACTGTCCACCTTCGGAGGCAGTCGGGGGAAGATTGTCACTGTACCCAGAAGCCTGGCTATCCCTAACTCAAGACAAGTGGGTACAGTCCATCATTTCCGAAGGCTATTCCATTCCCTTCGTTCGCATTCCAAACCAATCAAAAAAATCCCTTCCAAAGGTTCCACCTGCTCAAAGGGATCTTGCAGCTTTGGAAATTTCAAAGCTGCTTGCAAAAAGAGCAATTCAGCCAGTTCCAGCAGACCAGCAAGGATCCGGAATCTACTCCAGGTTCTTTTTAGTTCCAAAGAAAACAGGGGACTGGAGACCAATTTTGGATCTCAGTATCTTGAACAAGTCGGTCAAGAAAACAAGATTTCGGATGGTCACGCTACAGTCCATCCTTCCCCTATTGGGAAAGGAAAACTGGATGTGCTCTATAGACTTTCAGGATGCGTACTATCACATAAAAATGAACAGACGCTCCAGAAGATTCCTCCGCTTCAGGCTGGGAACCAGTCATTTTCAATTCAGGGCCCTGCCCTTTGGTCTCACCACTGCCCCGGTGTTTACCAAGTGCATGGCAGTGGTAGCTTCTCACCTGAGACGCCAAGGATTCCAGGTGTTTCCATATTTGGACGACTGGCTCCTCACAGCTCCCACCAAGCATCTTCTTCTAATGGCCAGGGACTACACCTTTTGCATTTGTCAAAACTTAGGCATTTCAATAAATTGCGAAAGTCTGTTTTGTCGCCTTGTCGCACTATTACCTTCATAGGCGCAAATCTAGACACAGTCAACATGTCTGTAGACTAACAGATCAGAGAATAACAGACATACACAAACTGGTCTCGCTCCTCTTCAGCAGCAACAGAGTCAAAGCCAGGTTAGTTCTGAAAGTATTGGGGATTATGGCGGCTGCCATACCTCTGCTTCCATTAGCCAGATTCCACATGAGAATCCTTCAATGGATGCTCTTCACACAATGGTCATACCAGCAACTTCCGATGTCCCACACCATTATGATTACACAAACATGCAGGGATCAGCTTCTGTGGTGGATGTCTTCCCCTCAGCTCTTCTTGGGAAGACCCTTTGTTCCTTCCCCTCCGGTTGCTACTCTGACAACGGACGCCTCCCTGATCGGGTGGGGGGGGGCATTATCAGGGCAGAACTGTCCAGGGCACATGGCAACCAGACGAATGCCACTTGCACATAAATGTTCTAGAGATGAGAGCAGTGCTTTTAGCGTTGCAAGCCCTTCAAGACTCTCTTCCCTTGGGAACGATAGCAATCCAGACGGACAATATGTCTGTAGTGTGGTATATCAACAAACAAGGCGGAACCAGGTCCTATCCCCTGTGTCGAGAAGCACTCAGACTGTGGCAATGGGCGATTTCTTCTCAGCGGTTTCTGATAGCAACGCACATCCCGGAAGTCCAATCAAATCGCGGACAAGTTGAGCAGAGCTATCCTCATGCCTCACGAGTGGTCTCTGAAAGACTCTGTTGTGAGAGAAATTTTTCTCAAGTGGGGTCAGCCTTGCTGCAACCTTTTTGCTACTCCCCAAAACAGCAAGTGCAGAGATTATTTCACCCTATTCCCTTTACCAGGCCAGCCCAGCAGAGACGCTCTAGTCCAAGTTTGGCCCCGGGGACTTCTGTATGCATTTCCTCCCTTCCCACTAATCTCTCAAGTGATACAGAAAGCTATCGCTCAGAAGGCCTCATTGATCCTCATTGCTCCTTACTGGCCTCAACAGGTTTGGTTCCCCTTTCTACATCAATTTCTGTTGGAGCGACCTTGGCATCTGGACCTAGTTCCAGATCTTTTGATCCATCAGTCGGGTCAGTTTCATCGCTCCCTTCCCTCTCTGAACCTCACTGCTTGGTTCCTCCAATTCCAACCTTAGCCAGGCTTCCTCAAATATCTCACTCTGTTCGAGATATTTTGATAGCTTCCCATAAATCTTCCACTCAAAAGATTTATCTGAGTAAGTGGAAACGTTTCCTATTGGGCTCAAGGAAGGGACATAGATCCTTTCACTGCTTCCATCCAAATGGTCCTTGATTTTCTAGCTGAACTCTTCCATGCAGGTTCATCTCCTTCTACTCTTAAAGTTCAATTGGCAGCTATTTCTAACTTTCATGTGGGCATTTCAGAGTCTGCCATAATGTCCCACAAGCTTTGCAAAGCCTTTTTGAAGGGAGTTTTTCTACTCAGACCTCCTATAAGAAATCCTCCTCCTCCTTGGGACTTAAATTTAGTTCTTAGTTCTTTGATTCTCCCCCTTTCGAACCTGCAGCCTCCTGTTCTTTAAAATTGCTATCATGGAAGACTCTCTTTCTGGTAGCTATTACTTCAGCTAGAAGAGTTTCAGAACTTCATGCACTCAGCTGTCGACCTCCTTATCTGTTGTTCCATAAGGACAGGGTATCTTTACGAACCAACCCGTCCTTTTTACCTAAGTTAGCCTCGGTGTCTAACCTAAATCAAAGCATTGACCTCCCTGTGTTTTTTCCAGAATATTCTAATAGGTCTGAACAAAAATTGCATTGGCTAGATGTTCATCGTCAGTTAAGGTACTATTTGGATAGAACCAAACAATTCAGAAAATCTGACCAGCTGTTTGTCTCTTATGCAGAAGGCAGAAAGGGACTTTCTGTTTCCAAGGTATCACTATCTAGATGGCTAACATCTCTAATTTCCATTGTTTATGAAATTAGACACCAAAAGCTGCCTGACAAACCTAAAGCCCATTCCACCAGAGCTTTGGCTACTTCTATAGCCTTCCAAGACAGACTGCCTATTGACACCATTTGTGCAGCGGCTACTTGGGCTACTCCTCACACTTTCATTTCTCATTATAAGTTGGATTTAGCTTCTAGGCATAGAGCTAACTTTGGTTCCACTGTTCTCAAGAGTCTGTTCCGTTAGGCCACCTGGGACAAGGTGCTAGGGACGCGGTCCCATCCAGCAAGAATGAAGGTGAGATAGACAACTTAACATATAGAAGTTATGTTCTTACCATAACGTTCCATGTTAGTTGTCTTCTCGCCTTCTTTCTTGCGTCCCACCCTCCTTCCCCCTGGCCTGGACAGATCTAGAGGAGTTTGATTGTGACCTCTCTTTCTACCACCTCTTTGCGAAAGGTATATGCTCTGCTGTGCATATTTTCCTAGATCAGGCTTAGGTCACCTTTTCTCTTTCCCTTTGTTTATAGAGGTGGACTCTTTTCCAGTTTTTCCTGGTTGTATTATTAGCTGGGCCTAGCTCACAAACGAGATCTGAGGTAATTCACGCCTAGCATTGTGGGATATAAGGGGGGCCTCGAGCCGGTGGAACCAACTCTCGAGCTTTAGAGTGGCCGAGTCGGAGCCGAGGTCAGCTCCGAACCCATCCAGCAAGAAAGAAGGCGAGAAGAAGACAACTAACATGGAACGTTATGGTAAGAACATAACTTCTATTTATGTACTTACCATAACGTTCCATCTGTGTTGTCCATTTTCACTCTTCCTCAACTGATGGGTTCAGATCTGATCGTCTGATTGGACTTGGCCATTACTAAAGCTCGTGGCAACCAAAAAACATGAGCTTCTTCCTTATCCATAATGAACCAACCCTAAGTTACCTCATAGCTTGTTTGCTGATTTTTTTGTACTAAAAAGAAAATATTTAACATGCATAAATATAGCAGATGTAAAACTGTATGCACTCAGTACAGAAAGAAACTATATCTGAAGCTCAATATAAAGACAGCGATGTCCCTCTAAAAGCTCATTTTTCCAGAAGTTTGTAAATAAAAAGGATGGGGGTTGGTGGGTGTGAAGTTGAGGAAGAATGAAAATGGACAACACAGATGGAATGTTATGGAACTAGATAACTACTTTATCTGATGTTGTCAATTTTCTTTCTATCCTCAACTGATGGGACAGAGTCCCCACCTATCTATAATCTTGAGCAGACTCCGAGGAAGGATATTCCTGAGCACAGATTAAACAAATGATGCTCTGGAGAACAGATCCAATTTGTAATGAGTAATAAAAGTATTGGGAGTAGCCCAAGTTGCTGCACATGTGTCGTCCATGGAAACCCTGGATAGAAACACTGAAGAAGTTGCCATGGACCTAGTTGAATGAACTTGTACCTGTTGTGGTAAGGTAATACTCAATTTGCTATAGACAAATGAAATACAATTCAGTTACCCATCTGTCTAAAGTTACCTTTGTGACTGGTTTTCCCAATTTCAATTCTGCAAGAGAAACAAACAACTTGTCTTTTTCCTATCTTTTGTTCTATGAAGGTAAAAATGTATTTGTTTGTGGAAATCCAGTAAATGTGACATGTATTCACCTTTGTTTGCAAAATTAGGGAAGAATACTGGCAAATAAATGGATTGTTTGATATTAGATTCTGAGATTCTGATACCACCATGAGAAGGAAGGAGGCATTAGTTCATAATGTCACTCTATCTTTGTGAAAGATCAAGTATGGAGGTTTTGAAGACAATGCTTGAATCTCTGAAATTCATCTAGCAGAGGTAATGGCTACTAGAACAATAGTTTTCCAAGTAAGATACTTAAGGTCACATTTAGCTTCTAGTTCAAATTGGGGAATGTATTTGAGCTTGCAGTATCAGACTGAGATCCCATGGGGGAGTAGGGTCCTTGAATGGAGGTCTCAAAAGTAGAGTGCCATGCAAAAAAGCTTTCCACAATTTGTGAGAGGCAACTGAAGAACCTTTGAATCCAGTGTGAAAATTTGATATTGCTGGTAACTGAACTATAATGGTTGAGGAACTAGCTCCTTCTTTAAACAGTATGGCTAAAAACTCGAGTATGTTGTGTATTGGAGCTGAGAAATGCTCAACATGATTTTGTTGTGCCCGTTATACAGATCTTTTCCGTTTACTTGTATGAAGTTTTCTTGTTGAAGGTTTATGGGAAAATAAAAAAAATATGTCAGACGGGGAAGAGAGCATTGGTTGTCTGGCTAATAATGGAATTGGAGAAACCTGGCCATCAGAATGAGATTTGAGATTTCAGGATAAATCATATCCATTGGGTGAGACAGGAGGTCTGGAGTAGGATCCAAGATCGAAGGTTGATGAAGTAAGTGAGGCCAAAGGAATGGAATCCAAACCTGTTGAGGCTAGTATGGTGCAATGAGGATGAGTTTGCTATTCAACCTGACAGCTTTCTGTAGATATTTTGGAATTAATGAGATTGGTGGATAGGCATAAAGGAGACTGTGGGTCCAGTGTGAAATAGAGCATCCCTTTGTGATTCCCCTTGAGGGAGGATTAGGGAAAAGTAGCTGCTGCATTTGTTGTTTAGGGGAGAAGCAAAAAGATAACAGCAAGGCTGACCTGATCGATGAAAATTCCTTTTCTTTACATTATTCTTGAGAGATCACTCCTGAGATAGAAGAATGTACCTGCTCAGTTTGTCTGTTATCACATTGGACTTTCTCCAGAATGTGCATTTCTATGACAAAGCAGTTGGATGAGATCACCCATTGCCACATTCTCAGTGCTTCTCAACACAAGGGGTATGATCTGGTCCCTCCTTATTTTTGATGGCAATGAACAATTAAATGTTATTTCAAACAACAATGTTTTAAATCTGTCTAATTTTGATTTGTCATCCATTCAAATGTCCATTTTGAATAAAGGTCTTACTTTCATACCTGGTTTCATGGTTCCTGAAGATACATTGGCCCAGGATGTCATGTCTTTTTGCAGAAATTTAAATTTGAAACTGTTTTTTGGTGATACTGATAGTAATGTTAACAATGAGAAATTTGTCTATCACAAATCCAGTTTTTCTCCCCCTATGCATCCTATGGTACACCAGTTCCAGAATAGCGTGCTCAAAGATCTTCATTTTCCTAGCTTGGATATACATTTTAAATCCAATAATCTCACTTTGGTTGAAAAACAAGCTATTCTGGAACTCCAAAACAACAAATATATAGTTATTATCTCTGCAGATAAAGGTGGAGCTGTAGTTGTACTTAACTGGTGTGATTATGATAATGAAGCAAACAAACAGCTTTCTGATCAGAGATATTATTCCATCATGCCTATTGATCCTACTTTCAGGTTCAAAAAACAGATTGATCAATTTTTGCTTTTGGCCAGGGATGAAGCTATTATCAATAATGAGGTTATGCACCAACTTATGGTCAAGGATTCTACAACTCAATACATTTATTTCTTACCCAAGATTCATAAAGACCCATTACATCCACCTGGCAGACCTATTGTATCTGGCAAAGGGTACATTACTGAGCCTTTATCTTTGTATCTCACCAAACATCTTAAACCCCTATTGCATGTGGTGCGATCACGATTGCAAGACACGACCAATTTTCTGCAGATTATTTCAGACACACAGTTGGAACCTGAATGGTTTCTATGCACATTGGATGTAAGTGCCCTATATACCAACATCCCCCATCAAGCTGGTTTGGATGCAATGGCCTATTGGTTAGAAGTATCGGGCTTATATAAAGCGAACTTCAGTTCTTTTTTGGTGGGTCTAGCCAAACATGTGCTCACGAATAATGTCTTTTATTATAAGGATAATTGTTATTGGCAAACTAAAGGAACAGCAATGGGGGCATCTTTTGCCCCTATATATGCTGATCTATTTATGGCTTATGTTGAAAAACATATCATTTATGACTGCCATAATAACATATTCATTGAATATATTGATATCTGGAGACGTTATTTGGATGATGTTTGGCTAGTATAGTAGGGTGATGAATGTCAACTCATGGATTTTGTTTCATATTTGAATCACAATCTATGGGGGTTACAGTTTACTGTACACTATGATCTAAACACAATGACTTTTTTAGATGTATTAATCAAAAGATTACCTGATCACGCACTAGGTACTGAGGTGTACAGAAAGTACCCCCAATACAATACCATCTTACATGCCTCCAGTTATCACCCACCTCATATTGCACGAAATATTCCAAAATCACAATTTATACGTGTAAAACGTATTTGTTCTGAGGATTCTTCCTTTCAACAACATAAGGGTGATTTAACCAGCAGATTTAAATCCCGGGGCTTTAGGATAGGAGATGTGCTAAAGGCCAGTCACCAGGTCAACTCTATGGATAGATCAGAACTTCTTACTTACAGAGACCATTCAGTAACATCATCACAACCCATTAGGTTTTTAACGACCTATGCTAGAAATTCTGACAGTCTAATTCTAAGTGTGCATAGACACTGGAATATTTTGCATTGTGATTATGAGCTTGCAAATATTATTCTGGATAGATGTTTATTTTCATTCAGGAAAGGGAAAAATCTCAGTTCTTTTTTTAATCATTATAAATGTGGAAATACCTTGAACAACTCACAACCTTCACAAACAAAGTTGATGGGAGAACCATTGTATGGCTGTTTTCCTTGTGGTCATTGTATCAACTGTCAATATGTATGTAAATCTAAGCAATTTTCTAGCAGGAATTGTTCTTCAGTTTATGATCTTCATTTCTTTGCTAACTGCAGTAGTGATTGGCTGATATATTTGGCAACATGCAATTGTGGCTCTTTTTATGTGGGACAAACTTCCCGCCCATTAAGATTACGCATATCTGAACATATTAGTAATATTAAGAACAAAAGAGCTCATAATGCACTATATAAACATCATATGCTACACACTACTGCCAAATTTTCTTTTATGGTCATTGACAGTATACAAGGGAATCGTTCGAATAAATCAGGTTGGCATTCTATCTTAAATGCAAAAGAAAAGAAATGGATTATCAGATTAGGTGGATTGTTTCCACCAGGGCTTAATGAACAATTTTAGATATCCACCAATGAGCTTTGAGAAGTACTTATTTAAACAGCATTGTTTTTTTGTTTGCTTTACACTGAAGAAGGCTGTGATATTGTCCGGCCGAAACCGGTCTGTTTTGCTGTTATATATATATATTCTAATAAATCTTTTTTCAGGTCACTGTATGCTGGCTCTACCCTTTTTTTGATTTCATACATTGGTTTTTTGAGCCGTGCATTTGCCTTCGTGCAGGGGGTCTTTTTTGTGTGGTACCAAACTACTGACATATTTTCCATTTGAATTGCGATTGTCCCCAAAGGGAGAGCATCCTGGAAAGTCTGCAATTCTAAGAGCACTGCTCTCATTTCTAGGACATTGATATGTAAGTTGGCCTCTTTGGGTGATCAAGTGCCTTGGACTGTTTATCCCAAATAAATGCCCCCCCCAACCCCAATTGGGAAGCGTCTGTGGTCACTATGGCCCTTGGCAGAGGATGAATGAACAGATGGCCTTATAGAACTTGATCTGACTGAATCCAGAACCTGAGATCTCTCTTGCATGTCTGAGTAATTCGAATCAGAGTTGACATGGTTGGTAAAGTATTGACCATTGTGTTTCTAACATCCATTGGAGAATCCTCGTGTAAAATTTGACTAAAGGTACTAGAGCTATCGCTGATGACATTGATCCTAGAGTTTAAAGGACCAAGTGGGCTGAAGTCTTGGTACTGCAGATTATTTTCGTGACGTATGGTCTTATAGTTTGAATGATTAATGGAGGCAGTGAAGCTATTATTGACTTTGTGTTGAAAACTGCCCCTAGGAATTTGAAATTTTGAGTTGGTTCCACTTGAGACTTGTTGTAGTTTATGGTTATTCCCAGATGAGAACAAGTCTGGAGAACCTGATCACAAGTCTGGAGAACCTGATCTCTTGCCCATATCAATTGATGCCTGGTTTGGGTGGTAATGAGCCAGTCATCTGGATATGGAAACACCCAGAATCCCTGCAGTCTCAAGTGAGCTGCTACTACTGCCATACATTTGGTGAACACCCTGGTGGTTGTGTTGAGACCAAAGGGCAGAATCCTGAACTGATAACGATTGGCTCCCAGCCAGAAGTATAAGTATCTTTTGACTCACCTGTTCATCTTTATGTGATAGTAGGCATCTTGAAGGTCTATCGAGCCTATCCAGTTGTTGTTGCCCAGAAAAGGGAGAATGGACTGAACTGTGACCATCTGAAACTTGTTGTGTTGAACTGACTTTTTCAAGTTGCTTAGATCCAAAATTGGTCTCCAGTCCCCTGTTTTCTTTGGCACTCCTTGAGTAAGTTCCAGATCCTATCTGGTGTGGTGGGACCTGTTGGATTCCTCTTTTTTCTAGCAACGTTTGTATTAGAATTGCTACTTCTTCCCTTTGACTGGGTGGAACATTGGGGATTTTTCTTAAGATTGGAGGTGGAAGGGAAAATGGTATTATATAACCTCTGGAAATAACCCTGTGCATCAAAGTATCTTTTATGGTGCAGAGGTGGACAATTAGGCCACATTTCATGAGTGCTGGTAGGGTCTGTCCAAGAAAGAATCTCTGCACCCCTGGTTTTATGGGCCTCCTCTGCCCCTGGGAGAACTTTCTCCACATGTGGCCTGGAAAGGACCCTGGGCTTTCGTGAATCACATCTTTCAACCTACTCATTGTTTCCTTGAAAACAGTCTCTGAGGGGTTGAAAAATGTATACCCACTGCAGACAGGGTCTTTCCATCTTTCTCACACCTGGATAATGTGTCCATTACTTTGTGTCCAAATAAAGACATGCCATTAAAGGGAGCATTGACGAACAAAGACTTGAAGGCTCCACAAAATCACATAAGTGCATCCAGGCATATCTCCTCATGGAAATGCCAGAACCCGCTGCCCTGGAGGTTTCTACAGCTATGTAAAAAATGAGCCTCATGGTTGAATTTGAGTTAGATTGCAGGGTAGCCAAGTGAGAAGTCATGGATGATTGGACTTCTGTAGAAATGGATCCTGAGATGGTATTTGACAGTTCCTTAATCAAATCCCTCTGTAACGTAAACTGGCCAAATAATTCAGTGTCCTTAAGGCGAAGGTCGCTGAAGCATAGACATGCTTCCCAAACCTGTCCATCACCATGGACTCCATGTTAGGGGGATGAACAATGGAACTCTCTTCGGCAAGTTCAAGTTTTAGTGGCCGCTGCCATGACCATGGCATCAACGAGCATCCCTTTCCCCCAAAACTGCTTATTCAAAGGTGGTGCCATAATATTGTCTGGTTTCCTGGGTATGGGTTCAACTGTGTCAGGTTCCTTCCACACTCACCAAGAGACCAATTCAGTGAGCTCATTGGTGGGTGGAGTAACCCAGGAGGTAGACAGGCCAGCATCAAAAGCCTCCGGGAATGCAGACTCCGTGGATGAAGGGTTGCTGGGTGTCCAACCACCTCTCTGTTTTGAGATCTCAAGGCTGTCTCCAAATGAGACATCTTCAGGAGGTGATCATGGGGACCCTTCATCTTCTTCAAAGTCCATATTCACTGTGACTGACTCTTGAGGAGAGTCCAAGTGCTTCCTCTTGCACTTCTTCCTAGGAACCTTCTCAGTGGGATGCTCTGGGGAGGTTTTGGAAAAACTGTAATACACTTCTGGGAATCTTGGGGATCTTAGACTGACTGTTCCTATGGTAAAGAGTGATGAGGCTCTAAGTGCAGAGTCATCAAGGTAGAAAGTTGAAGATCCAAGGGGGTTGGATCTGTCCATTCTGTCAGAGCAGAAAAAAAACCCTTCACAACCTCAGAGGCTGTTAGTTCTGGAGAAAGGGAAGACCTCAGCTCCAAAAAGACAAGCCTCTAAGACATTGTCTTCCCCTGCTCTGAAAGCAATCTGCCTGTGGTGGAAGCTGGAGCTGAGCTATCCAGTGCCAAGGCTCTGAGGTGCAGAGACAGTTCCGAGAACTTCAAAGTCGACTCCAACTCCTCAGATCTGACAGGGAAGCTACAGCTCAGAGAGCCCTCTGGATTTGACAGAACCATAGCACTCAGAGTAAACTTCGGATATGAAGATATTGCTATCTTTGGATCTGAGCTAGATGGACCCGGAAGGCTCGGATCCAGGAACTTTGAAACAGTTGAAGGAATCAGATGAGGAACTTATAGTGGGGGTGTATTCGAAGGACAAACCTCCTGACCCAAGGGGATAGGAGTGGATAAGACACCCATCTAACTCTGCACCGAGAGGATTTTCCACACCACTCTTTCTACATCTTCTTCCATCAAACATCTGGAAGAATGAGTCAAAAGTATAGAGGGGGACCTAGATCGGTGACATTCCAAAAAGGGTGAGGGCACCAATGGATGGTGAGTATCAAGTCCTGGGAAGAGAAACAGGGCTCAAGGCAGTCAGATATGATATCATTTTTGGATCCGAGGGTGAGATTGGATCCAGCTTATATATTTTCCTGGATGGCTCCAAAACCAGAGTGAATGATGTAGATGGTTTTGGAGATGAAGCCTGCAAGTCTTTGCTTTTACTTTTGAGAGATTGATCTCCAAATATAGCATCTCCAAAGGTAGGAGGTAGTAAGCCTTTCAAAATAAGCTTATTCTTTGTTTTTGCAAGCACCCTAGGATTGAATCCATGTCAGATGGAATGATCTTTTTGAAGATGAAAATGCCTAAGACAGTAAACACACGTAGTGTGGGCATCCAACATAGGAGGTCTGTGCCCACACTTAACACACTTTTTAAATCCAGCGGGGCCTTTTTCCACCATAACTATAACCATAAATATCAAATTTAAAAAATATTTTTTTTTTATATAAGGACAGAAAGGAAGAAGAGAAACTACCACCAATGATAATAAATGGCTACACAAAGTGTAGAGAGGAAAAAAAATACTAACAATGGTATTTTAAAGAATATGCACTCTACAATAGTTGAAGATAAGGTAAGGAATAGGACTATAAAAATTTTAAGACAAAATTAGAAAATATTAAGGTTTAGAAATTAATTATATCACTTATCTGAAAAATGCCCATATGAAAAGGACATAATGAAAATTAACATCAGATATTGAGGTCAGTATCTTTATATAAATTTGTTGTCAACATTTTCCTGATCTTGTCTCATACTATACTTAATTTGCCTGTCTAGTTTGTTTATTTCAGTTTTCAAACTAATAGTTTGACCTTGATTCCATTTCTTATACTTTTTATCTGTCATTATAAGTATCTTGTTCTTATGAAACTATATCCTCTTGAACTTGTGTGCCTCGATCCTGATAGTAATTTTTTTTTTTTTTTTTTTTTTTGCCATTCAAAAATTTCTTTTTCACAGCTTGGCACATTCCTTTTGGCATCTTTTTACTGAAGGTGTCTGTTATTAATCTTCTGTTCAGTGCTTTAGATTTCAGTTTGGCAAAATTATATAGTAGTAGTTTAACATTTATAACCTGTAAATCCAGTGTTGCCTATTTTCGTCCATTCAGGCATGTGGATTGCTGGATATGACGAGATCCAAACTCAGTGTCGATCTCGAGCAGGGCTCTGATGCCTCCCCTACCCATAATACCCTAGGTTGGGTTACAGATACCCAGATCTTGTTTTCCACTCAAGCAGTCGAATGTGCAAGGAGGTCACCACTGCTTCGCAAAAGTTATCTTCAGCAGTACACTCCTCTCCTATGGTGAGAGTTCCTTAACTTTCACTAGATTTCCCCTATTATATATTTCCTTTTGTATTTAAAAAACAATTCTTCTCTCTCTCTACACACACACACACACACACACACACACACACACACGTGTATATATATATATATATATATATATATATATATATATATATATATATATATTACTTCTATAGAAAGACCTTCCATTCTCCTGTAGTGCTATAACTGTTATACTTATAGCTTATACTGTATTGTTTTCTGCTGACCTGTCTTATTTTACTGCTGAACATATCAGAAGCTTCAGGCTTCAAGGAATGCTATGAGTGTGGGCACAAGTTGCCCCCTAAGGACCCACACACAGAGTGTGTTTATTGTCTTAGTGTGGCTCACATAGACACAGACTGCCTGTCCCATGTGGCCTTCATTGCCAGGTCTCTGCGAACATGATGAGAAAAATTCATTCATAAGGGGCTACTTCCAGCTCAGACAGGACCTACTCATTCACCTTTTCCTTCTACCTCTTCTAGCAAAGAGAAGGACAAAGATGAGGCAAAACCTCAAGACAAAGAAAAGGAAAGAAGCAAATCTTCAACCAAAACCTTGAAAAAAGAGATCACTGGAACTGACCATGTCTGTCAGTCCTGACCCTAAAATACCAAGAAAGATGGAATTGGCAAACTCTCAGCCCCATAATCCTCCAAGGACTTGTTTTTCACCAGAACCGGTGATGTCTAGGCTCCACTCTCAAATACTGCAAGAAAAGAGATACTCTCAAACATCCTCAGTAGCATCATCCTCTTGGTCATCTAAAAGTCTTACAGAGTCAGACATTGACAGGATGATGAAATTTTTGAAGGTGCAGATACAGCTTGGGGTTATAAAGGTACTGTCCCCTGGAAAGGTGGTGAGCATTGGCCTTCTCAACCTCTCCATACAGGTTTGCACAGTGATCCGACCTTTGTCTTTGGGTCCATTGGAACCAATCAGAACCATAACTCCTTTGTCGGCACCGAAGCTTCTGGCATCTTCAACACTGACTACATCCCACTCTCTCTCGATGCTGATACAGTTGAATTGAGATGAGACTCGAAGCCGAGCTTTGGGGGAGTGATTCGACTCCGAGGTTCTTGAAGCCATCTTTTCCCCTTGAGGCCTCAGCTCTAGATAGCTTGCGACCAAGATTTTCTTTAGAACAAAGGCTTGCCAGTGCTGAGATTTCCTTTTTCTCCTTAGAGAGGAGGGAATCATCGTCTTTGATAGTAGCCTGGAATTTTGAAGCTTTTAAAAGGCTTTTGGCATCTTCCAAAGATAAGGCAGCTACTACCACACCAGTTCCACTCAAACCCCACCTGCAGTAGGCTTCTTCTCCTCTATATCAGGTCATATAGGGACAGTCGGTACCTAGAACTTCTGAGGAAATCTGGTTTGTCATTCCTTGTCTAACTCTGATTCATCTGCTGAGCCCCCAGAAGGTGTTCCCAGAAAATGGACATGTAAGCAGAAACAGTCAGACTCATCACCCGAGTCTTTCATGGAAGATACTGACTTAGAGGAAGGAGAGGGTTCCCCTAATTCCTTCTCTGAAGATGTCGCCTTTGTTCACATTCTAGAACTGTCAAAAGAGAGAGGGGGTTGGTCATCCCAAGACCAGTCGCCGGATAAGTCAGTATTCTTGGAGTATTTTGGTTCCAGACCAACTGCTTCCTAGGTGGTACCAGCCATTGACCCCCTCATTATAATCCTATGGCTCAATGAGCATGGAAGGACCACAGTGTGTTGGAGCCCATTCCAAAGAAGGCTGATTGCATACTGTCTGCCCCAGCTGATAGGAAGCACTGGGGTAAAAGCCCTCCTGTAGATGCTATGGTTGTGGCAGCAGCCAGTAAGAGAAAGCTGTTGGAGGCAAGAACTTCTATACATTCCCCTAATAAAGAGTCAGAGGTGATGGATAGATATGGAAAGTGGACTTATGCTTCAGTGACCTTTGCTTTATGATCGCCAAACTATCTTGCTCATCTTAGAGGATTCCAGAGAGACTTGACAAAGGAGATCACCAAGTCTCTCTCAAGAGTATTGCCAGCAGATGTTCAAAAAAACAGTGGACTCAGTTTTTACCCTTTAATCTTCTTCTAATATGGACATGCATCTGCTGTCTTATGCACTTGATGGTACTGCCATAGTGGCAGGCACTGGCATCACCATGCACCACCATGCCTGGATGTGGCTATGTGACTTTGAGGAAGTCTTTAAGTCATCCTTCATTGATACTTATTATGATGGTTCCACCTTGTTTGGACCCAGAGTCAAGCATGCACTCACCAGGAGTCAACAACCTCCAGCAAAGAAAAGGTAGAAGGAGAAGGTGAAGGGTTAGTTCCTGTCTGAGCTGGAAGTAACCCCTTTACGAATTAATTTTTTTTCTGCAAGACTCTCTCTGCAGTGGGAGTATGCTTCTCCACCCTACAAAGAACATTCTGCAGATACCAGAGATCATGGAAGAAAATGTAGTTACACAAATCACAGAGTTCTTTCCATTACTTCTTAGGTGAAAGACCAGTCTGTGACAGAGATGGAGCAATTTTAATGGACGGCACAAAAGATGCAGAGGTGGACTGCAAAAATCAAGGCTTTTGAGATCCCTTTTTTGAGAAAGCCTTTCATCGCCACTGAAGAGTTACCTGACTGCTACACTCTGGAGCATAACTCTCAACCTGGAAACATCAAAAATCTGGACAAGGGCCATGAAAAATAGGTACAAACCTGTATGCTGATTAACGTACATTTGCATACATAATTATGTAACTCTGCCTACTCCAAATGGAATTGTGGAATACCAACTTTCAAATGCAGACTGAAGAACGGACAACCAAAATATGGCACCAGAGTCACCTGCAGCCATTCCAGTGTCCCATTACCTGGTTATCTTGCCCCATTTACCATAAACACTAATGTGTGCATGCATACTGCTTTACTTCTACAAAGATTATTTGGATTTTATTTTTGCATTTTACAGCACAATGCACAAACACTAATAGATATCTGCTAAACAAAGCAATACTGTCTCACAATGAAAATAGAGTTGGCATTAAAACTTATCTGCCTTTGAAATGACATTGAAACCCATACCACAAAGAAAATGCATCTGGACAGTGGTAGATAAAGATTACCTTTGGGCTGTTTTCAAATCATAGGCCCCTTGCACACAAAACAAGAAACACACGTGTTCTTTGATACACCTTCCTGACTTAAATTATATTCCTTGTATAATACAGCACACTTGTTAGACTTAAGTTAGAGCACATTTTAAATTTATTGCTTGAATATTTTTGAGCGCATTTTAAATTTATTGCTTGAACATTTTTCCAGTAGGCAATGAAAAAAAAATGCATGAACTAATAATGACAAAACTGCCCAGTTCAGAACATTTCCATCATAAAAGTCTACCTACACACACAATATATATATATATATATATATATATATATATATATATATATATATAATGATAGTGTAAGCCATAGGCATCTTGCATAGCTTCTCGCACTTATTTTCAATTTCAGTTATTTTTTTTTGGGGGGGGGCAAAAGTCCAAAAACCAGGGACACATTTTAAACATTGCTTGTATAATTTTGGAAAGTTGCTAGAATAAAATGCTGTGTTACCATCATCCACTTCACTGCCAATTCTTGAACCCAGGACCCTGTGCACTACAGTCAGAGCAGCATACCACTATGCCAAATCAGCAGTTTCCTGAAAGATAGGAAGACTGAAACTTAAATGGCTATCATCTCTCAACCTCTTAGCACAAAACACCTGGACAAAGCCAATAATCGGGAAATACAGAATTCAGTTCTCACTTCTCACCATAGCTCTCAACATCTTTGTACAAAAAAGATGGACAAAGCCAATAATGGGGGAATACATCCCCAAAACTGGAACAAATTTCAAATAGTGACCTTATAAACTTAGATAATTGCTAGAATAAAAGGTTTTGTGTTACCATTCATTTTATGAAGAATATGAAGTGTCAATTGCCTGTCATTATTTAGTGAATTCAATCCTTCAGTGATTTGCCACAAAAATCCTGAAAACCACAGATTTAATGAGGAATAGAACAAACATATGAGGCATAAATTCACAAGTGGTGGTGACTAGGGATTTCAGGCTCCTTTTACCTGTACCCAAGGTACAGGGTTTGAGCCTGAGTACGTCTAGCAACCAGGTTTATTCACATGGGGGCATTTACACACACACACACACACACACACACACATGCTCCATGCAGCAGCTAAATGAAATAAGCTCCGTTCAGTAACTAAATGAAATAAGCTCCATTCAGCAGCTAAGTGAAATAACCTCCATTCAGCAGTTAAATGAAATAAGCTCCATTCAGCAGCTAAATTAAATAAGCTCCATTCAGCAGCTAAATAAAATAAGCTCCATTCAGCAGCTAAATGAAATAAGCACTGTTCAGCAGCTAAATGAAATAAGCTCTGTTCAGCAGCTAAATGAAATAACCTCCGTTCAGCAGCTAAATGAAATAACTCAGAACATACCTTAAAGTCTACAAGCACGCACTCTATTCAGCAGCAGCTAAATGAAATACCCTCCATTCAGCAGCTAAATGAAATAAGCTCCATTCAGTAGCTAAATGAAATAAGCTCCGTTCAGCAGATAAATGAAATAAGCTCCATTCAGCAGCTAAATGAAATAAGCTCCATTCACAGCTAAATGAAATAAGCTCCGTTCAGCAGCTAAATGAAATAAGCTCCATTCAGCAGCTAAATAAAATAACTCAAAACATACCTTAAGCTCTGCAAGCAGCAATCCATTGATTGTTCTGCAAATAACTCCGTTCACCAGAAAACAGTCCAATTGCTTGAAGAGCCATTCAAATGAATGCCTAAACACTGTTTCCTTCCCGCTCACAGATCCATTCAAACAGTAGCAGCCAAACGGAAATGTGTGCATGGGAGCCCTTGAGCCCAATTCCGACAGGCTGGCAGAGCTGACATCATTGCGCATGGGGTGACGTCAGTTCAAAAAGCGAAAGTTGGGAAAAAATCAGAAATGAAGGGGTGCCACTTGGGAATCATGGCATCCCATTATTTGGACCCCAAAATTCAGCAAAAACCGAGTAATTCGGTACGGTTGGGAGGTATGCTGTGGAGGCAGTCACTGGGGTGTCTCTCTTTACACCCTCAAGCCTGGCAAAAGATAGCGTTAGAGTCCTTGATGCTAAGAATAATAACCAGATGTTACTCAATTCCCTTTTTTCTTCATCCATAAAAAAAAAGTCCTCAATGTTCCATTCAATCAGTGGGACTTAACAGCCATAGAAGTTTCAAAGCTGCTAGAAAAAAGAAAGTCATCCAACTGGTCCCCTATGACCATTTAGAATCTGTAGTCTATTTCATGTTCTTTTTAGTACCAAAAAAGACTGGGAACCTCATTCCTATTTTTGATCTAAGTCACCTGATCAAATTCGTAAGACATACAAAAGTCCAGATGGTCATGGCTCAGTCCATTGTACCTCTACTGAGGCAGAATGATTGGATGTGCTCAATAGATCTCCAGAATGCTTAATGTAACAAGAAAATATAGAAACACTCCAGGAGATATCTTCACTTTTGGTTGTGAGCCTATCATTTCCAATTCAGAGCTTTGCCATTTGATCTCACCACAGCCCCCAGGGTGTTCATCAAGATCATGGCAGTTGTAGTGATGCACCTGCATCTTCAAGGGATCCAGGTTTTCCTGTAGCTAGACAATTGGCTGCTCACTGCCCCCACTGAGCATCTCCTTTGCAAACATCAGGATCATGTAATCTAGTTGCTTCAGTACTTAGGAATTTCATTAAATCTTCCAAAATGTTATTTGACTTCATCACAAACTTTAGACTTCATAGGATGCCATTTGAATACAAAGCTTCATATAGTCAGCCTTCCTTCAAGCAGAGTTCAGTCATTACGCATGGCAACCCTTCTAGTTGGGTCTTTATTATGATATTGCATCTTCACGACAGTGAACGACACATAATCGACCCCATGTAAGTGAAAGCTTGAAAAGTCAAAACCTCAGAACAGTGATTTTTTTTCCAAGGGAAAAAAATCGTTGTTCCAAAAAAAAAAAACTGTAAAACATTACATAATGTGGGAGGCTTTGCCCCCACACCCCCCTACTTAAGTATACCAACTCCGAGATCGCACTACAGTGCCAAAAATGGCAAAGTAACGAAAACGGCCAAGTGAATTCTTTCCCAGGGAAAGAATGTGCTGAAAAGCCACTTCACTATTTTGCCTTTTTGCGCTTTTCGGTTCGATGAAGACGCATTTGACAAACTGCGTCTGCGACATAGTAATAGGGAACCTTCTAGTTCTCCATCATCCAAGACCACCAGTGAGATTAATCCTACCTCTTTTAGGTCTCATGGCATCTACAATCCTTTTGGTTTCCGCTAGCAAGATACTACGTGAGAGTACTGCAATCGACCTTATCTGTATAATGAACAAAAGCCATTCATCCTTGCATACAAAAATCTGAATTACACAGGTATGCAGAAATCACATTTCATAGTGGCTAACTTCCCAATTGTTGACCAACGGTCATCCTTTCTAGATTGAGCCTCCTACAGCTATGTTGATTAAAGATGCATCTCTTCTAGGGTGGGACATGGGTATTTTGAAGGGAGGATGGTACAAGGTATATGATCGATGACAGAGGCCCATCTTCACATCAATATCTTGGAGATGAGCACAGTCCTCCTAGTGTTGCAAGCATTTCAGGACCTATTCCCCAAGGGTGTGATATCCATTCACACAGACAACATGACTGTGGTATGGTACATCAACAAACAAGGAGGAACCCATTTTACCCCCTTTGTTGGGAAACCCTGATGATTTGGCAGTGGGTGATGTCGTCATAATCCTTTCTAATTGCAACACACATCATGGGGAACACCAATGTACTTGGAAACAAATTGAGCAGAATGCTTCTAATGAATCATGCATGGTCCCTCAACCCTGTAGTGACACAAACAGTTTTCAGCCACTGGAGTCAACCTGTCTGTGATCTATTTGCTTCTTATCTGAACAACAAATGCAGTGAGTATTTTACCCTGATCTTCCCACAGAGAGTCGCTGAGGAATGCTGTGGTCCACAACTGGCCCTTGGGGCTTCTGTATGCCTTTCTCCCATTGCCTCTAATGAACAATTCATACAGAAAACCACACAGTGCAAGGCCACGGTTATCCTCATTTCACCCTTTTGGCCCTGACAGACTTGGTTCCCCTTCCTGTGGCCTCTTCTGGTACATCCACCATGGATGCTGGATCATTATCAACATCTCCTATCCCATCCCTGTGTACTCCCTCCTTCTACTCACATGTTCATGAACTTAACCACATGGTACCTCCAATTTTAACCTCAGCCAGAGATGCCAGTCTTCTTCCATCAGTGGTAAATGTTATATCGGCTTCTCAGAAACCGTCTACCAGGAAAATGTATCACAGCAAATGGAAGAGATTTTCAGTTTTGGCCTATTCTAAAGGATTATACCCCTTTTCAGCAGCTATGCCATCTATACTTGAATTTCTGTCTGATCTCTTTGAAAAAGACTCTAGTTATGCAACTATTAAGATTCATTTGGCGTCTAACTCCAGTTTCCATGCTGGGGTTAATGATATGTCTGTTGCATCCCTTAAGATCTTTAAAGCTTTCCTTAAGGGCACATTTTTACTAAGACCTCTCATTAGAGACCCAGCACCACCATGGGAAATTGCCATTCTCTTACAAGTCCTTAAACATCCTCCTTTTGAACCAGCTAATAAGGTGGACATGAAATTTCTATCTTGGAAAACTATTTTTCTAGTTGCCGTAAATTCAGCCAGATGAATCTCAGAATTACAAGCCCTTTCATCAAAATCTTCATATCTGGTTTTCCAAAAGGACAGAATTTTCCTCAGAACTAATGCATTCTTTATTCCTAGGGAGTATTTGATACTAACCTAAACCAATCTATACATCTCCTGGTGTTCTTCCCAAGATTCTCCAATAAAAGGGAATACTTAGTACATTAACTGGACAATCACAGACAGCTCAAATTCTGTATTCATAGGACAAAAGATTTCAAAAAAGATGGCCAATTATTCATTTCCTTTGCTAGACCAAAATTGTGGAAAGCAGTTTCCAAAGTAACCCTGTCAAGATGGCTTTCAGATTGTATATCCTTCATATACCAAAGGACAAACTTGCCCTTTGCCAGTAAACCAAAGGCACACTCAACTAGTGCAGTTTCTACTTCTTCAGCCTTCAACAGAGGATTGTCAGTTGATGACATTTGTGCAGCAGCTACTTGGGCCACAGTACACATGTTTGTGTCCCACTATAAATTGGATGAACTGTCAAGATCACGTTCGTCCTTTAGCTCCACCTTTCCTCAATGCCACTCAGTTGACAGATTGAGATTCTGTCCCACATTTTTGAATGGATGAAAACAGACATTGGATACAGAAGTTATGTACTTACCATAATGTTAGATCCATGTTTTCTCATATACAACCACTTCAAACTTCCTCCCTCCAACAACCTTCCAAATTGTCTCCTTATATTCTAGATGACCAAGTGGAAATTAATTCCTGCCTGAGCACAGACTAATTAGACTAATGTCCTTTCATTAGCCACTGCAATATAAACTTGATTTCCTTCTGTCACAATTTTCTTTGCTTTCCCTAGGTTGTTTTCACTATACTCAAGACTGACACATACATACATATATACAAATATATATATATATATATATATATATATGTATATATATATATATATATATATATATATATATATATGTGTGTGTGTGTGTGTATGCATATATATATATATATATATATATATATATATATATATACATGTTTTTTTTTCACAAACGTAGTTTAAATTCCTACAATTATAGGAGCAAACTCGATCTGAGTATCTGTAACTCAACCTAGGTTATTATGGTAAGGGAGGAGTCATGGCTCTGAAACCAATAAGCTCGAGATCAGCGTCAAGCATGGATCCTGTTGGATCCAGCAACCCACATGTTTGAATCGGATGAAAATGAGACAACATGGATCTTATGTTATGGTAAGTACAAAATTTTCATTTACTGCATATTAGACATGGTAAAACTTGACATGAAGTCATAATCATCTCCTTAGGAACTCAAACACTGTCTAGTATATTCTCCTTAGTAGGTTTGTTTACAATCTGCAATGACTGTTTTGTTTTTTTTCTGAACATATTTTGTGAATAATTTCCTTACTAATGTTGTAGAATCGCTATTATTCCAGTCTGTTTAAAGTAAATTTAAGTCCCCGGCTATTATTATTTTTCCTCTAAGATAGGAATGTGGTTGCCTGAAAAGTACTTGAGCAAACAAAACTAACTCAGGCATATCAGTGTCAGTAATTTAATGGCACAGAAATAAAACATTTTTTGCAGAGAGGCAAGTTCCCCTGCCCTCACCTCCCACATGGGGGATCAAACCACAGACACACACACACACACACACATTTATAAATATATAAATATATATATATATATATATATATATATATATATATATATATATACACACACACATATAAATGTAATCAACTCCATGACCACCCAACACTTGGGGCAGCTATGTTGAGCAATTACAGCCTCACTCTAATATGAATAAGCAAGTGATTTCTGAGGAACTGAATTGACAGGAAACACAGATAAGCCATCATTACTACACTTGGGGAAAATATGCACTTGCTATTCCACCTTCTTTTGTCAAATCCATCCATCCATAACCCTTTTTTCCCATTTTTGCACATGGGGTTAGGGTGTTACTTCAACAGTGACAATCATCTAGAGCAAACATTTATGCCACAAGGTGGCTAGCCATGGTAGTTCTTCCACACCACACACTCACATGCACACTTACACCAATGGCCAGTTTAGAGTGTCCAATCCACCTACTACATGTCTTTGGAATGTGGTAGGAAACCGGAGCATCCTGGGGAAACACACAGAAACACAGGGAGGACTTGCAGACTCTGCAGAAAATGAGCCTTCTTTTTTCAGTCTGTGCTTTAGGGCTCTGTAACTCATTGCGGTCTCAGTTTTGATGGTTTCACATCAGAAGTACAATATGGATACACTACAGTGAACCTTTAAGTCCAATAGCCTCAGAACTCATACACACTGACATATTGATCTTGTCAAATACTTGTATGTAGGTGGATCACTTCAACCAGTTTTTAACAGGCAGATCCTCTCTAGCTGTTCTTCCTAAAACTATACTCTCAAAAAATGTTTTCTCTGTGATATTGTGCTTAAGCCAGAAATCAAAACTTCACATCGGTTTCATAGATATGAAAGCAGTCTTCTTTTCTTTCCAAACTTGGCTAATGTAAATTCCATAAAGTCATATCTTCAGTCAGCTGGACAACAGGGCAACAGTGTGATGAATCAACAAGCAGGGAAGAAATCACTCCTGCCCCTTAAGCAGAATGGTCATGAACATCTGGAAATTTTTTTCAGTAGCAATGGATTTTTTTTAATCTGTGGTTCATTTTCCAGGGAACATCAAATGCCTGATGGATTGGCTGAATAGAGAGATCATAATGTGCCCTGAGTGGTCTTTAAGTCTCATAAATGTAAAAACGGTGCTATTAAGGAAGGAGAATAATTCAGTTTATGATCTATTTACCTCTTACAAGAATGCCAAATTTTGGAAGCATTTCTCACTAGCTCTTTTCTCTCATTGGCAAGAGCAACATTGCATTAACACTGATTTGGGGCAGAGGCATGACCTGAGTGTTGCCTGTGCTTCTGTTTATAAATGAATTTGAGAATAAACTTCAAGTAAAAAATGCAGTAGTGATATTCATTGCTTATTACCAGTACAGGCATATTTGGTTTCCCACATTTCACTATTTTTCTAACTCCTCCTCTTCAACTGCAGCATCACAAATGATTGTTAACTCAACCCTCCTGGAGAATCCATTCATATCTTTCCTCCTTCAAGCTAATGGCTTGGCTGCTGTAGTTCCACTAGTTGATAGCCCAGATGAATTATCAGCTAGAGTGTTTTCCATCATTTCTTTTTCCCAGTGGCCTCCCTATCAGCAGACTAAGTAGAAAAGATTTTCAGTATGGTCTTCTTCCAGGGACACAGATCCCTTTCTTCATTGATATCTGTGGTCAGTCAGTACCTGTCATAGCTTTTTAATACTTGCAGTAACTATTCCATCATTAAAGTCATTCATCTGCTATTTCCAACTTCCATACAGGCCAAGTTTCAGCCATTAGCCACCATTATAGTTTGCAAGTATTTCCTTCTTCAGCCTCTGATTTAGAACTTATTCCTTTAAGTAATGTTTACTTAATGTTGGTGAAGCTCAGTCTCCTTCCCTGAATGTTGACTTAATGTTGTAGAAGCCCAATCTTCTTCCCCTCAAGCCTTATCACAGTACAGTAACCAAGTAGAGTAAAGGCTTCATTGCATTAATGCCCACAGTCAGCTCAAGTACCATGTAAATAAGGAAAATTATTTAAGAAAAAATGACCAGCCCCTTATTTCCTTCATGAGGGAAGTGAAGGCAAAAAAGATTACCAAACAATGTTCCTATGTGTGATATTCTAATAGCATTGCTCTTTGTTATGACAAAAATGGCAAAACTCTGCAAATTTATCCTGAAGCCCATTCAATAAGACCCATCTCTACATTTGTGGCCTTCTTCTGTAATGCTTCTATAGACAAAATTTTAGCAGCTGCCATCTGGTCATTCCTAAACACTTTTCCAAAACTGTACAAGATGGGCATGGATTCTGCATTAAATTCTTGCTCTGGGGCCATGTTATTAAGTGAATATTTCTTTAAATGGCTGCCAGAATCAATGATCTGGAGATTTGTCTTAACTGTTCTTGCAGCCAGAAGTCTGTGAAGTCAGAAACAAAAGACATGGAAAACCACAGTGACAGTGATTCTATGAATTTTGGTCTCACCCTTCTTTTCCCTGCCGTCTGCCTCTTTATTGTCTTTTTTGTTTGGTCCAGAGCTGGACTGTTCTTTTAGGGTTGTGAATATTAAGAGTTGTGAGTAGCGGTTAGTAGCTTAGGAAAGTTTGATACACTGAACAGTGGTAATAGAATTCTGATTGGTTGTCATATCTCAAGCAGCCAAATGCACCTTGGCAAATGTTACCGTCCAGCCACTACATGTGACACATTCTCAACAACTTGCAAGCCTGATGGGAAATGGGTAAACAAAATAAAAGTTCACTGCAGAAGCACCTAAATTCTACATGTATTGCAAAGCAGCACATTACTGTACACACTATCAGGCACACATCCACTCCACCAATTTCTAGAGATCATCACGTAAGTACAGCTACCAGGAATGATGGACACAAGGGCAACCATAATGCGTTCTTGCATGTCATCGGCCACAGATATGAAACAGTATCTCTGATGGACACTTGGTCACCCAAGTACCATTCCAGCCACACAGCAGGTCAAAATTAATTGTTTTACTAAGTACACCATCACCTGCCCTCTCATACACTTCCTGTCATTGTTCATTGAATACCAGGAATGAGCTCTTGTTATGCTGTGCACTGCACTTGATACCTTATTGCACAGCTGTTGCATGCCATGACTTGCTGCCATCTCAGTGTCCATTACTTAGTGGCAGCTTTAGTATGGTCACACTGTGATTCATTCTACAACTTGATTACTGAGCCATGTTTAAAACACAGTGAATTGACAATAACAAAGCTGGCTACAACTACCTGTTGTATGGACATAGATTAGATAACAGGTCATAGCACCTGTGGCATGAATCCCATCTGTTCATGCAGCTGGGTTGTCTTTGCATATCCAATGTTATGGTGAGTACCCATAATCTTCATTTATAAAGCTTACATTTGAAAATGTCATGTTACAGAAATTGCTTAGCATCTAATACCTAATTTATTTTGGTATAGGTTCATTATGATTGTGGTTCTGTCTCCTTTATTGTCTCACTTGGGATATGGATTTAACTGGCACTGGGCAGCGGTTACAGTCTGGAGTGGAATAAGAGGAGTTTTTGCTTTAAACTTGGCATTAATAGCATTTCAGTCAAATGAATTAGACCAAGTAAATGTAAGAAATAAGGTATGTAATAGTGAAATAAATGTTTTCTTGTTTATAGATCATTACATTTTTATTTGTTTATAGCGATAACTGTATCCAACCTATTTTGTATTTTATAGGTTCATAGGTGTGTACTAGGCTAACGACCACTAAGGCCTTTTTAAGCTTAGCCATATATCCCAAATCTCAGACAAGTTCTGGTACCCTTGATAAGTGTAAGAAGGAGCTTGGAAAATGAAACATTTACAAGCAGGGGCCTGGAAAATGAACTATTTACAGGCTGACTGTATCCATTTGAGACATAGATGCCAAACCAAGTATGAATTTCCTATTCTCCATCTAATGGTCCAAGTTACACTTGAATTGGGATAGGGAGGAACTCTGCTTCACATGGATGGAGAGCCTGTTCCAGAGAAGGGTTAGTCTCTGGGAAACAAATGTGTCTCTCCAGCAGGGCCTATTTATATCACAGGCAATGTTTAAGTCTTTAGAACTGGTAATTCTAGTACTGTTTGATTTGCAGATATGCAGGAGGTCCATCAGAATAGGGTCTGGCAATGCCTTGTATGCCAGGCATATCTCTTCCCTCAACAGTCTATAGGAGACAGAATACAGGGATAGGGCTTTGAGGTGGTCTGTACAGGACATGGTACTTACACCCTGTATTCTTTTAGTGAGGAACCTCTATGGACATTCCAGTTGTTGGATGTGCCTGGTTAAGTACATACCAAAGGGGGCATTGTACACGATAGCTTTGCCGATTGCTGAATATAATGGAACAATGACCTCCTTGGACCTAGGTCTTTTCAGGCTTGTTGGCTGTTGGTGAAGCACCCACCAAGAGGAGAAAACGCTGAGAGAAGAAAGGAGCCACTTTTGAGATTTTAAGTATTTTTCCTCTGTTTATTTGCTAAGTTTTTCTGCATAGCCACCTATTTTGAGCATTTTCTGGCTTGTTAAACTTGATTTCTGCATTAGTAACTGTATTTAGAGCACAACCTAGAGCTGTTTACTGAATTTCCTGTTTGCACTTATTTTTAAAATTGTTTTTTTCTCAAAACTTGCATTTTATCTGTCTTTGGCCTAGCACTGTTGTGTGGGGTCATTTACTGCACTGTTATAACTTGTTGATACTTGTGAACCTCTGCTATCTCTGAAAAAAAACAAAAACAAAAAAAATCTTGCTTTTTTCCCACTTTTCTGAGATTTAAAAAAGTTCAGTTACAGGCTTGCTGTTCTTGAACTGTTTGTAAGTTTCTGTGAGGCCATTTTTTGCTTGGGCTAAAGGGAAGTCTCTCTGCTGATCAGTGGCAGTGAAAAACATTGAGCAGCCTGCCTGCCCCTGTGGGAGTGGTTACTGACTTGAAACTGTAGTTTTATTGGCCATTTTGGGTCAATTCCAAAACTCCTTCATCTTCCTCTCTTAAAACCTGGTTGCCTCGTGGTTTTGGTGTCTTTTCAGGCTTGTTGGCTGTTGGTGAAGCACCCACCAAGAGGAGAAAACTCTGAGAGAAGAAAGGAGCCACTTTTGAGATTTTAAGTATTTTTCCTCTCTTTATTTGCTAAGTTTTTCTGCATAGCCACCTATTTTGAGCATTTTCTGGCTTGTTAAACTTGATTTCTGCATTAGTAACTGTATTTAGAGCACAACCTAGAGCTGTTTACTGAATTACCTGTTTGCACTTATTTTTAAAATCTTTTTTTCTCAAAACTTGCATTGTATCTGTCTTTGGCCTGGCACTCTTGTGTGGGGTCATTTACTGCACTGTTATAACTTGTTGATACTTGTGAACCTCTGCTATCTCTGAAAAAAAAAAAAACATCTTGCTTTTTTCCCACTTTTCTGAGATTTAAAAAAGTTCAGTTACAGTATTGCGGTTCTTGAACTGTTTGTAAGTTTCTGTGAGGCCATTTTTTGCTTGGGCTAAAGGGAAGTCTCTCTGTTGATCAGTGGCAGTGAAAAACATTGAGCAGCCTGCCTGCCCCTGTGGGAGTGGTTACTGACTTGAAACTGTAGTTTTATTGGCCATTTTGGGTCAATTTCAAAACTCCTTCATCTTCCTCTCTTAAAACCTGGTTGCCTCGTGGTTTTGACGTCTTTTCAGGCTTGTTGGCTGTTGGTGAAGCACCCACCAAGAGGAGAAAACGCTGAGAGAAGAAAGGAGCCACTTTTGAGATTTTAAGTATTTTTCCTCTGTTTATTTGCTAAATTTTTCTGCATAGCCACCTATTTGAACATTTTCTGGCTTGTTAAACTTGATTTCTGCATTAGTAACTGTATTTAGAGCACAACCTAGAGCTGTTTACTGAATTACCTGTTTGCACTCATTTTTAAAATCGTTTTTTTTTTTCAAAACTTGCATTGTATCTGTCTTTGGCCTAGCACTCTTGTGTGGGGTCATTTACTGCACTGTTATAACTTGTTAATACTTGTGAACCTCTGCTATCTCTGAAAAAACAAAAAAAAAAAATCTTGCTTTTTTCCCACTTTTCTGAGATTTAAAAAAGTTCAGTTACAGGCTTGCTGTTCTTGAACTGTTTGTAAGTTTCTGTAAGGCCATTTTTTGCTTGGGCTAAAGGGAAGTCTCTCTGTTGATCAGTGGCAGTGAAAAACATTGAGCAGCCTGCCTGCCCCTGTGGGAGTGGTTACTGACTTGAAACTGCAGTTTTATTGGCCATTTTGGGTCAATTCGAAAACTCCCTCATCTTCCTCTCTTAAACCCTCTTTTGCGCAGTTTTGCGCATTTTTGAGCATAGCGCAACAGCGGGCAGCGCCGCCTAATTGGGTTTAAACTATTCCTGGCTCCACAAAGTCTGCTCTTCACTTTTTCCCTTAGAACTGCTCTATCTCTCAATTTAAACACCATATTCTCATTCTAAGGCCCTTCACTGGTCCAATTAAGTAATCCTACAAGTTAGCACTATTAAACCATAAGCACTACTTACTCTTATACTCTCTATAATTACCCTGTCCTCTATTGGTCCATCTTAAATTCAGTTTCCCTATATTACTCTAGCATGTCCAAAGGTCAGTCAATGGTTTCCTCTCCAGTCCAGCTGGTGAATCTGGGAATTTTGAGGCAATGTTACAACTGTCTCATGTACACGGACAACCCTCTCCTCCTCCAAACAGGTTCATATATATGTGAGAGATGCAACTATTTAGCCAAACTGGAGGCTGAGCTCTCTCATCTCAAAACTGGTGTAACCAGTCAGGAGGAGAAGGTAACCTCACACAACACAATTCCAGTATCACATAATCCCACCACATCAGCGAACTAAACACATAAATACACAAAAACATACTCGGAGGCTCTAAATAAAAATCTACCTAAGCAACAGAGACCTCCAAAGCAGACATCCAAGCAAACGCTACCTCAAAACAAAACACGCACAACACATAACCCACAAAGTCAGTGTGCCAAGCAGCCACAGCCCTTAAGGCTGAATAACACACCTGATACTCTTGTAATAGGTGACTCTATTGTCAGACACACTGACGTCCCGCTCACCAGGCTGAATAAAGAGAAGGTCACGGTGAGCTGCCTGTCAGGTGCTAGGATCCGCCACATAATGCAGGCACTCAGGTCACTCCAAAGCAAATACAAATATGACTCAGTCATTGTACATGCTGGTGTGAATGACCTGAGACGTACCTCCCTGGACTACATGAAAATAGACATAGAGGAGCTCTCTGATCATGTAGCCCAGGCTGGTATGACCCTGAACTTGAGCAGCATCTTACTCTCACCTAGAATGATGCCACAGTACAAAGACAAAATGATCGATTTTAACAATTGGCTAAAATGTTGGTGTCATTCAAAGGGGATCCAGTGTCTGTCAGCCTGGGATGACATGCTCGACAAGCCACGTTGCTTCGCTAGGGACGGCTTGCACCTGTCACCACTGGGCTTTCGGATATTGGCAAAGGCTCTTGCCACCCCCATAGTGCCTTTTTTAGGCAAGGCTCAAAAGTCAAACCCACCCCCATAGACAGCACAAGGAACAAGAAACTAAGGGTAATGCTGCTAAATGCCAGAAGTCTTAACCTCAAGATGCACGCACTCGAAGCTCTCCTCAGTATGGAGAACATCGATATCTGTGCAGTGACAGAAACCTGGTTCAAGGCTCCAAAGAGCACCCCAGTACTACCAGGCTATACCTCATATCATGCTTTTCGGCCCCAAAACCCGGACCGAACCACAAAAGGAGGGGGAGTTTCCATATTTATCAAGGATATCCACACCTCCAGGTTAGTGGCATCGCACGAAGTATCGAGACCATCCATGTGCAACTAACAGTGGGCAAGACTGCTTTTCAGTTTATAGCATCCTACAGACCACCCTCTCAAAGTCAGGAATCCCACTCGGCTTTCCTGAAAACATTGGAGAACATGAAGATCTCTCCGAACACCATTATATTGGGCGACTTCAACTACCCAAACATTGATTGGGAGCACTACTCAAGCCCCAGCACCTTAGCCCAAAGGTTCCTGGAAATTATAAACTCAAATGCTATGGAACAACTAGTCACCACTCCCACAAGACGGGACAACATATTAGACCTGATCATTACCAACATGGGGACTCTATGCTCCACACTAGAAGTATATCCCTCATTGGTAAGATCAGACCATAAATTAATTTCACTGGATGTCCACATCCCGACCCCACCCCCAGCCCAGAAAACCACAGTGAAAAACTTCTCAAAAGCGAACTTCTCACTTCTCAAAACCGAAGTGGAATCCTTCAAGGCTCCAGGGCCAGTGGAAACTACGGCCCAAACTGCAGTATCCTATATAAACGCATTCTACGGACATCTCCAGGAATGCATGGATCATGCTATCCCAAACAAAACCAAGACCCAACCATCCAAAGGCAGGCATCCAGTCTTGTGGTCCCCTGCCATAAATAAACTGTACAACAGAAGGAGGAAGCTACTACATGATAGAGCAAAATCCCTAATAGGAAAGGCATCTCTGATCAGTAATAGCAAAAAATTACGATCCCTCATAAAATCCTCCAAGACCAGCTTCGAGAGAAAAATTGCACAGGACACCAAAGACAATCATAAGGCTTTTTTCAGTTATGTTAGAAACCTGGGATGCAACTCCCAGACTTGTTCTGAGTTGATTCTAAATGACAAAAAATACACTGAACCCACAGACATCGCCAATATCCTGGCAGACAGGTTCAGTGCAAACTTCTCCACCCCCTCCCTCCCAAAAGAGCAAGTATCTATCCCGGCAGAGGGCTGCCTCCCAAACATCTCTGATGCTCAGGTGAAGGCTGCCCTCTCCAAAGCAAAAAACACTGCTTCCATGGGACCAGATGGCGTCCCAGGTTGCGTCCTACATGAACTCCAAGAGGAACTAATCCCTCAAATAAAACAGCTATACAATAGCAGCCTCACTACAGGATATGTGCCCACAGAATGGCGTACAGCAACAGTGGTCCCACTCCACAAAGGTGGAGCCTCTACAGACCCTGGAAACTATCGCCCCATAAGCCTGACTAGCTTAGTCTGCAAGGCTATGGAGAGGATCATCATGGAGCTCATAAACAAAGACATTGGAAACCTACAGACACTAGATCCTACCCAGTTCGGCTTTGTCAAGGGCAGATCCTGCCTTTTGAACCTGGTTGACTTCTTCGAAACAGTCACCAAAGCCATAGATGAAGAAAAGGTAGTCCACACAGCCTATCTGGACCTTGCAAAGGCATTTGACACAATACCCCACTCGGGCATCATAGATAAGCTATCCAGCTTAAATATAAACCCCTATGTCACAAGATGGGTCGCAAACTGGCTCAAAGACAGAACCCACAGAGTGAGAGTTGCTGGAGCCATGTCAGACTCGAAACCGGTCACAAGTGGCATCCCACAGGGTTCTCTCCTGGGACCACTCTTGTTCGGTATATACTTTTCCGAGGTACAGGCAAACATGGGAGGACTATGGCTCACCAAGTTCGCAGACGACTGCAAACTGGGCGCCATAATCAACTCTCCAGCTGACACAAACATCCTTCAAAAAGGTCTCACAGAGACAGATAACTAGTGCCAGCGCCATGGTTTAAAGCTAAATGCCAAAAAATGTATAGTCATACCCTTTGGCAAAAACAATGTACCCACAAATTACCACATAGGCGGAAACCCATTAAGTACAGAGAAAGTTATTAGAGACCTGGGGACCCAAGTTGATAGCAATCTCTCCTTTGAAAACCACATTGCCAAAGTGGTTAGAAAGACCTTCTACATAGCCCACCTCATCACGAAGGGTTTCACATCTAGATCAAGAGAGGTAATCATGCCCTTTATTCATCCCTCATCAGGCCCATCATAGAATACAATGCCCCTTTTGGGATGTACCTTACCCGACACCTGCAGCAATTAGAAAGACCCCAAAAGTATCTCACCAAGAGGATCAAGGGTCTCAAACAGATGCCATATGCTGCTCGGTTAAAAACTCCAGCTCTACTCAGTTGCATACCGCCTACTTCGAGGCGATCTATGCCTGACATACAAAGCTATGTCAAATCCAGAATTAATGGACATGCTCCACCTCAGTAAATCTAAATCCCTTAGAGCCACACACTCGAGGGACTTGAACCTCAGCCCAGAAATAAATAGAACTTGCTGGAGGGACAGGTTCATAACCCAGAGGCTCCCTTCACTCTGGAATAGAATTCCAGTTCATGTGAGGCAGAGCACCTCACTGAATCTCTTCAAGAAGAATCTCGATAGGTGGATGGGGGATCGTAGGTTTGTCCCAGGGATTACTCCCGTGTCACTATTAGACAGAGGCACAGTAAACTTAACCTTAAAAAGGGCACAGTATACTCAAATCAAGGGGTGGCGTAAGCCATACAGAATTGGGCTAGGCTTATAATTGCCCCAGGGCAGATAGCCTAGTATGAACCTATGAACCTATACCTTTGTTTATAAGTTACACAACATAGCATTATTTCCTCACTACTGTAGACACACGATGGTCAAAGGCTAGATTACTGTCTATGTCTGTCCCCAAGTCCCTGGCTAATGGGTCGACTCATAGGGTGTGTTGTCAATATGATAATTGCCAGGGATATGTTTACATATTTCTTGGCATTTAGTTTTTGTCCATGACTATGACACAAGTTATTTGTTTGTGCAACCCCTTCCTGGAGAACATTAATGTATGTGAGGGATTCTATGCCTGCCCCTAATTTGCAGTTTGTCTGCAAATTTGATCAGCCAGAGGCCCTTGATACTGGCCTTCACTTCAAAGAAGTAAATGCCAGAAAGGAGTGGTCCTAGGACCAATCCCCGAAGGACTCCTCTTGTGACTGGCCTCTTTGTAGAGGTGGACTCCCCAGTTCTAACATCCTGGGTCTTGTTTGTGAGCCAGCTGACTATCTACTGGGTGACATAAGGGTTTATACTTAACCTCTTGAGTTTATCAACAATGCACAAGTGGAGTATTGTGTCAAATGCCTTGGCCAGGTCAAAGTAGGCAGTGTGAACCATTTTGCCCTCATCCATTGCTTTAGTGTCCTTCACAAAGAAGTTCATCAGGATGAGAAGGCATGACCTACCCTTGACAAAACCAAATTGGGTTAGGTCCAGCGTTTGAAGGTTTTCTATGTCATTATTGATCATTACCATGATAATTTGTTCCATGGCTTTGAATATGAGACTAGTGAGTCTTGTGGGTTTGTAGGTTCCAGGGTCTGTAAATGGCCCAACTTTGTCTAGAGGGAAATAGGTCCAAGGCAAGTACTAGGCTTTTAGTCTACAGACTATTACAAGTCTAGCCAATAACCAGAGGTCAGAATCAAAGCCTGTATTCTGTAAAGACATTAAGCTTTATGCCAACCCCCTTTTTAGTTCATATTAGGAACACAAAAATGGTTTCTTTGTTTACGGTGAACATTCATGCAGATTCCTGTGAGACTTAGTAACCAAACTTTACTTATTGGAAATTTATAGCCTCTAGCCAAACAACTTATTGGGGTAGCTGCCAACCTTATTTCATGGCTACCACATAAGCCATGTATCATTCCCGCCATGTAGTCTAACTCTATAATACTAATTACTTTTTAATTAGAAGTATCAGGAAAAGTAAAATCCATACTTATAGTCAGATGTGCAGAACAGAATAATAATGCCACCTTTGTTGAAGGATGGAGACTGTTCACTGCACATACTCCTTATGTAGTTATACAAAACCTGCATGATGGTGCCCTCATGGGGCCAAGTGTCCCATTTAAAAAGGAAGCAGTGGGTATTTTCCTTCATACATTGTTTAGTTTACCTCTTCTTATTTGTTTTGACCACATATTAAAACTCATTCCCTTGGATCCAAACCAAAGGTGTTTTACAGGTTGTGCAGTTCTGCATTACTGTATGAGCATCTTCTTTGATAATGCCAACTCCAGTTTGTCAGATCTTTTTCTTGTTGTGTGAAATATTCAGGATATGGCTATTAAAGTGAATATCACTCAAGTCTTACTATGTTAAATGTAGTAACATTTTGAAGGTTTGTATTTAGTAAGGATAAACAAAAACAACCAAAAAAGTAGTTGCTTGTTGCATATAGCTATTTAATAAGCATATATACATATTAAGTTGATCTGATAGTTCATAAATATTAAGTCACTGATTTTGTTGATATTTGCTTGATCTTCTTACAGTGAATATAGGCTTGAGCATCAAAGTTATGTTGTTTCATATATTTTTAATAAATAAAAGGAGTGTAGGTATGCATGCATCATTCACAATTTTGCTTGTTATGGCAATAAATAATACCATATTTTTGTAATTTATTCCATTATGCACAATGACTGCGGTGGTGGTGCTGCGGTAGTGTTGTCGCCTCACAGTAGAAACGTTGTTCTGTTCGATTCTCAGCTAGAGCGTCTTCTGTGTAGAGACATGCGTAAGTGGGCATACCTTCGTTGAAGGTTGTGTGTCAGGGTTGGCAACTCGGCACTTAAAAATCTACTGCCAATCATTAGCGGACCAGAGTTCCGCTGTGGCGACCCCTAACCAGGAAAAGCCGAAAGACACAACATTCCATTATGCACAATATATTGCTTCTATTATTGATACATTATTCCTAACAATAAACTTAAAAACTACAGGTACTTTTGTATTTTCTTTTATTTTACATTTACAGAAATAAATAGTAACTGTAAAGAGCCTATGTTTTTAGAGGATCTGTACAGTATTACTGCCTAAAGGTTAAAGTCAGATGGTTGTATTCTCTTTACTAACATTGTGATTATGCTCATCAAATTATTCTGTAGAAGAAAACACTTAATTATTTTCAGAGTAAGATCAATGATCTTCAGATATGTGATGCATGCCTTAGCCATTTTAATAACTTACCACTTCCCTTCTGTTCTCATAAGGCGATTTTTTTGTGTAATGGCAGCTTTAATTTAAAATTTTGCACTGGGCTGCATAAATACTTCCATAGCATACCTACATGTTTAAGTGACCATACTATGAGATATGCTACCCACCTCCCATCTAGCATTTTGATTTACACGTATTCATCTTTTTTGAAACTAACTGGTAATTATTGCCATCAATTGAGTATTTTAAATAAATTAAAAAGTGTAATAGCATGATGATATTTCTGATATTTCTGCCCTGGTCACAATCCTGTTGTTACCAATGTATTTATTTTATGTCATTGTATGTGTGTGTGTGTATGTGTGTGTGTGTGTGTGTGTGTGTGTGTGTGTGTGTGTGTGTGTGTGTGTGTGTGTGAGTGAGTGAGTGTTTTAGCACTGGCATTTTAGTAACAGTTCCCTTTTATACTTCATATATGTGCATTGCATTTATCAGCTCTGTTTTAAGTCTATCAGTATACTCCATAACATTCTGTCTTGTATGTTTTACATTACCACAGATTCTGAAAATAATACCCTCACTGCTTCAATGATTAAGTCACCATGTTTTTGTTTTTCCTATCACTTTTTCCATATTTATACCACAGCTGTTGAAAGGAATATATTCCTTAATCACAATATATTTACTTGTCAGTTCACTCTTATCTCATCAGAATACAATATGCTTACATTCAGATTATGGAAAAAGATACTTGTTCCAAATCACTTGTACATTTCAGAGGATGTTTGGCTCATCCCTTCATCTCTGTCACTCTTCATGTATATCACATTTGGAGTTTCCATTGTTCTTCTTTGTTTTTTAACCAAAGATGAGGCCATAATGTTCTGGGTTCAGCTGTCCTCTCAAAAAAGTTGTGTAACAGGAAAAGCTACCCAGTATAATGTAGGCATAAGGCTAACACAATTTCTATCATTCATACCTTTTCTACTGGTATGAGCCATAATCTTCATCTCTTCCACCTTTTCATAGAAGTAAATGTTTCTACTGTTCTAGTATTTTAATCTTCTTCAGGAAAGGTCAGTGTAACCACAGATCATAACTTGTGGGTTTATCCATCTTCTGTGTCCCATTTTGCCACTGAATTATCTCAAGCAATTGTTGGCATCTATCTGGCGAAGCAAAGCAGGTTGTACAACTTCCTTGTGTGCTCTCTTCAGCTCTTCTCACTGTTTCTAACAGTTGTTTGTTCCCTCAGTTATAGTGGAATAATTTAGCTGCATAGTGGCTCACACTTTTCTTTTCTTTTTTTGTACTACTTTTTTAAAAGTTTTGATGTTCATTTTAGTATTTCTATGATACTTGCAGTAGCTAATGAAAAACATGAATAAGTCATCAAATTTGTAAGTAGGTGTGCCTGTGGTAGTCAAAAAGAGTATGATATACAGTTCTTGTTTTGTTTGGACCCATATTCACCCGGATCATGAATATTGTGTTATTTCTGAGCAGGCTGGGATATTAGGTAAGGGTGACATAAAACTCAAAGTTATTATTTCATAGAAAAGTGATTTAAGACAGTGGAGAAGAAAGTTAAGAAAAAATACTTCCCCAAGCAACCAAAACCAGGAAAATTGGGAATAATGGTGGATATAATTCAGAAGAGGACTGAAGTTGTTAAAAAAATAAAAACTAACAAAGGAAGGAATCCATGTCACCAGGCCTGAAAATCTATAGCTTTCTCCAAGTTCTTGTGTAGCTAATAGTGTGACTGATATACTTTATTTTGCACCTCCCTGACATAGAGATCTAACGTTGGCAAAATAGTGCCAACAAATCATTCCACTTGTCACTAAAGTATACTATGCTATAAAATATGGCTCTACTTCAGTAACTATGGTAATGCAGATCTATGTGATTTGAATGAATGCTCATTTAGTTGAATCATATTTCACTAAATATAATTGACTGAAAACTCATTTGACTGAATCACAATTGACAGAAAATATTCTACACAGCAAATATACCCTAAAAATGTTTTTATACCACGGGGGTCAATCCCATCTGCACGCCCAAAGGGGGTTTGACCTCTATACCCCTTTACTAATATATGCTAATTCCAGGACTGCAAAACCATGGAAAAAAGAAAAAAAAACACACCACACACAATGAATCAATGCTGACACACAAACACAGACATTTAGAGATCAGCATGACAGTGTACCTTGCCAATCTACACAAACTCTTCGAGACTCACTTCCTCAATTAGTCCTACCATCAGAAATGACATCATCATTTACTGTCTGTAGGCTTGTACACTCTGCTGTCAACTGCAATTCAGCCAAATGAGTCTGACCATTTGTGATTCAGTCAAATGAGCATTCAGTCAAATAATAGACTTGACGATACCACCCTTGGATATTCCAAGACTGATCTTGGAGGTAAGTGGTATAATTCTATAATGTAAGATCTTACTATTATACCACAGAGTCTGATAACATGGCTCCACAAATGGTAAGCTTTCGTTTGTTGTTTTCAGTACTATCTTTGACTACAAAATATTAGCAAAAGAGAATCTTTTGGCAATCTTGAAAAAGCAGAAATGACTTATTTTTGCCACCTTTGAAAGCTAATACATGCTCACGTTTAGACTTGCTGAACATAAACTTTCATCAGTAGTGGGAAAGGTTCAACATTTGAAAAAAAAATAAAAGAAAGAGAAGCCCATACATTTCCCCTTTCTCAACCCGAAGGGGAGGAGTGTCTATCCAACTCTCCTCAGGATTCACAATCCAGCTCTTAGAAAATGTCATTCCACTCATCTGTCCCAAAATTACACCTTCAGTAAAACTCCTAGTAATATGGGGAAGTTGTTTAACTGGACTACCATTGATATTTCTTCAACAAAACGATTACACAAAGAAATGCTTAAATTACCAGAGTCTAGGAGTAGGATACCTACTATGTTTAAAACTTTCAGTATCCACGTCTGTTTATATCCAGACATAAGCTCATGCTTAAAAGTCAGAAGATCCATTACACAAATATTTTAAATACAGATCAAACTTGCAATTTAATTTAAAAGATGACTGCTAAGTTAGTGTTGCCATCTGCTTCCACTGATAGCATGGCTCTGTCTTTTCAGATATGTCCCTTTGTAAGAGAGGTGCTGGCTAGATTTTGGGAAAATGCATATTATTCAAATATTTTGGCTATTAAAGCCATCATTTACCTCACCTTTATAATTACATAAAGTTTGGTTCTGGTACAAACTTAAGACTCTGTACCAAAACTGCCAGATTCCCATGAAAAAGACATGCTACGCCATTTGACCAAAAGAATTGGCAACATAGTGATGTATGCTTTAAGATGCTCTTATGATTCAACTGAAACAATGTTTAAAATTACAATGACAGACATTTTGGTTAGGAGAGATGTCTGAGTGAGATCTAAAATGTGCCCAGAGGATGCAAAAGATTACTATTTGTATATACCTGTTACAAAACTTCTACCCTTTGGTCAGATAATCAATGAAAATGCAACATTTGTAAATTTTATCATGAAGTATAGTATTCAGCAGCTACTTGCTTTCAAGGAAACAAGCGTGCTTACAAAAGATAATTATTCACTAAACCTATAACTGTCCAGTAACCGTGTTCCCATAATCTCACAAAATCAGTTTAGACTTCCTCCTTTCATTCTTCAGTTAAAACATTTTAACCAGAGGTAGTAAATGAATATTTAAGTTTTACCCCTATACATGCTGGCAATGACTGGAGAGTACTTTATTAGCTGTTTTTTTTTTTTTTTACATCTTTCATTTGACTATACTTTGGCAGATAGTATGTCATATAATGTTAAACCATGCTTAATCTGTAGATATGTATTTATGTATATATGTTTACGGGTATATTTAATTTAATCAAAATACCAAACACCAACAAAGTTCGACAATGCAAATGTCATCACTTCGCTACACATACGCTGAGGAATACCCTTGGAGCATGCAAATTAAAATACTACAAAGCAGTTTAAAACAAACTTTTATGCAGTTGGGCAAGTCCCCTGCATACCCTGCTAATTGTATATACCAACTCCGAGATTGTAAAATACCAGGGAAAAGGCAAATTGTATGGATAAAACAGATAACTTTCCAGACTGTTGACTATATGTGGTGCTCCCATGTTTGTATGTATGTATGTGTGTATGAACTTGATGTAAGTCAATTCTAGTATAATTCTGAGAATTTTTCTTCTCTCCAAGGTTGCATAATCTTGAAATTGGTATATGTAAGATTCATTCTGGTCTTGTCTGGAAAATAGAACAGCTGGACTGGTAATCTTGGTTACCTTTTCACTTGGCAGTGGCATTCTTCACCAGCTTGAGTTTCTACCCTGCCTCATAAACCCCTTCTCTGAGGAGAGAACTCCACATCTTTTTTTTTTCAAAACAGGTTTATTGTTTTAACATATAAGAGAAATATCATAACAATTTTATACAAGTAATTAAAAATAGGTATTATTATAATATTCAACAAAACAACTAAAGTATTTACAAAGACATCCACTACAATCAGATCAATTAATTAAACTAAAATACCGTGCTATTGAAATTAGAATTTTTTTAACAAATTTTGTAAATTATCCCATACAATATAATATGATGTTTTTCTAGTTGTTCTCATTCTAATTGTGCTTATTTCCATATGGCACATTATATTCATAACATTTTTAAATTCATTGAACGAAGGAGGTGTATCTGAAATCCAGTTTCTAGTTATTATTTTCCTGGCCACTGCTAGGATAGACCATAACAAGGGAAGCTTAATCTTTTTAACACATTGAGGTACAGGTGTGTTGAATAATATAAGAGACTTAGAAATAATGAAATTATCTGTAAAAAGAGCCTGCAAAAATTCATTAATTGACTTCCAGTATTCTTTCAACTTCATACAGTCATAAAACATATGAGCCCAGTCAGCATTAATTTCTACATTACATCTCTTACATAGATTATCTTTATTATTTATTTTATTCATCATCAAAGGTGTATAGAAAGATCTATGTAAAAATTTGCATGTATAAAGTCTCCAGACAATGGAAGATGTAGTTCTATAAGCAGATTCCAATATATATTGTTTATCTTGTTGAGTTGGTGGGTCCCCATTAATAGAGGTGAAATAATTCCAGTATGAATCTACACTGTAAAAAGTTTCTTGTCTGATAATTTTATGTATATATGAAAGTTTACCTTTATCAGAAACTTTATGCTGTAAATTTAATATCAAGTAATCAATCAGTTTTGGAATAGATTCTTTAACTGTTATAGACATTAGATCTATTCTATCAATGAGATGTTGTCTAAAGATCTGAACCTCTAACCAGCAAGTTTCTCTTAGATCAAATTCTTGTTTTAAGAAATCTAGATTTTTAACTTTATTATCAGATATCAGCTGATACCAGTACTTTAGATCATTATCTATAGCTAAATGAGCTCCTTCAGAAGTAGATGACATAAGCATACCCTGAGTATACATTATAGGAATACAATAAAATTCCATTCCTATACTTAGGGTGCATGAATATAAAGTTACAATAACTAATAATAATATTTAATGGGTAACAAACCATATGTTTAGGTGTAATAGGTGAAGTACAAAATTCCTTTAGCAACCACAACATGGAGTTATTTACAATCATAGTTTTATGTGTTAAGGAGATTTTCATGAAGTGCATACTAATTAGCTCCCAATAATCTTTCCATTTTGCGATATATGACTGATCTATTAATAAAGTAATAACTTTTATAATAGAAGAGATAATATATAAATTAAAGTCTGGAAAAGAAATACCCCTTGAGACCAGCTATTAGTATGTTTCTTTAATGCAATCCTAGGTCTATTAGGTGCCCATAAGAAATTTAACATTAGTGTATTCAGTTTCTTGATAATTATTTTTGTAGGTGAAAGTATTATTGATTGTATTAAGTATAAAATCTTGGGGAATATTATCATTTTAATAATTGTAAGTCTCTCCTCCATAGTAAAAAACATATTATTCCAGGTATTAAAAAGATTTTGTATATTAAGAAAACAGGTATTATAGTTATTATATATAATAGATTTAATATCTTTAGATAGTATTATACCTAAATAAGTTATCTGACCTGAATTGGGTACATATTTAGTAAAATCACTAATGAGAATATTTTTCGTGTATATATAGGTAGTATTTTAGTTTTTTCTTCATTGAATATTAAACCAGAAATACTTTTAAAATTCATAATTTTATCAAATAAAGACTGCATAAAAGAATTAGATCCTGCTGATGTAATTAGAACATCATCTGCAAAAAGTTGAATTTTTGATGTTGTATTTTCATCTATTTCAAAACCCTCTATGTCAGTACTGTTTCTAATCAAATTAGCCCAAGGCTCCATTACTAAAGTGAATAATAGTGGAGAAAGTGGACATCCTTGCTTTGTACCTTTAAGAATGGGTATTTTTGTGAAACATATGTTCCTACCTTAATATAAGCCAGCGTTCCTTTGTATAAATGCTCAATTAAATTTACAAATGCATCAGAGAAGTTTGTGCATTTCAGTAAGGTAAACAGATAGTCCCAACTTACTGAATCAAATGCTGAATCTATATCAAGACTAATAAGTGTTAAATCTTTCTTTTCCTATTTGCAAAATCAATTAATGTTAAAGTTCTTCTTATATTATCAAAAGTATTTCTATTTACAATGAAGCCCGTCTGATCTATATCTATAATGCCGCGGATGATTGTCTTCAATCTATCAGCAAAAATACTCATAAACATTTTATAATCAACATTAAGTAATGAGATGGGTCGATATGAAGAACATCTAGTTGGATCTTTATTAGGTTTTAAAATTGGTGAAATAAATGTATATTGCCAAGATGGGGGGGTTATTAACTCAGTTTGGGCCAAAATAAAAACCGTATGTATTAATGAATATGTAGTTTTAGAAAGGATTTTATATATCTCTGGTATAATACCATCATTACCCGGTGCTTTGTTTGATTTAAGCTTATTTATTTGTGTAATAACTTCTGTATATGAAATACTCTTGTCCAATAGTTTAATCTGTTGTTTATTAAGCTTTTTATTCATGTTTGTGGTTATAAACTCCTTTATTTTATCTTTAGGTTCCATGTTAATGTTGTTATGGTTAATCTTGTGAAAGTGATTTCTAAATTCATCCAGTATTTCTGGTATACTAGAAACATTCTTCTTTTTCCTTAGAGAAAAGATTTCATGTTAAGTTGTCAATCTCGCCTTCATTCTTGCTTGATGGGTTCGGAGCCGATCCCTCGGCTCCGACTCGGCACTTGCTAAGCTCGAGAGTCACTTTTACCAGCTCGAGGCAGCCCCATATCCCATGATGCAAGGCGGTAAGTATCCAGATCTCGTTTGCCGCTTCGCTTATGAGGTCCTCCTTTTACCAGCTCCTGGTAAGTGATTCACTTTACTAATATTCAAACCCCTTTTTGTTAAAAAAACTCTTTATTATTAGTTATAAGTTAATTTTTTAGTTTTCCTGACAGAAAATCCCTGTCTCCTTTAATATTTTTTAGTCAAACTTTACCCATCCCATCCCCTCCCTGTTAGGGTGTGTGTGTGTTTATTTTTAGGAATACCTTTTGGTATTTTCTTTAATTTAAGTTTTTTGACTGGTGTGTGTGTGTGTTTTAAGCACCATGTCAAAGGAGAGGGTCTCAGGTTTTAAGAAGTGTGACTCGTGCTGTCAGAAGATGTCTCTGACAGACGGTCACACTTCTTGCCTGTATTGCCTGGGGCCTCTTCACCTGCAGGACTCCTGTGCTATTTGTCATTCCTTCAGCCAGAGAGTCCTGCAGGAAAGACGCAATAAACTGATTCTTAGGGGTCTTCTTAAGCCGGAGGGCTCTCCGGCTAAGTCGGCTCCCAAAATCAGTTAAATCTTCCAAGGCCCAGGCTTCTGTGTCTAAGCCTGCGGCCTCGGCTCCGAGTCGAGATCGGCTCCGGCTGGAGCCGATTCTGGCTTAACAGCCTTCGGCACCGATGGCTATCGGTGCCGAATCTGTATCGACCACTTCGGTGTCGGCTCCGATCGGTTCCGACACCCATGTGGCACAGGCATCGGTGTTGGCTCCGATCGGCTCCGACACCGTTACTTTGGTGGCTGTATCGGCTCCGGCTGGAGCCGATACATCGAGGTTTCCTGTCGGCTCCAAGAAGTCGGCTCCGACAGGATCTATGTATCGGCTCCGATGGCTCATTCCAGGAAGAGGTCGAGGTCTCCTTCCTTGGAGCCGATACTTTCGGCTCCGGCTTCACCTCTTCTATCGGAACGGAGCCATCGGAGCCGATCTTCAAGGTCATCCAGATTGTCAGATCATGACCTAGAGAGTGGTCAGTAGATTACTTAAGTCACAGGTACTGGCCCAAATGTTACATAGTCCGTCTCAACAGACGACTGTTGGTCCACACCCCGTTACAGTTCCTCCTTCAACTCTACCCCAGAGCTTGGAGTTGGAGTCTTCAGGAATGGTTACTGCTACGGCTGGAGGACGGATACCCCTTCTGTTCCTTCAGCCTCTACTCTTATCTCCTCTTGAGACCTTCCTTAGAGGGATTCGTGGTCGGGCTTCCATGGTCTCCTCCGAGGGGTGAGTGGCATCGGACCCTTGTCCGAGCCCGCTCTTCCCTTGGAGCCTCGGCCTTGGTGAGCTCGGCTCCGACATCTGCCTCGAGACTTCCCTTCGGTGGTCCCTGGAGTTCCTAGCTCTTGGAGCGGGTTCTCTCGGACCTGCCTGGGAGGGGAGCATTCGAGGTGATGAAGAGTGTACTGGCCACTGGTATCAGTCAGCAGTCTGTTCCCGTAGCTCCTCCCTCTATAGTACCTGTTGACATCTCTGCCACTTCTCTTGCTACAGGACCCAGAGATCCTCCGCCTCAGGTTTCCCCATTGGGAATTTCCCCCTCTTCCGAGGATTCTCCTGATGTTTCGGGAGATCCTCCTAGGAAGAGGACTTGTAAGAGGAAGCATGTAGACTCCCCGTGTCTGTCACTGGATACTGACTTTGATGAGTCAGAGGGATCCCTAGATCCCCTCTGAGGATGTCTCCTTCTCAGACATCCTAGAACTCCTGAAACAGAGGGGAAACTGGCCCACCAACAATCCCTCTGAGGATGAGTCAGTATACCTAGAGGCGTTTGGATCTCGGCCCTCCACCTCCTGGGTGTCTCCGCCTTCGACCCCTTATGCAGGTTATTGCACGAAGGCGTGGGCAGCTCCTGACTCTGTAGAGCCAGTCCCTAGGAGGCCTTCAAAATTTATCACTGCCCTTGTGACAAACAATTCCTTACTAAGGGTGTCCCGCTGATGCCATGGTGGTGGCTGCGCCACCAAAAGGAACTTGCAGATCCTTCCGTGCCTGGTCCATCCTCCTAATAAGGACTCTAGGACCATGGATAGGTAATGTAAGCGGATGTTTTCCTCAGCGACCTTTGCTATGCTCGCTGAATTACCTATGTCACTTCACCAGACTCCAGAGGAATATCCTTAAGGAGCTGGGTGAAGTAGTTCAGGATCCTACAGCTGCAGGGGCTCAAGAAAAATTGCTTCGCAGCTAGGAACCCTCAATTCCATTGCAAACTCCTCCATGCGGATAATATCTTATGCTGCGGATGGAGCGAGTAGAGCCAGGTACAGGTGTGGCTCTTAGACGCCAAGCCTGGATGCGGCTATGTGATTTTATGGATCCCTTTAAGGCCCTTCACAAATTCTCCCTTTGATGGGTCAGCTTTGTTTGGCCCTCAGGTGAAGGAAACCTTGACCAGGTGCGAACAGGACGGCAAGACTCTTTCTGCTGTTGGAGTCCGTTTTTCCACCCCTTCTAGACCTTATCCCAAAGGACAGAAAGGTGGGAAAATGTGGTTCTGTAAATCCCAAGGAGTCACGCCGGATTCACGTGGTCAGTTTACCCCTAGAGGCAGAGGGGTAACAACAACAGACACCGCTCTAGAGGCAGAGGGGTCCAAGAACCAGGGAAACAGGGAGCCTCTCTCTGACAAGCCCTTTCAGCATCCCTGAGGTGTTGCCCGGCTGTCCCTCCTTGGAGGCAGTCGGGAAGATTATCACTGTACCCAGAAGCCTGGCATTCCCTCACTCAAGACAGATGGGTACAGTCGATCATATCCAAGGGTTACATAATTCCTTTCGAGGAAAGTCCCTTCCCCTCAAGTTCCCTTCCAGATGTACCACCCGGTCTAAGGGAGATTGCAGAGTCAGAAATCTCAAAACTACTGCAAAAGAGCCATTCAGCCAGTTACAATAGACCATTCAGAGCCCGGAATCTACTCAAGGTTCTTTTGGTCCCCAAAAGACGGGAGACTGGAGACCAATATTGGATCTCAGCAGACTCAACAAGTCTGTCAGGAAGACAAGATTCCGAATGGTCACTCTTCAGTCAATTCTGCCCTTCTTACAGAAGGACAACTGGATGTGCTCAATAGATCTTCAGGATGCGTACTATCACATCAAAATTCACAGACGCTCCAGGAGATTTCTCCGCGGCTGGGGTCCAGTCATTTCCAGTTCAGAGCCCTGCCCTTTGGTCTCACTACAGCCCCCAGAGTGTTCACCAAATGCATGGCAGTGGTCACGGCTCACCTGAGACGCCAAGGATTCCAGGTGTTTCCGTATCTCGACGACTGGCTCCTGTCAGCCACCACCAGGCATCAGCTTATACAAGCCAGGGATTACACAATAGACCTTTGTTCTCATTTGGGCATCTCAATCAACTTCAAAAGTCATCCTTATCGCCCTGCCAGTCTATTACCTTCATAGGCGCAAACTTAAACACTGTTCGGATGTCAGCTACCCTTACAGAATAAAGAGTTTCAGACATTCAGAGTCATGTCAGGATCATTCTGGCCAGCAAGAAAGTACAGGCCAGAATGGTTCTAAAGGTATTAGGTCTCATGGCTGCGGCCATTACTCTTCTTCCCCTGGCTCGATTCTACATGCGCCTTCTTCAGTGGATGCTGTTCACACAATGGTCATACCAGCAACTTCCAATGCGTCACCAGATTCTGGTGACACAGACATGCAAAGAGCATCTTGCTTGGTGGATCACATCGCCTCAGGTTCACCAAGGCAGGTACTTTGTACCCCATCCCCGATAGCCACTGTCACCACGGATGCCTCCCTGATCGGGTGGGGGTCATTATCAGGGCAGGATGGTTCATGGGACGTGGCAGCCGCTCGAGTACCATCTGCACATAAATGTCCTGGAGATGAGAGCAGTGCTTTTAACGTTGCAAGCCCTCAACGACTTTCTTCCCGTAGGGAAAATTGCAGTCCACACAGACAACATGTCTGTAGTTTGGTATATCAACAAACAGGGCGGAACCAAGTCCTACCCCTTGTGTCGAGAAGCGCTCAGACTATGGCAATGGGCGATCTCCTCTCACCGGTTTCTGGTAGCAACGCATATCCCTGGGAAAACCAACATTGTAGCGGACAGATTGAGCAGAGCTATCCTCATGCCTCACGAGTGGTCTCTCAAGCAATCTATAGCGGAAGAGATTTTTCTGGAATGGGGTTGTCCATGTTGCGATCTTTTTGCTACTCCCCAAAACAGCAAATGTCCAGACTTCTTCAGCCTCTTCCTCTATCAGGCCATCCCCAGAGACGCTCTGACCCAGGATTGGCCCCAGGGACTTCTTTATGCCTTCCTCCATTTCCTCTGATCCCTCAGGTGATCCAGAAAGCTACCGCTTTGAGAGCCAAATTGATTCTCATTGCCCTTACTGGCCTCGACAAGTTTGGTTCCCATTCCTCCATCATCACCTTTTGGTGCAGCCGTGGCATCTGGACCCAGTGCCAGATCTTCTGATTCACCAATCGGGTCAGCTGCACCGGTCAATCCCTTCTCTCAACCTCACAGCATGGTTGCTCCACTTCCTTCCTTAGCCAGGCTTCCTTTGATCTCTAACCCAGTTAGAGACATCATAGTAGCTTCGCTAAAATCCTCTACCAGGAGGATTTATACAAGCAAATGGAAACGTTTCTCTTATTGGGCTAAGGCCCAAAATATTGATCCTTTTACTGCCCCTGTTCAGGCAGTCCTGGACTTCTTAGCAGAAATTTTTCATGCAGGCTCCTCTTCTTCCACAGTCAGAGTTCAATTGGCTGCTATTTCCAATTTTCATGTCGGGATAGCAGATCATAATATTATGTCCCATAGGCTCTGCAGGGCCTTCTTGAAAGGAATTTTCCTACTAAAGCCTCCAATCAGGAATCCTCCTCCTCAGTGGGATCTAAATTTAGTGCTGACATCCTTGATTCTTCCCCCCTTCGAGCCAGCTGTTTCTTGTTCCCTGAAATATCTTTCTTGGAAAACTTTATTCCTAGTGGCTATTACATCTGCCAGGAGGGTGTCTGAACTTCATGCTCTTTCGGTTCGACCCCCCTATTTGGTTTTTCACAAAGACAGAGTATCTTTGAGAACTAATCCAACCTTTTTACCTAAGGTCGCTTCAAAGAACAATCTGAATCAATCCATTGATCTCCCTGTATTTTTTCCTAACTATTCAGATAGAGCTGAACAAAAGCTACATTATCTTGATGTCCACCGTCAACTTAGATATTATTTGGACAGAACAAAAAAATTTAGAAAATCTGATCAACTTTTTGTTTCCTATGCGGATAATAAAAAAGGCCTTCCTGTTTCTAAAGTGACCTTGTCCAGATGGCTTTCTTCGGTCATCTCTGAAATTTATACGCTCAGGGGAAAACAGCTGTGCTCAAAACCTAAAGCACATTCAACTAGGAGCTTAGCTACTTCTACAGCCTTTCAAGCTAGACTTCCTTTGGACACTATTTGTGCAGCGGCCACTTGGGCTACTCCTCACACTTTTGTTTCCCATTACAAATTGGACTTGGCCTCCAGGGACAGAGCCAGTTTTGGCTCTACAGTCCTCAAGAGTTTGTTCCATTGAGCCACCCAGGATAGAGGTGCTAGGGATGCGGTCCCATCAAGCAAGAATGAAGGCGAGATTGACAACTTAACATTAAGAAGTTATGTACCTACCATAACGTTCCATGTTAGTTGTCTTCTCGCCTTCTTTCTTGCGACCCTCCCTCCTTCCCCCTGGCCTGGACAGACCTTGTATAAGAAACTGTTATGCTGAAGACCATTCAGACCTGGTCCTTCTTCCATCTGTAAGTTTTCTTTCTTCCTTTGGGAAGTATTTTATGCTTGGTGCTATTGCCCTTTGTCAGCAAACGAGATCTGGGTACTTACCGCCTTGCATCATGGGATATGGGGCTGCCTCGAGCTGGTAAAAGTGACTCTCGAGCTTAGCAAGTGCCGAGTCGGAGCCGAGGATCGGCTCCGAACCCATCAAGCAAGAAAGAAGGCGAGAGAAGACAACTAACATGGAACGTTATGGTAGGTACATAACTTCTTATTTGATATGGTTTTGTTTATTCAATCTTTTTGTTTTATTTTTAAGTCTATGTAAGTATTTGGGGCTTATTGAATAAGACAAAAACTTGTATTTCTCTAAAGTTATTTTAACTTTATGAGTTAAAATTTCTTTGTATTTCTCATTTAGTTTGTTTATTTCTTCAATAACTTTCTTGTCCATAATATTTTCTTTATTATTATGTTTATAAGAGTCTAATTTACTTTGAATATCTAACAATTCCTTATCCCAAGATTTTCTTTTATTATTATACCATCTGAAACTTTGTCCATATAGATATGATTTTAAGGCATCCCAAACATAGACAATGGAGACTTCAGGATTATTATTTATGTCTAGAAAATGTTGTACTTCTGAAAGTATATATTCTTTATAGTCTTTTAGCTGAGTTAAGTATGCTGGTATCCTTTTGATCTGAACATTATGAGTATTTTTTATCATGAATTCAAAAACAATTGAGTTATGATCAGATATAGGACATGAAATGATTTTGGAATTAATTAAATCTGTTACCATCTGGTTAGAAATAAAGACCCTATCTATTTTTGAATAAGTTTTGTATCTGTTAGAAAAAAGGTGTATGGTAATGATTTTGAATCTATCTGATTATTAATATCATTCAAATGATAAGAATTAGCAAAATCATTTAAATGTTTTGCATTAGATGTAATTCTTATTTTCCTTATAGTGGTAGTATCACTTTCATGTAGTATACAATTAAAATCACCAGCTAAAATAATATCCCCTATAGAGAATGATATGATCTTATCAATATGATGTTTCACTGTATTAATACCAATTCCAGGTATCCAATATACATTAATTAAAGTGTAAGTCTTCCCATTAATTTGTATTGTAACCATACAAAACATTCCTTTGTCATCCTGAAAAGACTTAATGGTTTTAGGAATGGGCATACTTTTATTCCATAAAATAGCCACTCCTCTTTTTTTCTGAGTGTGCTCTGAACTAACCAATACTGTATACTTATTAGTGGCTAGTTTATCAATATCTTTTTTCAAGAGATGGGTTTCTTGCAGGAAGACTAGATTGGCCTTGTGTAAATTAATGTATCTTATTAGGCTTGCCCTTTTACACGGATTATTCAATCCATTAATGTTTAAAGAAATTCCTTTTAAAGATGTCATTTGGCATTTTTAAAACTCAAGAATCTTATGATCGAAATAACAAGATAAATAATGTTACATCTCCTCTTTTAGGTGTACCTTTAAATATAGCTGTATTTATTAAATCTCTTATGGGATTTTGTATAGGATTCAATTTTGTTTGTAGTGACAATGAGTATACAAAATATATTGTGGATGTCAAAACTATATACATATAACAATGAACAAGTGAAAATAATGTAAGGATTAAACCTTGCATCCAGCCTGGAGTTGAAAACTCCAACTTAGAGTAGTATCTTTTGAAGTTTCTTTCCTCTAGACCTGCTTCTGCTTCTTCTCTATATTCCTGCAGGTCCTTTAGAAGTCCTGCTTCACTGGATTTGGAAATGTGACATATGCCTTTGTGAAAGTCTGGCTTTAGTATGGTGTCATTTCAACCCCTCAGGCCCTAGTGCAGCTTGTGAAGACTCCCTATACACATTGTCTGCTATTCCTCCTCCTCCTCCTCCATGCCCTGTTTTAGCAACAGTAGTGATGTGCACTGACCTATCTCATCAAAATGTCAGAAGTTGAACATTTACATCACAGTTGCAGTAGCCAAAGCTATATGGGTTATACCCTGCCAAATATATGACAAGTGGCCAACTTTCAAAGATTCAGGGCATTCTAACCATTGTGAGGTTTGAAGGAGGACCACATAAAAGCAGAGGTTTAGTCACCAAGAGCTTCAAATATTTTTGACACTGAAGCACTCCCTCTGTGGACTTCATGGAACTGATAATGAACTAGTGATCCTTCACGTTTGAACAGATAAGTACCCTTCTGGACAAAACCTTTCATTACATCAATTTTCTGACATAAAACTTTACTTTTTCTATGAAAATGTATAATGTTAAGTTGTCAATCTCGCCTTCATTCTTGCTGGATGGGTTCGGAGCCGATCCTTGGCTCCGACTCGGCCAATACTAAAAGCACGAGAGCTAATTCCACCGGCTTGAGGCTCCCCTATATCCCACAATGCTAGGCGGTAACTACTCAGATCTCGTTTGCCGCTATAGCTGACGAGGTGCTCTTCTACTGGCTCAGGCAGGTTAGTTTAACTTTTACCTTTTCAGGTACTTTTAAAACCCCCTTTTTGTTGTTCATATCTTAGCCCTTTTAGTTTAATTTAAATTTAGATCTCTCGACCCCTTTTTGTCGAGTCCTTTCCCTTCTCCCCTTATCTTGTAGGCCTTCGGCCCTTCCCTTCCCCCAGTCCTTCAGTGACTAGTTTAGTTTTCTTTTTTGTCAGTAAGGGCTTGTGTGTGTGTGTGTGTCTGTGGCTTTTTAGCCTTTAGTTAATAGTTGATTGTTAGCTAAATTTAAAATAACTCTTTTATACAGGGTGTGTCTGTGGTGTTTTTTTGCTGTTGTCAGGCACTTTCCCTACAATGTCTAAGGAAAAGGTCTCAGGCTTCAAGAAGTGTGACTCGTGCTGTCAGAAAATGTCTCTGACAGACGGTCACACTTCTTGTGTGTATTGCCTGGGGCCTGTGCACCTGCAGGACTCATGTGCTGTCTGCCATGGTTTCAGCCCTTGAGTCCTGCAGGAGCGCAAGAACAAACTCATTCTAAGGGGTTTGTTAAAGCCTGAAGGCCCCCCCGACTCAGTCTAGTTCGGAAAACCTTCGGCTTCAAAACAGTCGACTCCTGCTCCTGAGTCGACTGTAGTAATGTCGAAGCAGGCTCCGACATCGGCTCCGGCCGGAGCCGATGTTTTTGGGCCTCAAACTATTACCTCGGCTCCGGCTGGAGCCGAGGCTGTTAAGTCTTCATCGGCTCCGATACTATCGAAGCCACATTCTAAAAAGAGATCGAGATCCCCTTCTATAGGATCTACTCTTACTATTACTTTGGCTCCGGCTGGAGCCGAAGCTAGTAAGTCCCCATCGGCTCCGATACCATTATCGGAGCCATTTCACAGAAAGAGATCAAGGTCCCCCTCAATTGATTCTGTACACTTGGCACCAGGATCTCCTCTACTTTCGGAGCGGAGTCACAAATCACATTCCTCTCGGTCTTCCAGGTTGTCAGACCATGATTTGCAGAGGGTGGTGAGTAGACTTCTTAAGTCCGAGGCACTGGCCCAAATGCTCCATAGCCCGACTCATCAGTCGTTGGCTATTCCCATCCCTCATTACATTCCTCCTCCGACTCCTTCGAGTTCGGAGCCAGGGCTTGTTGGAGCCATCACTGTCGGTGCGTCGGATCCGATACCATCTTTTTCGGCTCCGTCGTCTGCTCCGGTCTCCTCTTTGGAGGGATCTCAGCGCCGGGCTTCCCTCGTCGGCTCCGAGGGGGCGAGTGGCAGCGGACCCTTGTCCGACCCCGCTCTCCCTCTCGGGGCTTCGGCGCTGGTGAGTTCGGCTCCGACATCGGCTTCGGAGCCGTCTCTGTCGGTGCCGGGAGGTCCTTGTCTCTTCGAGCGGGCCTCGGACCTTGCCTGACAGGGATGCCTTCGAGGTCATGCGGGCGTGCTAGAACCGGGTTCTGCCCGCAGTCGGTTCCCTCAGCTCCTCCTTCTACAGTGCCTGCGAGATTTCTGCTCACCCCTTGTCTCACACCGTAGAGAACCAACTCCTCAAGTTTCCCCATTGGGAATTTCCTCCTCTTCGAGGTCTCTCCTGACCCTGCAGGAGATCCCCCTAGGAAGAGGCAGTGCAAGAGGAAGCACATTGACTCCCCTGAGTCTATCACCTCTGACACTGACTTGGAGGAATCCGAAAGGTCCCCCCGTTCCCCCTCTGAGGATGTCTCCTTTGCGGACATCCTAGAAATACTCAAACAGAGGGAAAATTGGCCAGCCCTTAACCCTTCGGAGGATGAGTCAGTGTATCTTGAGGCGTTTGGTTCTCGCCCTTCTACCTCCTGGGTGTCCCTCCCTTTGACCCCCTTATGGAAGTGGTGGCAAGGAAGGCTTGGACGGCTCCTGACTCAGTGGAACCCACCCCTAGGAGACCATCCAAATTTATCACTGCTCCCTCAGACAAACAGTTTCTATCCAAAGGTGTCCCGGTTGATGCCATGGTGGTGGCTGCGGCCACAAAGAAGGAATTAGCTGATCCTTCTGTTCCTGTCCATCCTCCTAATAAAGAATCTAGGACCATGGACAGATACGCAAGCGGATGTTTCGTCAGCGACCTTTTCTATGCGGTCGCTGAACTACTTATGCCACTTCACTCGTCTCCAAAGAGATTTACTCAAGGATATGGGTGAACTGATGAAGGATCCTACAGCTGAGGGGTTCAAAGACACTATGAACTCCCAGTTGGCAACCCTAAATTCAATTGTGAACTCCTCCATGCGACTGGTTTCATACGCAGCAGATGGAGCGAGTAGATCTGCAGGCACAGGCATTGCCTTACGAAGGCACACCTGGATGCGACTGTGCAACTTTGCGGACCCTTTCAAGGCGTCCTTCACCAATTCCACCTTTGACGGATCATCTTTGTTTGGTCCACAGGTGAAGGATACATTGACCAGGTGCGAGGTGGAAGGTAAGACTCTCTCTGCCGTAGGAGTCCGTTTTCACCCTTCTAGATCCTATCCCAAAGGTCAGAGGAGGGAAGATGTGGTTCCGAAACAATCTCAGGGAGTCTCATCTGACGACAAGGCCGATTCCCTCTAGAGGCAGAGGGGAATATTAATAGACAACGCTCCAGAGGCAGAGGAGGTCCGCAAAACCAGGGTAGCAGAGAGGTGTTCTCTGACAAACCCTTTCAGCACCCCTGAGGGGCTGCCCGGCTGTCCACCTTCGGAGGCAGTCGGGGGAAGATTATCACTGTACCCAGAAGCCTGGCTTTCCCTAACTCAAGACAAATGGGTACAGTTGATCATATCCGAGGGTTACAAAATTCCCTTTATTCACATTCCAACTCAACCAAAAAAATCCCCTCCAGATGTTCCACCCGGTCTAAGGGAAAAAGCAGCATTGGAAGTCTCGAAGCTGCTATTAAAAAGAGTCATCCAGCCAGTCCCAGCAGACCAGCAAGGATCTGGAATCTACTCCAAATTCTTTTTGGTACCAAAAAAACAGGGGACTGGAGGCCCATTCTAGATCTCAGTCACTTAAACAAGTTTGTCAAGAAAACAAAATTCCGGATGGTCACGCTACAGTCCATCCTACCCTTCTTGGGTCAGGACAATTGGATGTGCTCGATAGATCTTCAGGATGCGTACTACCACATCAAAATGAACCGATGCTCCAGGAGATAGCTCCGCTTCAGGCTGGGAGCCAGTCACTACCAGTTCAGAGCCCTGCCCTTTGGTCTCACTACAGCCCCCCGAGTGTTCACCAAATGCATGGCAGTGGTCACGGCTCACTTGAGGCGCCAGGGATTCCAGGTGTTTCCATATCTGGACGATTGGCTCCTTACGGCCACCACCAGGCATCAGCTTCTACTATCCAGGAATTTCACCATGCAAACCTGTCAAGCTCTAGGCATCTCAATAAATTTCGAAAAATCTGCCTTGTCACCTTGTCAGTCTATTACTTTCATAGGCGCCAAATTAGATACACAGACTCTTTCAGCAACACTCACAGAGCAGAGGGTTTTAGACATTCGGAACCAAGTATCCCTTCTGTTGCAATTGGTCAAAGTCAAAGCCAGATTAGTGTTAAAGGTACTAGGACTCATGGCAGCAGCTATTCCCCTTCTCCCCTTAGCTCGCTTTTACATGAGGATCCTCCAGTGGATGCTCTTTACCCAATGGTCCTTTCAATGACTCCCAATGTCCCATGCCATACTGATAACTCAAGTATGCAAGAATCAACTATCTTGGTGGGTCACGTCACCTCAACTTCCCCAAGGAAGACCCTTCACTCTCCCCCCTCCAGTTGCCACATTGACAACAGATGTCTCCCTGATCGGGTGGGGGGGGGGCATTATCAGGGCAGGACAGTCCAGGGCACGTGGCAACCCTTCGAGTGCCACTTGCACATAAATGTCCTAGAGATGAGAGCAGTGCTTTTAGCATTGCAAGCCTTTCACGACTCTCTTCCCAAAGGGACTATTGCAATCCAAATGGACAACATGTCCGTGGTGTGGTACATCAACAAACAAGGCGGAACCAGTTCATGCCCTTTATGTCGAGAAGCACTCAGACTTTGGCAATGGGCGATCTCTTCTCAACGTTTTCTGATAGCGACGCATATCCCCGGGAAATCCAACGTCATTGCAGACAGGTTGAGCAGAGCAATTCTCATGCCACACGAGTGGTCTCTAAAGACATCAGTTCTAGAAGAGGTATTTCTAAGATGGGGCCATCCTTGCTGCGATCTTTTTGCTACTCCCCAAAACAGCAAGTGTCAAGACTTCTTCACGCTCTTCCCGTTACCAGGCCTTCCCACCATAGATGCTCTAGTCCACGATTGGCCCCGGGGACTTCTGTATGCCTTTCCCCCCTTTCCACTGATACCTCAACTAATTCAGAAAGCCATCGCCTTGAGAGTGACTATGATCCTCATTGCCCCTTACTGGTCTTGACAGATATGGTTCCCCTTTCTTTATCATTACCTTTTGGAGCAGCCTTGACATCTGGACCCAGTACCAGATCTCATTACCCATCAGTCGGGTCAGCTGCACCAATCTCTGTCTTCCCTAAACCTCACAGCATGGTTTCTCCAATTCCTACCTTAGCCAGGCTTCCCTCAATATCTCGCTCGGTCCGAGATATATTGATAACCTCTCATAAATCCTCTACCCGGAAGATTTATACTAGTAAATGGAAACGTTTTTCGCTTTGGGCATCATCGAAAAACATTGATCCTTTTACTGCACCTATCCAGTCCATTTTAGACTTCCTGGCGGAACTATTTCATTTAGGATCTTCTGCATCAACCATTAGAGTTCAGTTGGCTGCCATTTCAAATTTTCATGTGGGTGTTTCAGAATCCAGCATTATGGCTCACAAACTTTGTAAGGCCTTCTTAAGAGGTATATTTCTTCTCAAACCTCCGATCAGAGACCCTCCGCCTCAATGGGATTTAAACTTGGTTCTGGCGTCTTTAATTCTTCCCCTTGAACCAGCGGCATCATGATCACTGAAATTGCTTACCTGGAAGACACTTTTTTGGTAGCTATAACTTCAGCGAAAAGAGTATCAGAACTCCAAGCCCTCTGCAGTCGTCCTCCTTACCTAGTTTTTCACAAAGACAGAGTATCTCTCCGGACGAACCCATCCTTTTTACCAAAAATCTCTTCTCAAATTAACCTAAACCAGATTATTGATCTCCCCGTTTTTTTCCCTAACTATTCAAATAGATCAGAGCAAAAGCTGCATTTTTTGGATGTTCATCGCCAACTGAGATATTACTTAGACAGAACTAAACAACTCAGGAAATCTGATCAATTGTTTCTGTCATATGCAGAAGGAAGATTGGGACTTCCAGTTACCAAAGTATCTCTATCTAGATGGCTCACTTCTACGATTACTTTCATCTATGAGATCAGACATCAAAAATTACCCTCAAGACCTAGAGCTCATTCAACCAGGGCATTAGCTACATCCATAGCCTTTCAGGACAGATTGCCAATAGACTCAATCTGTGCAGCAGCCACATGGGCTTCTCCTCATACATTCATTTCACATTACAAATTGGACATGGTTTCCAGAAGCCGTGCCAATTTTGGTTCCACTGTTCTCAAGAGTCTGTTCCGATAGGCCACCGGATAAGGTGCTAGGGGCGGTCCCATCCAGCAAGAATGAAGGCGAGATTGACAACTTAACATTAAGAAGTTATGTACCTACCATAACGTTCCATGTTAGTTGTCTTCTTCTCTTCTTCTTAAGTCCCTCCCCCCTTCCCCCAAGCCTGGACAGACCGACCGGAATTCTTTGTGTTTCTTCTTCTGAAATTTGTTACTCCAATTTTGGAGACTAATATTGCTTGGTATAGCTACCAAACGAGATCTGAGTAGTTACCGCCTAGCATTGTGGGATATAGGGGAGCCTCGAGCCGGTGGAATTAGCTCTCAAGCTTTTAGTATTGGCCGAGTCGGAGCCGAGGATCGGCTCCGAACCCATCCAGCAAGAAAGAAGGCGAGAAGAAGACAACTAACATGGAACGTTATGGTAGGTACATAACTTCTTATTTTTTTCTAGGAATGTTTTTGTTAAGGGCTGTCATGTCTAGAAAAGAGATTTCACTTGGGAATGCTTTCTGAAAAAAAATGTGTAAAACTCTTTTTCTTTATTGTTTTCTGTATTTCTGTGTAGAACACTTGAGAGGGACAGGATATTGTGCTTTTGAGGACTGTCACTGACTTTTTTTACCTGAAAACATTTCATTTTCTGACAAAGGAACAGAGGAATTGAGAGCAAATAATTAGAGACGGAAAGGTGACAGAGTGGGATGAGGCAAATAAGACATTTGGACAGCAGGCTGGAGACTGCCTTCCCTGTCAAGGATTAATATAGCAAAGAGAAAGGAAAGGGGAATCATAACTGTCATAGAGTTTTTAGTTGCATCTAGAACAGAAGTTGCTGTTAAAAAGGGATAATTAGTAGGGCATATAAATACAGCATCATAACTGTAAGATGCAGTCAGAGGAGGTTGAAAAGATTGGGTAGAGAGACTGGAAAAAATGATTTGCAAGGAAACAATGGGAGGACATATCTATGGCTCCAAGTATGAAGCAAAGTCCAAAAGGTTTAGGAATTTTGCTTATTCCCCAAGCAGACTTCAAATACTTTTTCCTTGGGTAGAGAACAAATGTTGGAGGTGTGATCAGGGAAAAAAGATGCAACTGGGAACATATGATCTGAAGTTGGCACTTCATTTGTCAGCAACCTTTGGGATATGGATCCAATCTCGGATCCGAGCCGGCAACTTCTACCACAGCATAGATCCGAGCTCCTAGCTCCTCCCTTTACCCATAATCCCCTGCCAACCCTGACTGACCTCAGATCTAGTTTGCCGCACTTCAAGCTACAAGCTAGGTTCCTGAGCTCCTGGTGGATCGAAATTGTCAGGAAAAAATTGCTAAATTTCTTCCTTTTTTCTGTTGCTGTGAGTGAGAGTGAGTGATTAGGTACCCTATAGCCCTTTTTAGCTAACTAAATTTTATTTTTTTTGTGATCCTTTTCTCCTCCCTTCCTCGCTGGTCATAGTGTCTGTGTGTGTGTGTGTGTGTGTGTGTGTGTGTGTGTGTGTGTGTGTGTGTGTGTGTGTGTGTGTGTGGTGTGTTTAGGGGCCTAGTGAGTGTGTTTTCCTTTTTAAAATGTCGGAGGCCCCTAAAGCCATTTTTTTCTAAGTGCACTGAGTGTGGCCATAAGCTTTCACCGGCAGATGGCCACACCCAGTGCGTTAGGTGCCTTGGGGTTGAACACCTCTCCTCTGGATGCGCGATTTTTCGCGGCGTTCAACCCCAGGGCACTTAAGGACCGGAGGTTGAAGCTGATTCTGGTGGGCCTTTTGCCCCCAGATCAGGCTCTGGCCTCCGGTACTTCTGTGGCCACTATCCAGCCCTCGGTGGCGGCCACTCCTGCCCGCCTCCCTCCGGTCGGGACTCAACCTCCCGCTTCGGCTCCGGAGGAGAGGGAGGCCAAGAAAGACAAGCGGAGAGAGAAGCACCATAAGCGGTGGGCCGAGGACTCCTCCTCTGCCCGCCCACCAAATGGGCTTCTCCCTCCAGGGCTTCTGGATCACCTCCTCCTCGGATCCGATCCCCTTGCTTCTCTCCGGGACCCAAGGAGGGGGTGACCCAGTCCTCATCGAGGTCATTGAGGCGACACTCCAGGCCTGCCTCGGTGGCCTCTTCGAGGTCCACTTTTAGCATGTCGGATGCAGACATGGACCGGATGATGAGGAGGTTCATCCAGGCCCAGCTGCAGATGGGAGTGCTCTTGCCCCCCCCCCACCGGGGGGGAGCTCGACCCCATTCTTTGCTCCAATCGCTCCTTTTCTGACCCGTTTTCCGGGTTCGGAGCATTCGGAGCCGTGCCGCGTTGGGGGAGGGTCGGAGCTGACAGTGCTGGGCACTTCGGCTCTGACTATTCCCTCGAGTTTGTCGGATCCGACCTCTTGGAGCCGTGGTCCGAGCTTCGGATCCGAGGGATTCGGTGTGCATTTGGCTCCGTCCCTGTCGGAGCATGCGGGTCCTTCGGATCCGATGGTCTCGGCCCCAGGTCCGGTCCCCGCTTCGGATCCGGGTGGGAGTCGACTCACGGATCCTACCGAGGGCGGCTCCCCCTCGGCTTCCGCTGAGGTGGAGAGGGCACTGTTGAGTGCATCCGGACCTCCGGTCTTGGCTTCGGCTCCCCCCTGCACTCCCTCTCAGCTGGTCCAGGCTCCCATCACCCGGCCTTTGGGGCAGCCTGCTTCAGCGCCTCGGGATGTTCCTTTGGAACATGACATTGCTGGTGAGACTTCCTTCGACAGCCCCCCCCGAGGAGGTTCCTCACAAGTCTAAGTGTAAGAGGAGGCACATGGACTCCCCCGAGTCCCTTATGGAAGATACGGACTTAGATGAAGGGGAAGGCTCCCCAAGGTCACCCCCCGAGGATGTCTCCTTTGGAGACATCATGGAAATGCTTAGGATCAGGGGGGGTTGGTCTGCCCCCAAGTCTTCCTCCGATGAGTCCGTATTCCTAGAGGCGTTCGAAGCAGGGCCATCTACCTCTTGGGTGCCCCCCCCCGACCCCCTGGTGGACCTTATTGCCACCAGGGCTTGGAGGGAGCTGGACACTGTAGAGCCAGTCCCCAAGCGTCCGGACAGAATCTTGAGTGCCCCCACAGAGAGAACCCATTGGAGCAGAGGTCCCCCTGTGGATGCCATGTTGGTGGCGGCGGCCAACAAGAGAGAGTTGGCTCAGGAGAGCCCCACGGTCCACCCACCGAGCAAGGAGTCTCGTGCGATGGACCGCCTTGGGAAGTGGGCCTTCAGTTCATCCAACTTCTCGATGAGGGCGCTGAACTATATGGCACACGTCATCCGGATGCAGCGGGATCTGATCAAAGAATACGCTGCCTCCCCCCCAGAGTCCATGTCGGAAGGGGACAAACAAATGTACTCCTCCCGAATGTCCACTCTACGGTCCATTTCTAACACCTCTATGCGGCTTTTGTCTCACGCCACTGAGGGAGCCGTTAGAGCTGGCGGAGTCGGCCTGGTCATGAGGCGACAAGCCTGGCTCCGACATTGTGACTTCTCGGAACCCTTTAAGGCGTCATTTGCGAATACCCCCTTTGATGGTTCTGCTCTGTTTGGCAAAACCGTTCGTGACACTTTAGTCCAGAGCGAGAAAGAAGGGAAGACGTTGTCTGCCATTGGAGTCTGCTTCTCTGCTCCCCAGAGGTCCTTTTCCAAGAACCAAAAGGGTCAGAAGAAGATGTGGTTCCGGAAATTGCATCAATCCCAGTCTGCTCCGGATAACCAGTCCTCTCATGGCAGAGGAGGACAGGGAGGACACCACCCTAGAGGCAGAGGGGGTCCCAGGAATTTGGGGTCCAGAGAACCCTTCTCTGAGAGGCCCACGCAGAACCCCTGAGGGGTTGCCCGGCTGCTCCACTCTGGAGGCAGTCTGGGGGCGTTTTTCGAGGCACCTAGCAATGTGGGAGTCCATAACAACAGATCACTGGGTGCTTCGCATCATATCCTGAGGTTACCAAATTCCCTTTATTGTAACCCCCAAAACCAGAAGCCTCCCCGACGTACCACCCAGTCAGAGGGAGGTGGCTGCTACAGAAATTCAGCAGCTTTTACAAAAAAGAGCCATCCAACCCGTCCCCCCAGATCGGCTCGGATCAGGGTTTTACTCCAGGTTCTTTCTGGTGCCAAAAAAGATGGGGGACTTGAGGCCCATCCTCGACCTCTCTCTCTTGAAACTGGCAGTACCCAAAGAAAATTTCCGGATGGTCACACTACAATCTATTCTCCCCCTCTTACAGGAGAACGATTCGATGTGCTCGATAGACCTCAATGATACGTACTATCACATTCTAGTGGACAGACGCTCCAGGAGGTTTCTCCGCTTCCGGCTGGGAGCCAGTCATTTTCAGTTCAGAGCCTCTCCCTTTCGGTCTCACCTCAGCCCCCAGGGTGTTCACCAAAGTCTTAGCGGCAATAGCGGCCCACCTGAGACTCCAGGGAATTCAGGTCTTTCCATACCTGGACGACTGGCTCCTTACCGCCCCTACAAGGCATCTGCTCTGTTCATGCAGGGATTACTTCCTCAATCTTGCTCCACGTCTAGGATTGACAGTCAACATGGCCAAGTCCTTTCTGGCTCCTACATAGGTAATAGATTTCATAGGGGTGAGACTGGATTCCAAACTAATGCTTGCTTTTCTGACTCCAGATCGGCTTCAGAACCTGAGGTTGCATGTACAGGCCATCCTCCAACTTCAAGCTCCACCGGCGGAATTGGTCCTGAGGGCTCTAGGGTCCATGGCGGCAGCAATTTCTCTGCCGCCCTTGGCCCATCTGAATATGAGGGTCCTGCAGTGGACCCTTCAGTTGCAATGGTCCCTGTCTCGCAACCCTCTGTACCATCCCATTCCCCTGAACAGGACTTGCAGAAGGTCGTTCGTGTGGTGGCTCCAGTCCCCGAGCCTCCACACGGGACGTCCATTCGTGATGCCTCCTCCCATCGCCACAGTGACCACGGATGCTTCTCGCCTGGGGTGGGGGGGCATTATTCAGGCAGTCCAAGGCATGTGGAACGACATAGAGACCTCCTTGCATATCAATGTCCTAGAGATGAGGGCGGTGCTTTTGATGTTGCAAGCACTTCACGACCTTCGTCCGATCGGGACGATTGCGGTACATACGGACAACATGTCAGTGGTCTGGTACATCAACAAACAGGGGGGAACCAGGTCTTATCCTCTTTGTCGCGAGGCCATGAGAGTGTGGGAATGGGCGATATCCACCAACCGCTTTCTCATTGCAACGCACATTCCGGGACAGTCCAACATCCTAGCAGACAGGCTCAGTCGTACAATCCTGACTCCATACGAATGGTCTCTCAGTTCTCTAGTAGCGGAGCGAATATTTGCCCAATGGGGGCAACCCTGTTGCGATCTTTTTGCCTCTCACTCAAATACCAAATGCAACAGTTACTTCACCCTAATCCCCCCTCTGGGGGAGTCCCCAAGAGACTCTCTAGTACATGCTTGGCCTCCCGGTCTCCTTTACGCTTACCCGCCACTGCCCCTGATGCTAAAACTTTTACAGAAAGCCAGTCGGTTGGGGAGCAAGATGATCCTCATTGCCCCATTCTGGCCTCGTCAGACGTGGTTCCCGTACCTATGGTCTCACCTGATTCATCCGCCCTGGATTTTGGATCCTCTTCCGGATCTCATTACTCACCCCCTGGGTCTTCCGACCCCCAACCTGGTCAACCTCAAGCTGACGGCTTGGTTGCTCCAGTTCCACTCTTGATTAGGACTCCCAGAATCTCCTCTCCAGTCAAAGCCATTCTAGTAGCAGCACACAAGCCATCCACCAGAAAGGTCTATCGGAGTAAGTGGAAACGCTTTTCCATCTGGGCTGAGCACCGTCATTTAAATCCCTTTACAGCACCTTTAACATCGGTTTTGGATTTTCTATCTACCCTTTTTCATCAGGGGGCTAGCTGTTCTACAGTCAAGGTGCAACTAGCAGCGATTTCGCACTATCATGTAGGGCATGAGTCTGGCCCTCTTATTACCTCCAAGCTCTGTAAAGCTTTCCTTAAGGGTACCCTCCTCCTCAGACCTCCTGTCAGGGAGATAGTACCCCCATGGGATTTAGCTTTAGTTCTGCAGGCCTTGACTTGCCCCCCTTTTGAGCTGGCGGCCACAGTTGATCTCAAATACCTCTCTTGGAAAATGGCCTTTCTGGTGGCCATTACTTCGGCCAAAAGAGTCTCTGAACTTCAAGCTCTCTGTGTCAAACCACCGTATTTGACCTTCCATCAGGATAGAGTTTACCTCAGGATCAATCCGTCTTTTCTGCCTAAGGTATCTTCCGAAGCAAACATTAATCAATCTATTAATCTTCTCGTGTTCTTCCCCAACTATCAGAACAAAGGAGAGTATAAGCTGCATTCTTTGGATGTGCACAGACAACTGCGCTTTTATATTCATCGAACAGCTGATCATAGACAATCCGATCAGTTGTTTGTCTCCGTTGCCAAAACCAACTTAGGCAAGTCGGTTTCTAAAGTTACACTGTCACAATGGATAGCGAGCTGTATTCTCTTAGCATATCAGACTTCGGGACGGCCTGCACCTCAGGGAGTCCGCGCTCATTCTACTAGGGCCGTTGCAACATCGGCTGCTTTTAGATCTAGGGTTCCCTTGGATAATATTTGTTCCACAGCCACTTGGGCTTCATCCCATACTTTTATCAGCCATTACAAACTGGATGTTGTCTCCAGAGGTAGGGCGTCCTTTGGCTCTGCAGTGCTCCGGAATATCCTTCCATGAAGGCCACCCAAGATTCAGGTAGCTGGGGACTCTGTCCCAAAGGTTGCTGACAAATGAAGTGCCTACTTCAGATTAAGAAGTTATGTACTCACCATAACATTCCATCTGAGTAGGTATCTTCATTTGTCTGCAACCATCCCACCCGCCTTCCCCCTGACCAATATGATTCTGAGTAAGAGTTGTCTTACATGAGTCCCTTCCGGGACACACTAGCAAGTTGTTATATGGGGCAAACTTGATCTGAGGTCAGTCAGGGTTGGCAGGGGATTGTGGGTAAAGGGAGGAGCTAGGAGCTCGGATCTATGCTGTGGTAGAAGTTGCCGGCTCGGATCCGAGATCGGATCCGTATCCCAAAGGTTGCAGACAAATGAAGATACCTACTCAGATGGAACGTTATGGTGAGTACATAACTTCTTATTTTGGGAGTGTAATGAATTAGTAGATTTTGAAAATTCCTACACAGTACTCTGTTAGAAATATTGAGTGAGCAAATGGCTGTAACTAAGGAAATGATTATTTTGAGCTGGGACACGGGATATAAATTGTCATTGACATAGTAAGCCTTTGTTAAGTTTAATCCTGTCGGTTGCCAAAAAAGCAATTAGTATAAAATGGAAGTCAAAGTCTAAACCAACTGTATTTGAAGGGTCTGTATTATATAAGTGAACGCAATGAACTGCGAATTCTATATAATCGACCCACAATCCCTAAAAAGCAAACTGTCGAACACACGGATCAGTGATTTTTTTCCCCCCAGGGGAAAAAAAATTGCTGACCTGTAAAAAAAAAAAAACACAAAAATATACCAACTCTGAGATTGCACCACAGTGGTGGAAATGGCAAAGTCCCAAAAATGGCACAGTGATTTTTTTTCCCTAGGAAAAAAAATCTCTGTTCCATGCTTTCGGTATTTTGCTATTTTGCGTAATGACATTGAACTAAACAGCGTTCGCAAGTCATTGCGTTCGCTAAAATAATAGGAACCTGTATTTGATCTATAAAATATAAAAAAGGATCAAAGAACTGGAAGAAGGACTTTTAGAGAAAGGAAAAAGCAAATTACAGAGCAATAAATAGAAATTGTGGAAACAATACATGCAGAATAATGTTCAGGAGGAAGAGGAGTGAGGGTTAAAGGAAGGCAAGAACTGAGCAAATTATGTAAGGTTGGACTGATGATAGTTACATAGAAAGAACAATTATATGATGTATAATGTATATAAATGGTGAAAATATTAATGTGGTTTGTTTTCGTATATGTTTATGTATGTTTGCCTTGTCTTAAGTGAAAATTGAATAAAGGTTTTTAAAAAACTTACATTTTCTGTCAGGAGGTTTATAGACTCGCATAGGCTCTACTGTCTACCTTTCAAGCTTCTTTCTTAGCTTAATCATGGGTCAGTTGTTGGTCTCTTCGGTTCTTCTTTCTGCTGTCCACAAGAATGTTGATGGGTGACTGCTGTGGCCACACTTTGCTCTTCAGACTGCTTATCATTGTCTCTCAGTCCCTCTGATTTAGCACCTCAGGAAGCTATTAAGGACCAAGAGTTAAACACATTCTCTACGGCTTTAGGGTTGTCCATAGCAGACAAAGGAATAGCACTCTTGTCACTCTCAGGGAAAGAAGTGGATGAAACCTTATAGCATAGCCAGTCTAAGGTGCTTAACTTCCAGGCTATTGCCCCTGAATTCAGTCAGTCTTTTTCCAAAAAGTGTCCCAGTAAAAGTAAGCAAAATGTTAAGGCCTTCTTTTCTCCTGATTCTTTACCTATGGACAGGGAATACATGATGGGATTTGCCAAGGGGTTACTTATTGATTTTAATGTGTTAAATCATGTTTCTTTATTGACATAAATAAAAAAAGGAAAAGGATTACCATACATTCTGACATTGGCTCCCTGTCAGAAGAGCAGGGGACATAAGGGGAGTTTTTTTCTTCAGTGAATTCTCCTCAAGCTGAAGATTCTAATTCTGAGTTAAGTGTTTAGTCAGATTTTCCTCCAGAGAAATTATTTTCTTCTGATGCTCTAGCCAAAATTTAAGGTTTATTTCAGTGAGACCAGAATGAAATCTCTATACCACAGCAAAGTATTATGATTTGTTATAACTGGATTTTCATCTGTATGCAGCTATCCCTCCCATTTTATCAGCTTTTGGGTAGGTTTTCTTAATAGTTTGCAGTATGTCTGGCAGTCATCCTTCTCCCCTGCCAAAGTCTTATAGGGTACATAAAATACTTCAGAGGCGCAAACATCTGTTTTCTATTTCTAAATCAGATCCTGCAGTTACTTCCTTATCAAAGTCATCTACTGCTAAATAAATTGTGGAATTCTAAAATCATTACCTCTAGAAAGGATGATAATGTTCTTGGTAGATTTGGGAAGAAAGATTATCCTTCTGTTTTAACTTTCACAATCCTGAACTGTCAGGCTTATATGTTAACGTATTTGTTTTCTTTTGAGAATATGAGAAAGTTAACTATTAGCCTTCATCCTTTAGTGGTTAAAAACATCATTATATTCCTTAATTGTGTCTACTTCTCAGGTAACCAAACACTGTTAAAAGTGTTTTTATGACTCTGCTGATGCTGTATTCAGAGCTGCTGCTATTGGTTCAGATATGAGAGGATTTGATTGGTTACATTTCTCAAGACATGCCAAAAGATGTTAAAGCTGAGAGTTTAAATTCTTCCCATGACAAGGATATTATGCTTGACCCTTTTGCTGTTGAGGCCCTAAAAAGACTTGCTGGAAGAGAGAAATTAATTCAAGGCATTACCCAAAACTTTCAGTCCTTCTTTTCTAAGTTCAGTAAAAATGGTCCTTCTAATTCAGAATCATTTTTTCAAGAAGTGAAATAAGACATCTTAGCAAAGTTCAAATAAACAGGATTTTAAAAAACAATGTCAAGGAGGCTCAAAAAACAAATAAGATCCTCCCAGAACCAAGGACAGTCTAAAAAGTCAGAATGTCTACTTGCCAATTCAAGCTCCTCTTCTCTCCTATCCTGGCATCATCTTCCCCATAGCATCAGATTATCTCAGACAAATATGTTCTGAGAATCATACAACATGAGTAAAGGCAGCAATGGGAATCACCCCCACCCTTCAGGGAATTCCTCTTTTAGACTGTAAGCCAAATGTCCCTGTTTCCGACAGTTTAGTAGCAATTTTTTTTTTTAAGAGTGATCATAGTACTAGTATCCCCAGATGAAATAAGCAAAGGTTTTCATTCAAGGAATTTTCTGTTGTCAAAGAGAGAGGGAATTTGGAGACCAGTCCTTGACCTCTCTTTTCCCAATCTCTATGTTAAGGCCCTAATGTTCAAAATATTACCCTAAAAATGTTGTTACCATTCATAACCATCATCAGTTTCATTGTGGTATTAGACTTAAAAAAATGCTTATTGTCACATACCAGTTTGCAAAGAATTCTGTTATTTCATAAGATTTTCTGTACCTAGCTTACGTTACCAGTTCTTTGTCTTTAGTCTATATACTGCACCAAGGATCATAGAAGATTATTAGGCTAATGGACTTAGAGCCTTTTTAAGTCTAGCCATTCATGCCCCAATTTTCCTAGTCATCAGCTTCCATGAACTGGAATGGCTTTTGTATAGACCATTTCTTTAGGGCATCTACAAGATGCCCTGCCCATAAGAGACACAGGTGATAAGCCAGGGGTAAATTTGTAATTTAACATGTATTGATCCAGTAATGTCTGGCTTCAGTATTTGCTGACTGCAGACTTCAAGGCATTCATGTATTTCCATATTTGGATGATTGTCTTGTAATTGTTGACACTTTTTAGTTTTCAAGATTCCCCTGACATGTCAAGAAAGTCCTAATTAGTCTGTGGTGTCAAGTGAACTTGTAGAAATCATCTCTCATTCCTTCCCACAGAATGGGTTTGCTGGGATGTCTTCTAGATCCTTCAATAGAAAGGGCTATTCTTCTACTGGACAAAGTAGAACTATGCAAGGAAAGCTTCCTGAGCTTTTCCAACCAGTGTTTGAAGTCTATCATATAATTTCTCAGGATTTTTGGATTGCCTGGCCTCTATGCTTATCATCAGTCCCTTAGCCAGACTTCATTTGAGAAAAATTCAGTGGTACCTCAGATCAGTCTGTTGTCAGCATCAACACCATTTATCTTTTCAGATTGCAGTGCTGAGGTTTGTGAGAGGAATAGTGTGTGTGTGTGTGTGTGTGTGTGTGTGTGTGTGTGTGTGTGTGTGTGTGTGTGTGTGTGTGTGTGTCACCAGTTTTCTCTCAGCCCAGGCCCCTCTTTTCCCTTCTGCTTACACTTCTGCCTGTCTGTCATAACAGATGCCTCAGACTTTGCTTGGGGGACTATATTAAACAGGGTGAAAGTGCAAGATCTATGGAACAATCAGGACAGACAAAAGCACATAATTGTAAAAGGGATGCTAATAGTAATTAGTACTTTAAAAAACTTTAAACCATCTCTGGTCCCCTAGGCCTCTTCAAGTTATAACAGGCAACACCAGCGTGATGTAGTATATAAACAACTAAGGAGGGTACCAGTTCTTGCCATGATAACCTGTGAGGTAACTAACTCAGGTCATTTTCACTCTTCAGGACCCATATATTCCAACAGAGCAAAACATTGCATCAGACAAGCTAAGCAGGCCAAGGAAAGACCTCACTAATGGAAAATACACCCATGGGCCTTCTAGGAATTGATCCAGCTGTGGGGAACACCTCAAATAGCTCTATTCGCCTGCTTTCAAAACAGACAAGTTACAGAACTTCTGCTGAATGATTCTGTTGTTCCTCTATGACTTTGCACCCTTTAAACTGATAGCCAGGGTTCTTCTAAAGATCTAGAAGGACTCGCCAAAGATAATGGTGGTAATTCCCTTTTGGCCTAGGTAACAATGCTTCTCACTTATTTTGAAAATGTCCATTGGCATTTACTACAGGCTTCCACACAGACTGGATTTACTCATACAGTATAAGGTGCATAGGTTCATAGGTAGGTATTAGGCTATCAGCCCTGGGGCCTGTACAAGCCCAGCCAAAAAGGTACCCTGGCTTTTGCCACCCAAGAAAATAATTTTCCTGTGCCACTGTCGAGCAGAGCCACAGAGGTGATCCCCAGGGTGAATTTCCTATTTCTCATCCAATCATCAAGATTTTTCTTGAAGAGTGCTAATGAGGAGCTTTGTTTGATATAGATAGGTAGTTTATTCCAGAGTATGGGAAGTCTCTGGGACAGGAATCTACCCCTCCAGCATGTTCTGTTTATTGTGGTGATAAGGTTTAGGTCCCTAGAACATGCAGCTTGGAGGGATTGGGATTTCTTTAAGTGGAGCATGTCCAACAGCCCTGGGTTTGACATAGCTTTGTATGTTAGGCAGAGATCACCTCTGAGAAGGCGATATGCGACGGAGTAAAGCTAGAGTTTTTTGAGACGGTCTGCGTAGGGCATCTGTTTGAGGCCGGTAATCCTCTTTGTGAGGTATTTCTGCGGCTTTTCCAGTTGTTGTAGATGTCTTGTGAGATACATACCAAAAGGGGTGTTGTACGCTATAATGGGTCTAATGAGTGATGAGTAGAGGGGAACAATGACCTCTTTTTTTCTGGATGAGAAACCTTTTGTGATGAGGTGTGCCACGTAGAAGGATTTCATAACTACTGTGGCGATGTAATTATCAAAGGAGAGACTACTGTCCACCTGTGTCCCAAGGTCTCTTATCACACTTTCATTGTTACGTATACTACCGCCTATGTTGTAGTTCATGGGTACAGAGTTTTTACCAAAGGGGATGACAATGCACTTTTTGGCATTGAGCTTGAGGCCATGGCTTTGACACCAGGCATCTGTCTCAGTGACGCCCTTTTGTAGGATGTCCACATCGTTAGGAGTTTTGATTATAGCTCCTAAGTTGCAGTCATCTGCAAACTTCATTAGCCAAAGACCTTCTGTGTTAGCCTGTACTTCAGAGAAGTAGATATCAAACAGGAGAGGACCCAGGACTGAACCCTGTGGTACTCCACTTGTCACTGGTCTGAAGTCGCATTTGGATTCTGCTACTTTCACAGTGTGGGTTCTGTCAGTGAGCCAGTTGGCAACCCATCTTGTGACATAGGGATTTATACCTAGTTTAGTGAGTTTATCTATAATTCCAGAGTGGGAGATGGTGTCGAAAGCCTTGGCAAGATCTAGATAGGCTGTGTGAACCACCTTACCCTTATCTACGGCTTTGGTGACTGCTTCAAAGTAGTCTATCAGGTTTAGGAGACATGATCTGCCTTTTACAAACCCGAACTGGGTGGGATCCAGAGTTTGGAGATTACCAGTGTCTTTGTTTATAAGTTCCATGATGATATGTTCCATGGCCTTGCAGACCAGGCTCGTCAGGCTAATGGGCCGGTAGTTCCTGGGGTCCGTGGTGGCTCCCCCCTTGTGGAGTGGGATAACCATTGCTGTGCGCCATTCAGCAGGCACAAAGCCTGAGGTGAGGCTATGATTGAACATGGTACTTAGGTGGGGTGCCAGTTTGTTCTGTAGTTCATGTAGAACGCAGCCTGGGATGTTGTCTGGTCCCATGGATGCTGTGTTCTTGGCTTTGGAGAGTGTGGTTTTTACCTGTGCAGCCGTGATTACAGGAACTTTGCATTCTTCCGGTATAGAGATGGGCTCTTTAGGGGTGAGAGGGGGGTAAAGTTAGCACTGAACCTATCTGCCAGGATGTTGGCAATATTAGTTGGGTCTGTATATTTAGTGCCATTGTGCTGTAACTCAGAGCAGATCTGAGTGCTGCCATTGAGATTCTTGACATAGCTATAGAATGCTTTGTGGTTATCTTTAGAATCAGTGGCGATTTTGTTTTTGTAACTAGCTTTGCAGGATTTTATCAGGGATCGCAGCTTCTTACTGAGGCTGACCAGGAAGCTCCTCCACTCATGGGATTTTACTCTCTTTTGCAAGAGTTTCTTCCTTCTCTTGTACAGTTTGTTTATGGCAGGGGACCACCAGATTGGCTTCCTTTTTTTGGAGGATAGCGTCTTGGTTCTGTTTGGGATAGCACGATCCATGCAGTCATGTAAGTGCTTATAAAGTGCAATTGTGTAGGATTCAGTAGTCATAACTGTATTGTCCATCTGCGTGGGTGTCATGAAGTTCACCACTTCTGTCTTAAGAAGCATGAAGTTGGCTTTGGAGAAAGTTTTTTAACATGGTTTCCTTAATGGGGGGTGGAGGCAGGATGTGGATATCTAGGGTAATTAGCTTATGGTCGGATCGGACCAATGAGGCATTGACTTCAAGTGTGGAAAGGTGTGGTTGTTTAATACACCCCAGCATGAAAACACTTTAGCTGATTGCATGGATTATAGAGTTTTAATACCCTTTAGGCACCTTTTCTTCCAAGAATGTGCAACAGGTTCTAAAAATCTTGCTTTTAGGAAATCATGTATGTATCAGTCAAAAAGATTTTCTAGTTAGTGCCACACTAAGAATTAGGGCCCTTTTCAGATTCTGATGCCTCTGGTTCTAGGATATTTGTGTGGGTTTTTATCCTCTGGCCTTTCTCACTCATCTATTAGCATTCTTCTTTGGGAGGTTTCTGTTTGTCTGCCCTTAGATTCCTTCGTCTTTCTTCCTGCCCTCAAGTCAAGTGGTTTTTAAAAGAGGTTTTTGATATCCATCCAACTAGAAAATAGGCGGCTGCTCCTTAGGATCTTAACTTTGTGCTGGAAAAAAAGTAAGATTTCTTGCATTTGAACTAGGTCATCAGACTGAATTGAGATTCTTTACTTGGAAAACAGTGTTACTCATTGCTCTGACTTCCACAAGAAGAGTATCTGAGTTATAACCTCTTATAGCGAAGTCAACCTTACCTCATTTCACTAAAAGAAAGGGTTTCTTTGTGAACAAATCCTTCTTTCATGCCTAAAGTTGTTTCAGAGTTTACCTTGATCCACTCTGCTAATCTCCCTGTATCTAAAAACTAGGGATAATTAATCTTGCGTATTCTGGATGTCCACAGGCAGTTTAGATATTACTTGGACAGAATGCAATCTTTCTAGAAGGCTGATCAGCTGTTTCCTATGAAGGTAACAAAAAAGAATATCTAGTTGTCAAAGCAGGCAGTTTCTAGATGATTGTCGCATGCTATTCTTTCTGCTGTTCTAACCATAAAAAGCCATTTTCAGGGGAGTTTGGACCCAGTCTATCTGGGCTTTGGCTTATTCTGTGGCTTTTTGGAAAAGAGTGGACTATAGAAGTATTTTACAGAAAGCAACTTTGTTCTCTGTACATACTTTGACAAAGTATTGCAAACTAGATTGCTTTCCCAGGTCCAGAACAGGCTTTATTAGGACCATTTTCCAGGGGCTCATGGATTCTTAAATTCCTTTTACCTCCCTATATTATCCTAAACTTTGTAATCTATCCATACAGTTGAGATTACTGCAACAGTGTTCTAAATGTTCAACATAGTGCAGTTGTGTAAATCAACTTAACATGATAACAGATGATTTGATGTTGTCAATCTTCACTTAATCCTTGTCTGTGGGTTCGGTTCCGTATCTTGGTACTGACTGCGCCGTTATTCCAACTCGCTCCATCCAAAAATTCTCAAGCTCAGCTTTACCCATAATGCTTCTCTCAGGATTACCTCAGATCTCATTTGCTGCTTTTAGTGGTAGACACATTTTATTTCTTAAAACTGTAAGTGCGTTTTCTTTAAAAACCTTTGTTTGTTTCTTTCTATCTCTGTTTTGCATATCCTGCTCCTCTCTATGCTCTTCCTTAACACTTTTAGTGTTATTCTGCCACTACCATTGTTGGTAGACCCTCCATCTTTCAACTTCCTCTTTCTACCTAAACAGTAAACCTTGAGTACCATTTTTGGTACTTTTTTCTATCTATTCTTATTATTCACCTCTACAGTAAACCTTTAGTACCATTGTTGGTACTTTTATCTGACTTACTGTAAAAAAAAAAAAAAAAATCTCTTACCTTTTTGTTCCTTTCCCTAAGGGCTTGATTTCCTTGTTATGGTGGAATAGTCAGGGGGGGTTGGGGGTGGGTGTACTTCTGGCCTAAAGAGATGCCAGAAGTGAGAGAGAAAATTGCCAAACCCTGATGGACAGTCGTTGTGTGTCTGCTGCTTATGCCCAGTGCACCTTCAAGAAGACTGTGCTATTTGTCATGGCAGTCACAGGGCCCTTGTGGAAAGAAAAAAAACAAATTAGTATTAAAGGGTCTTATTATGTCTGATTTTGACAAGGCCATATCTGCTTCTTCCAAATCTAAGTCTGATGTTAGCTCCCCTTCTATTTCTTCCTCTTCCAGTAAACACAAAGGGTCTAAGAGGAGGAGCTGGTAGGTTCCTACAATCTTGTCGACACCACCAACTAAGATATCAAAATCTTCCCCAGTTCCCATAGTGTCCGCAGAACCCATTGGGAAAGTACTTCAACCCTTGGTGCCTTCGGTGCCTATAGCTTCACCTATTATTCAGCACCAACTATTGTTTCACTCATGACAACTTCGGAGACTCTTCAACCTTTGGTTCCACCTGCTTCAGAACTAAAAGAGTTTTCCTTTATAGACAGGGCCTGAACAAGACACTCCCCATCTGTAAATCCCTTTTCAGACTGACCTCCAAGCCCTTTCCTGGAGAGACCTTGATCCCCTTCTGTCTCTTCAGTCCATTCCACCAACAGCCTCACGGAGTCTGATGTTTTGAGGCTGGTGGACCAGCTCCTGGTGGCAGAGGATGTCTCATTTGAAGACATATTGGAAATTCTGAAACAGAGGGGTGGGTGGACATCCCATCAGCCTTCTGAGGAATTGGTATATCTGCAGGCTTTCCATGCTCGACCATCTACTGCTTGGATCGTGCTGCCCACTGATGATCTAATTAAATTGACTGTGCTGTGGGCTTGGGAGATGCCTGATTCCATTGAGCTAATCCCCAAGAGACCAGACCACATTTTATCACCTCCAGAGGATCATCAATATGGGCTAAATGGATACCAGTAGATGCCATGGTGGTTGCAGCAGCCACCAAAAAGGAACTTGCTGATGAGAGTCCTACTATCCATCCTCCTAACAAAGAGCCTAGGACAATAAATAGATTCTCGAAGTGCGTATATGCATCATCGACCTTTCAGGTCTTTGAACTTTATGACACATTTTACAAGACTCCAGTGGGATATATACTCTGACAGAAGCAGTAGCTGAGGGAGTGCAGGATAAAGTAGCTACCCAACTGGCAAACCTTGAGTCAATATCTAATTCATCTTTGAGGCTCATTGCGCATACAGCCTAAGGGACATCTAGGGCAGCGGGTTCTAGCATAGCCATGAGGAGACATGTCTGGATGCACTTATGAGTTTGTGGAGCCATTCAATTCTTCTTTCATCAATGCTTCTTTTGATGAAAGATCCCTTTTTTATCCTAAAGTCAAAGAGACCTTCACCAGATGTCAGAAAGATGGAAAGATCCTATCTGCCTTGGGTGTATGCTTTTCCACTCCTCAATGATCTTACTCCAGGAACCAGTGGAGTGGGAAGCTATAGTTCAAAAAATTCCAAGGACCTTTCCAGGACTCGAGAGGTAATGACTCCCCATGGGGCAGAGGAAGGAGTTATAATGGAAGATGCTCTGCATGAGGCAAGGGTGGCCTGCAAAATCAGGGCTACAGGGATTCTACCCCTTGAAACGCCCACCAGCACTCCTGATTGGAGGCTCGATTGCCATCCTCTGGAGGCAGTTGGGAGATGATTATCCCTGCACCTACCGGCCTGGCTAAACATAACAATGGACAGTTGGGTGCAGGGAATCATAGCCAGGGATTATAATATCCCCATATCAAAAAATCCCAGCCAACCAAAAAGAATTCCAGACATCCCATCCAGTTTCAGGGATGTAGCCGTCTTAGAAATGCAAAACCTGCTAGAAAAAAAGAGTCATCAAGACAGTCCCACCATACCAAATAGGATCTGGAGTTTATTTTGAGTTTACTCAAGATTCTTTTTAGTGCCAAAGAAAACAGGGAAATGAAGACCGATTTTGGATCTCAGTGTGTTGAACAAGTCTGTCCAACAAACCAAATTCCAGTTGGTTACGGTTCAGTCTATTCTTCCATTCTTAGGAAAAGATGATTGGATGTATTCTATAGATCTTCAGGATGCATATTATCACATAAAATGAACAAACACTCCAGAAGATTCCTGCGCTTCCCACTGGGAGACAGTCATTATCAGTTCAGAGCCTTACCATTTGGTCTTATCACAGCCCCAGGGTGTTCACCAAATGCATGGCAGTGGTCGCAACTCACTTCAGACTGCAGGGATTCTGCGTGCTTCCATACGACTCATTACCACACCCACCAGGCATCTACTGTTGTGGGCAAGGAACTATGTACTTCAACAGCTGTGATGGCTTATTGGTTTACTGCTGTGGCTATAGTGTACAGGGTCTTGGGTTCAAGACCTGCAAGGCCTGTTTATTGGGGGTTGGGAGGGTGGCTTAATGGCTAAGGTGTTTGCCTTACAAACACAAGGTGCAGGGTTTGAGTCTCACAAGGGATAATTGACTATGCATAAAATGGCTCGCAAGGGCAGTTAGCTTAGTACTAAACTATGAAGCTATGAACTATGAACTTGCTCCTGGCTAGAGATCACTGTAAACTATGAAAACTCTCATCCAGAGCCAACACAAAAGTTAGAAATTATAGGAATGGTCTTCAACACAAACACTTGTATCGCGTCTCTTCCCTCAAACAGACTTCAGAGAATAAAACCGCAAGTCAGTCAGGTTATTTGTGACAAAAAAGTGACTGCAAGATTGTTTACATTGTCTAGGATCAAAGGCAGCTGCCATTACTTTAGTTATCCTTGGGAGGTATCACATGCGGATCCTACAAGGATACAGTTTGTGGGACATCTTCCATAAAAACAGCATGTCCTTGCAAAGTAATTCATCCTTTCTATCAAAAATAGTGTCTGAGGGAAATATCAACCAGAATATACAACTTTCTGTATTTTTCCCAGTTTTTCAAACAGAGGTGATTACTCTCCACATTTGCTGGGCATTCATAGACAGTTATGTGTTTACCTCCACAGAACAAAAGAATTCAGAAAATCTGACAAGTTATTAATTTCCTTTTCTCCAACTACCCTGGGCAAACCATTCTCTAAGGTAACTCTATCAAAATGTCTTAAGGACTGTATAACCTTTATTTATAGCAAAAGGAAGGTGCAGCTAACAGGTCCTGTTAAGGTACATTCTACAAGAGTTATAGCCTCTTCTGCAGTTTTTCATTCCAGAGCTTCTATAGATATCTGTGCAGTGGCTACTTGGGCATTCCCACATACCTTTATTACTCATTACATGCTGGATGTGGTCTCTAGGGGATGAGCATCATTTGGCTCAATGGTGCTCAGGAATATTCTTTTGTGAGATCTCCCAAGATGTAGGTAGCTGGGGACTCTGTCCCACAGTCAAGGATTAAGTGAAGATTGACAACATCAGATAAAGAAGTTATATCTTGACATAACATTCCATCTGTGTTGTTGATCTTCACTTATCCTTGACATTCCCACCCTCCTTTCCCCCTGCCTCTTGGGTTTCTTGGTGGAACAGAGCTATCCAAATAAATTGGATTTCCTCTTAAGAATACAGATATGGTCTCTGATCTGTTGTTTCCTGTCTGCCACTGTCTTATGCAAACTCGATCTGAGGTAATCCTAAGAGGAGCATTATGGGTAAAGCTGAGCTTGAGAGTTTTTAGAAGGTACGTGCTGGAATAACAGCCAAGTTGGTTCAGAATTAAGGAACCAAACCCAAAGTCAAGGATAAGTGAAGACTGACAACACAGATGGAACATTATGGTAAGATATAACTTCTTTTACTAATAGATCACTGTTGCAGTAGCCATCCCCTTCTGCCCTTGATCCTGTTCATCCTGTCCATCTGATCAGCCTTGTGGTTCCTTGAGCTGATTGTTGGATCTGAGCTGGCAAAAGTAGTGCAAATGCCCTGAGCTCCTTTAAATGTTTTCCTCCAGATCTTGTTTGTCCCCTCAGCTTCAGACATGATCACAATCTGCCCCTAAAAAGGTAAGTGTTCCACCTTGTATTGTTAACAGATTTTTGGAGCTGTTTACTTCATTATACATTTTGTCTTCTTTCAGACACATTTTGTTTTGTAATTTTTGTACTGCTTTCCTTTCTTTTTACTGGTATTTCTCTCCATTTCTCTGTGACATTGGTGTTAGGCTTATCAGCCACATAAAAAAGACATGTCTACATTTTACGTGTATGTATATGATTGTGTGTGTGTGTGTGTGTGTGTGTGTGTGTGTGTGTGTGTGTGTGTGTGTGTGTGTGTGTGTGCATATGTATATATGTATGTATATATATATATATATATATATATATATATATATATATATATATATAAGAAAACTTTAGAGTTAGTTTGATGGCAGTTGTAACATTTACAGGTTACATTATCTATAGCAAGTTACTGTCTTTGCTGTTGTTTCTCACCCAACAGAGATCTATGCCATGGTGGTACGGCAGTAGCGTTGTTACCTCACAGCAAGAGGTTCTCCCATTCGATTCTCGGCGTGGCTTGAGAGTGCCTTCTGTGTGGAGTCTGCATGTCCTCCCCGCGGTTGGGTAGTGTTCGAAAGATGATATGCGTGCGTAAATGGGCGTGCCTTCGTTGAAGGTTGGGTGTCGAGCTGGCACCTCTGCGTTTCGTAAAAATCTACTGCCAATCATTAGCGGACAGGAGTTCCGCTGTGGCGACCCCTTACCAGGAAAAAGCCGAAAGACAAACAACATAAGGAGAAAGAAAAAAGTTTTAAAAAGTGCCTAAAGTATAGGCATACAATCCCTTCACAAAATCTGCATGACCATAGAGTCATTTGTTTAGTTGTTAAACACCTTACTGTTGACTGCATAATATGTAAGGTCTTTGGACAATATGCTTTATCAGACAGTCAGTATAAGTTGATGATCAAGGGTTTTCTACCTCCTAATTTAGAGGCTGAAAAAATAGTGTCTGAGGGAAATATCAACCAGAATATACAACTTTCTGTATTTTTTCCCAGTTTTTCAAACAGAGGAGATTTGTCTCTACATTTGCTGGGCATTCATAGACAGTTATGTTTTTACCTCCACAAAACAAAAGAATTCAGAAAATCTGACAAGTTATTCATTTCCTTTTCTCCAACTACCCGGAGCAAACCATTCTCTAAGGTAACTCTATCAAAATGTCTTAAGGACTGTATAACCTTTATTTATAGCAAAAGGAAGGTGCAGCTAACAGGTCCTGTTAAGGTACATTCTACAAGAGTTATAGGCTCTTCTGCAGTTTTTCATTCCAGAGCTTCTATAGATATCTGTGCAGCGGCTACTTGGGCATTCCCACATACCTTTATTACTCATTACAAGCTGGATGTGGTCTCTAGAGGATGAGCATCATTTGGCTCAATGGTGCTCAGGAATATTCTGTTCATCCTGTCCATCTGATCAGCCTTGTGGTTCCTTGAGCTGATTGTTGGATCTGAGCTGGCAGAAGTAGTGCAAACGCCCTGAGCTCCTTTAAATGTTTTCCTCCAGATCTTGTTTGTCCCCTCAGCTTCAGACATGATCACAATCTGACCCTAAAAAGGTAAGTGTTCCACCTTGTATTGTTAACTGATTTTTGGAGCTGTTTACTTCATTATGCATTTTGTCTTCTTTCAGACACATTTTATTTCGTAATTTTTGTACTGCTTTCCTTTCTTGTTACTGGTATTTCTCTCCATTTCTCTGTGACATTGGTGTTAGGCTTATCAGCCACATAAAAAAGACATGTCTACATTTTTACGTGTATGTATATGATTGTGTGTGTGTGTGTGTGTGTGTGTGTGTGTGTGTGTGTGTGTGTGTGTGTGTGTGTGTGTGTGTGTGTGTATATGTATATATGTATGTGTATAAATATATATATATATATATATATATATATATATAAGAAAACTTAGTTTTTTTCTCTAGAGTTAGTTTGATGGCAGTTGTAACATTTACATGTTACATTATCTATAGCAAGTTACTGTCTTTGCTGTTGTTTCTCACCCAACAGAGATCTATGCCGCGGTGGTATGGCGGTAGCGTTGTTACCTCACAGAAAGAGGTTCTCCCGTTCCATTCTTGGTATGGCTTGGGAGTGCCTTCTGTGTGGAGTCTGCATGTCTTCCCCGCGGTTGGGTAGTGTTCGAAAGACATGTGTGCGTAAATGGGCGTGCCTTCGTTGAAGGTTGGGCGTCCAGCTGGCACTTCGGCGTTTCTTAAAAATCTACTGCCAATCATTAGCGGACCGGAGTTCCGCTGTGGTGACCCCTTACCGGGAAAAAAGCCGAAAGACAGACAACATAAGGAGAAAGAAAAAAGTTTTAAAAAGTGCCTAAAGTATAGGCATAAAATCCCTTCACAAAATCTGCATGACCATAGAATCATTTGTTTAGTTGTTAAACACCTTACTGTTGACTGCATAATATGTAAGGTCTTTGGACAACTTGCTTTATCAGACAGTCAATATAAGTTGATGATCAAGGGTTTTCTACCGCCTAATTTAGAGGCTGAAAAGCATCAAAAAATAAGGATGGACATAGTAAAGACAAAGGCAAGCTCAAGAGTAAGGATCAGAACCCAAAGAAAAGCAGATTGGAGGAATCTGCAGGTGCTGGAGCACCAAATATGTTAAGATCAGAAAGTGGTTGTTTGGTTCCATCTGTTTCTCCAGCATTGGCTCCAATATCTTTGGAGCCAACCATCATCAAGGACAAGACTTTTAAACACACAGTGTGAGGGACCTCTTTTAAAAGGTAGCTTGCTAAGTTTCATTCTTCGTTCCCATCTCAGTCTTAATTCAAGTCCTTCTGGTCCTTCAGCAGTGGCTTAGACTTAGAACTGGATTGTATAATGTGGGCCTTCCTCAAGACACAGCTTGATATTGGTATTCTTCCATCCTGCTGTATTCCATGATGGAATAGGCTGGTACCTCATCCATCTACTTGCTTCTTCATTGATCCAATGCTCAGATCCAGTGGGGTTAGACTGACCTCCCACTCCGAGGTTCTTCAGCTCTGAGGCCTGCAGATCTCATTCACTTGCCTCTGAGACCTTCAGATTTAAGTGGCTGTTAGGACTGACTCCTCAGTATTAACACTTTGGCACCATCTTAATGCGATTCCTGTAAGAAACCTTTCCGGTATCAGAGTTGTCGGCTTTTAGGTAACTGTACCAATTCCTTTCTTCGGTCCTTCCACTCGGTCTGGTTTGTGGATTCCCTGATTGAAGCAACCTATCTCTTCTGCAGAGGGACAGTGCTGATGCTTGATGGTGGAGACTCGGATAACATAGACATTAATTTGGCATTCAAGGTTATGGGAAGCATCATAGTCTGTCCACCTATAGTGATTACATAGGCTTTATCCTCTATGGCTCCACCTGCAGAATCCTTCCATCTCTGAGTCGACCCTCACATATTTTTAAATACATTTTTATTTGAAAGGAAACAGCAGCAATAGATACACAAACAAGAAATACAGTAACATTTACAATATTTATACTAATATTCCAAAATATTAAAAAACATTGAGTCATATTCGATTTACTTTTTAATGGCATAGTTGACATAATTTTTCTCATTTGTCACATATCTTCCATTTTTCAGTAGTTCTTGCAGAAACAACAGTAATTTTGTATACTTTTCAGTGTTATGGTTAAATGTGCTGCACAGATGCAGGATATATCTTCTGATGACTCAGGCTCCTAGTCACCTGAGGTTCCTAAGAAGAGGATACGCAAGAAAAAGCACATTGATTCCCCAGATGAGTCAGTCATCTCAGACACTGATTCAGAGGATCAGGAGTGTACCCCTCAAACCCCTGCAGAGGGTCTCAGTTTTAGTGAGGTTTTAGAATATATGCACCAGAAGGGAAATTGGCCCACAGAACCACCTTTCCCGGTCTTTTTTGAGGCATATGGTTCAACCCCTTCTACTTCTTGTGTGAGCTCTCCTGTGGACTGCCTAATCAACCTGACCACCAAGAAGGTATGGCAGGAGTCTGATTCTTCTGAAAGTATGCCAAGAAAACAAACAAAAAAAATCTGCCACTGTCATCATGTATATGAATCACCAAATTTTGCAGAAGCCAGCTTCATTGGTGGTTGACCTCCCTGTTGTTATTGCAAAGTTGACCTTTCTTGTTGCCCCTTCTAAACACAGTAATAACCACAGATATCTCCTCCTCCATGGGGATGGGTGGGTACAGTACCTGGAGTAAACTGTCCAGCGCACATGATCAAAGCAGGAGGAAAATGTTTGTATCAACATCCTGGAGATGACAGTGGTCCTTCTAACATTACGGGAACTGCAGGACTCCTTTACCTCTGGGGTGATTTCTATCCAAATGGACAACAAGATGGTAGTCTGATATATCAGCAAAAAGGGAGAAACCAGAACCAACTCCCCATGCTAGAAAGCAATGAAACTGTGGCAATGGGCAATTGTTTACCATTGCTTATTGATATCAATGCGCATCTCTAGTTGACAGGCTCAATGCATTCATTCTTTTGCCTCTCAAGTGATCTCTCAATCCGGGTATGGTGAATCAAATCTTTATCTGCTGGAGCTATCCTTGTTGTGATCTGTTTGTCTCTCTAACCAGTACCAAATGCAGCAATTACATTACCCTTATTCTCCCAAAGTGACAGTCCCCAAGAGACCCTCTTGGGCAGTGCCCAACCATGCTTCCTTATACCTTCCATCCACTTCCTCTTATGTCTATATTCATATAGAAGGTGCAAAGCCATTATGATCCACATTTCACATACCAGCCCAGACAAATCTTGTTTCCTCTTCTCAGGCCTCATATAAGGGAGCACCCCTAGTGATTAGATCCCAGAGAGGAACATCTTTCTCTTCCGTCCACGTTGCCTCACCCAGATCTACTCATCCTCAAACTAACTGCGTGGTTTCTGTGGTTCCAGTAATGATCAGAGATCCATCATTGTTTCATGAAGTGGTTCATACCATTTCCACCTCCCAGAAATAATCTATTCATAAAGTGTCCAGAAGTAAGGGGAAACAGTTTGCAACTTGTGCAGCTGCTCAGGGGATAGACCCCTTTAGTGCATCTATTCCCCAGGTGTTTCTCTTCCGATCTCAACTTTTTTCTTTGGCTTTACTTTTTCTATTATCAAGGTTCAACTAGCTGCCATTTCCAGTTTTCACCAAGGCTTTGACACCTGTTCCTTGTCATGTCATAGATCTTGTAAGGCTTTTCTCAAGGGTACATTCCTACTGATTTTTCTCATTAAAGAACCACCAGTCCCTCTGTGGTACCTCAGTTTTGAACCATAGGTCTAAATAGAGCTTCCATTTGAGCCAGCGCACACCTCCTCTTATAAGTTCATAGGTAGGTACTAGGCTAATGGCCCAAGGGCCTACGTAAGCCTAGCCAGCAAGGTTCCATAGCTTACGCCACCCAAGAAAGTTATTTTCCAGTGCCACTGTCCAGCAAAGACACAGAAGTGATCCCCGGGGTGTATTCTCTATTTCCCATCCACTCATCAAGATTTTTCTTGAAGAAGAAGAACTTTGCTTGACATAGATGGGTAGCTTGTTCCAGAGTATAGGAAGTCTCTGGGACAGGAATCTATCCCTCCAGCATGTCCTGTTTATTGTGGTGACAAGGTTTAGGTCTCCAGAGCATGTAGCTTGGAGGGACTGGGATTTCTTTAGGTGTAGCATGTCCAACAGCTCTGGGTTTGACATAGCTTTATATGTTAGGCAGAGATCACCTCGGAGTAGGCAATATGCTACTGAGTAAAGCTGGAGTTTTTTGAGGCGGTCAGTGTAGGGCATTTGTTTGAGGCCAGTAATCCTCTTTGTGAGGTACTTCTGTGGCCTTTCCAGGAGCTGCAGATGTCTTGTGAGATACATTCCAAAAGGGGTGTTGTACTCTATGATGGGTCTAATGAGTGATGAGTAGAGGGGAACAATGACCTCTTTTTTTCTGAATGAGAACCCTTTTATGATGAGGTGTGCCACGTAGAAGGACTTCCTGACTACTGTGGCGATGTGACTATCAAAGGAGAGACTACTGTCCACCTGGGTCCCAAGGTCTCTTATCACGCATTCGGTGTTAAGTAGATTGCTGCCTATGTGGTAGTTCATAGGTACAGAGTTTTTATCAAAGGGGATGACACTGCACTTTTTGGCATTCAGCTTGAGGCCATGGCTCTGACACCAGGCATCTGTCTCAGTGAGGCCCTTCTGCAGGATGTCCACATCATTTGGGGACTTGACTATGGCTCCTAGTTTGCAGTCATCTGCGAACTTCATTAGCCAGAGACCTTCTGTGTTAGCCTGTACTTCAGAGAAGTAGACACCAAACAGGAGAGGTCTTGGAAGACCTTGTTCCTTGTGGCTATATCTTCAGGCAGGAAGATATCGTAGTTACATGCACTGTCATCACCTCCTACTTATTTAGTGCACGGCATTCTTCAGGAACTCCTCAGTGGATGACATTTGTACCATGGCTACATGGGCTTCCTTGCTTACATTTGCTAAGCATTATAAGCTAGAAATGATTTATAGTTCTAGAGCTACCTTTGAGGCAACAATCCTCAAGTCTCTACTGACATTATACCTTCAGAGTGATAGGTAGTTGCGGATTCTGACCCACAAGTTGAATTGGACATATGGGATGAATAGGATATGGCAGTTGTATACTTACCGTAATGGTGGATCCTTTCTTCTTCTTCCATCCAGTATAACATCCATCCCTCCTTCCATCCCCCTTCCTGTGCTTATCTCTGAAGGAACTGAATAGCTTGTTTTTTCCTGGCAATTTTATAGTAGGATTTTCTAAAGGGGCTTCACATCTTGATTATGGGAGGGAAAAATATAAAAGAGTTCAAGGAGGAAGCACAAGTTTTGCTAACTCGTATATAACAAGTGGCTCAAGGACACACAGACAAGGATGAAAGGATCCAGTATTATGGTCATTACATAAGTGCTGATGTGAAGTTGTTCTATCTCGCCTTCATTCTTGGCCAGATGCTAAAGCTCAAGGTCTTCAAACAGCTCGTGTCCTACACCCTATCCCATGATGCAATGGAGCTTCCCTCAGATCTCGTTTGCCACTGTGACAGACTGGGTGTTCGTCGAACAGCTCTGGCCAGTATTGGAAAACATTTGATATTTTTTCTATATAAAAAAGTTTTTTCATATTTTTTTCATAGTTATTAGTGATTCGATTAGAATTAGGTACTTGAGACACTTTGGGCCGGATTCACGAAGGCTTGCAAGGAGTCTAAGAGTAGTGTAAGACGTCAGACAGGCAATATGTCTGCCGAGCGATTCAGCAATAGCCGGCAGGGGCGTGCATGACAGCTCCTAAAACTACTCTTGCACGTACAGTGATATGGTATGCAAATTACCTCATTTGCTGCTAAAATGTATGCAAATGAGGTAAATTTGTGATCCAGGAACCACTAACCTGCCCGTGGAAGAGCAGTGTTATTTGCAGAAATGTACTCCATTGGTAACGGAGTACCGTTCTGCAAATAGCTAAACAGAGCTATGACAGCTCCAAATAAAGGATGCATCCAGTTGAGGAAGCATGCCAATGGCCAAATATAAGGCCATTGGCATGTTTATAAGTTGAAAATTAATAAAAAACGTGTGGCGCTTTAAAAACCAGAAAATAATTAAAAAATAGCCAAAACTAGGCATGTTTAATAAAAAGATTATTCTGCCATGCAGGTGAATGGCAGGCTGAAGACAACATGGCTACTGAGTAGTGGTTGCTGAGGGGGGAAGCTCAGTTTGAGAGATGTAAGCAAGCATTAGTAGGCAATCCTATGCAAATGAGGATAAGGATAGTGAATCCCAGTTTTCAAAACAGTGTAAGAAACTTCTCTGTGTGGAAGATTTTCAGTCCATATATTTCTAGTTAATCACTGTATATTAATCAGATCAGACAATAGTAGTAGAAGTAGCGAACGTAAACTCGTCAAGTCAAAAAGTAATAATAGAAATTATATAATTCTACAGTATTACTAAGTATTTGAAAGTAATCCAAGCAAGGCAGGCAGTCTATTTCCAGTCGAAAATCCTTTATTAAGTACACAGACAAGCGATCCAAGTAAAACAAAAATAGAGTAATAATTTCCTCACAAGCTTTCTAAATATATATATACTTTTTATCAGGCATGGGAGTGGTTTACTGTGCTGTAAAACAAAGTGTTATTGGTACACATGTTAAATTCACATCCTTCCCCATCAGTGTGACATTGAGCTGGTCCTGCCCTACCTAGTAGCTGTCATAATAATATATAGCCCTAATGTACTTTAATGGTACATCTTATTTAACCAAATTATTAAGTCTGTGATTTTATACAAGGCAATATACTACATGGCCGGAAATATATCAACCTTAGTTCATTTTCTGATCAAAAATTATATATAAATATATACATATACATTTTGCATGTAAAAATCAGTTTCTATTTTCATAACCTATTGTTAACAAAAATCGCTTTTGTCCTTCTAGACTTCTTCAGGTCTGTGTACAAGAACCCTAAAAACCTATATAATTGTATAATTAGTTAGTATTGTTATTACCATCATTTTGAATAAAGTGGAAAAAAGTGGAAAAAAGAGAACCAGAAAAAAGTAAAAAAATATATGTATGATGATGGAAACAAAATATACACTTAATTGTTTCCATCATCATACATATATTTGTTTCCATCATCATACATATATTTTTTTACTTTTTTCTGCTTCTCTTTTTTCCACTTTATTCAAAATGATGGTAATAACAATACTAACTAATTATACAATTATATAGGTTTTTAGGGTTCTTGTACACAGACCTGAAGAAGTCTGGAAAAGCGATCTTTGTTAACAATAGATTATGAAAATAGAAACTGATTTTACATGCAAAATGTATATGTATATATTTATATATAATTTTGATCGCAAATGAACTAAGGTTGATATATTTCAGCCATGTAGTATATTGCCTTGTATAAAATCACAGACTAATTTGTTAAATAAGATGTACCATTAAAGTACATTAGAGCTATATATTATTATGACAGCTACTAGGTAGGGCAGGACCAGCTCATGTCACACTGATGGGGAAGGGATGAATTTAACATGTACCAATAACACTTTATTTTACAGCACAGTAAACCACTCCCATGCCTGATAAAAGTATATATATATTTAGAAAGCTTGTGAAATTACTCTATTTTGTTTTACTGGATCGCTGTCTGTGTAATAAAGGATTTTCGACTGGAAACAGACTGCCTGCCTTGCTTGGATTAATTTCGAATATTTAGTAATACTGTAGAATTATATATTTTCTATTATTACTTTTTGACTTGACGAGTTTAAGTTTGCTACTTCTACTACTATTGTCTGATCTGATTAATATACAGTAATTAACTAGAAATATATGGACTGAAAATCTTCCACACAGAGAAGTTTCTTACACTGTTTTGTTTTTAGACCCACTACACTTTAGTGGGTTGTTTTGAGACTTCGGGGATACCACGGAGATTACTTGTTTTTTGAATCCCAGTTTTCCCTACCATGTGAGCCATGTCCCTAGAGTGTAAGTGTAGGAGTAGGGGAGTAGTAGAGTAGAAGATAGGTGACATCATGAGGGGGTATGTCTGAAAGACTGTAAGCTTATTGGAGCAGAGTGGCTTGTGTTTGACTTGAGTTGCTCAGGATTGCAAAAGGCGTGTATACAGTTGTCATAACTGAAACGCAGAAACCGAAGGTGTACGCCGTGGATATATCTGAAATTTCTTGCAAACGTGCTTACACCGTGTGCACGCCTGTAAGCCTGTGTGTGCACGTGTCTAAGCCTGTGTAAGCCTGTGTGCATGCGTGTGCACCCATCTAAGCCTGTGTAAGCCTGTGTGCGCACGTGTGCACGTGTTTGCGCGGCACCGCCCCTTGTGAAAACAGAAAGGGGAAAGGAAGGAAAAGACGTAGTAGGAAGTTAATCAAGGAGAACTAGCAGAGCTGCCAGGTAAAATAAATCAGAATCAGCCAATTACACAGGCAGTACACTAGCCCAGCCCAGCACTTAAAACTCTGCAAACAACATTCCCCCATGTTTTTCTCAAAAACACTGCAACACTGCAGTATACAAAGAGTGAAAACTTAAAAAGCTTAACTCCGACAAAAAAATGTTAGGGGCTGCCATTGCTATTATAAGCCAACATGTGCAAGATGCTGAGGGTGGTTCCATTGCGAATGCTGCTGAGCAACGCACAGTGAGGAGACGGAAAAGAGTGTACAGACCCAGGGTAACCTACCAGGGGCTACTTGAGCTGGAGATAATGGAGCACTATAGAGTGGACAGAGACCTCCTGCAACAAATTGTTGAGCTGTGCAGGCCATGCCTCACACACAGAACCAATAGAGAGGAACCCATCCCAGTGGAAACCAAGGTATGTGTTGGCCTAAGAATGCTAGCAGCAGGTACCTTCCAGAGACCAACTGGTGATATGATGGGGATTTCACAGGCATCAGCATCCAGGGTACTGCACCAGTTCCTGAATGCCATGTCAGCACATGTCGGTGATCATGTATATTTCCCCAATTCCCGTGAGGCATTGGCCAGCAATATGTGTCTTTTCCAGCAAATAGCGGAATACCCTGAGGTAGTGGGTGCAATTGAATACATGCACATAAACATCAAAGCCTCAACCGGTGAGCGGGGTAGGGCCTACATCAACCGCAAGGGCTTCCCCTCCATCAACTGCCAGGTCGTGTGCGATGCCCAGGGCAAAATACTGAATGTGTGTGCTGGCTGCCCTGGAAGCTACCACGATTCCCATATCTGGCATCTGACACAGCTGTACCAGACATTTGCCAATGGGGACATCCCTGACGGTCACCTAGTGGGGGATGCTGGATATGCACTGGAGCCGTGGCTGATGACACCCATCAGAAATGCACACACACCTGAACAAGAACTCCATAATGAGGCACATGCACAAACACAAAATGTAATCGAGCGTGTGTTTGGGATGCTCAAGTCACGGTTCCGGTGCCTGGACACATCTGGTGGAGCCTTGCAGTACTCACCAACTACATGTACCCAAATTGTCATGGTATGTGCCATGCTACACAATATGATCCTGCAAAAACAGCTGCAGCAGGAACAGCATGGAGCAGGGCCAAACAGCCCCCCACCATTGCCAAGGCCATCACAGGCAGAGCGTGACTCGGAGGAGGAACAACCTGAGCCTGCCCCAGTAGGCAGAAGGAGGCGTGCCCAGTATGCCTTGGCCTTGGCAAGGAGGCGACACATAGCACATACACTGGCTCAGTAGGAACCCTGGAAATGATACCTCTCTCTGACTCGCACATAAAATAAAAGGGATGCCTAACTTGACACTACCTGTTTTCAAACATGTATAGGGAGTGTACTATGTGCATCTGACATAGGCAGCCCTGCAGCACCACCTGAGGCATGATTGCCATGTTTTAAGCAATATAAAGCAGTGCTAAGCAGCTTTTACCACTATTTAGTATATGTAAACAAAACTGCCCACTCTAACTAGCGCAACATCGGGCAACATTGAGCAATGTTGGGCAAGGTCGGGCAAAGTTGAGCAAAGTCAGGTAAACATGCTCATATTTGCTTTACTGTTACTTAAGCAGTCTGGTCTGCCCAGCATGAAAATAAAAAGCAGTGACAGGGCTCGAACCCAGGATACTGTGCACTATAGTCACAGTACTGAACCACTAAGCCATGACAGCATTTAACTGGCACAGACACAGCAGGGCAATTGTACACTAATGCAAACACAAAGAAATGCTGTATCATGCCTTTAAAGAGGCATATGGGTAACCTCCCCCACAGGCCTATGCAGACAGAGAACAGCAGGCCAGGCGGTGTGATGTGGGTTGGGTAGGCTATGAAGTCACAATCTATTATACGTGACATTGGACACTAAGATCTGTAGTACAGTAGTATGCCTCAAGCCAGTACGATAGGCAACAGTTCAGACTGAAATGGTGTACCTTACATAGCAGTGCAGGCCTAGCAAATGTGTATAAGTGTCAGATGAACCCCTCATCCTATGTACACCCACAGTAACAATCAGGTGTGCCCCCAGGTAGAAATGTACAAAGAATAGCTGTCCCCCCATATGTAGAATTGTTGATAAGTCTATGCAAAGTGTCTCATGGAAGCCCTGCAGGCACAGCATGATCCCTGTTGATTTATGACACAAAGGTGAGCCCTGCAGTAAAAATACAACTAGATTTTCCACACACATATAGCATAAATGTCTATACCGGGCGTGCTAACACACTTCAACAAATGTAGTGGATTTCAGTCAGCAACATACTGAAAGGTCATACTGGGCATGCTCACACACTTAGGCCATGTCTGAGTACAGCAGTGGGCCACACATATCTGGCAGTTGCATGTTTTATCCCAGGAACCTGTCACTATTCACCAATCCTGCCTTGTGCACACAGTTATATGAAAACAGACACATATAATATATTGGAACCCTGACATAATCAAACTATGTACCACAAGTACTTAAGTTGTTCACAGAAAGTGAAAAAGCAAAGAAGATCAATAAACCTGCAATCAGTATCATCAATAAACAATGTGCACTCCAAACATTATCCAATCCATGTTCTGGCAAAAGAATCTGTGAAGGAGTCCATAGAGAACCATGACGTTTCCTTCCACTATGTCATAAATAGCAATGTACACTCATATATGTCCTGAGTCAGTGCAAACTGTAAATGACTGACATTGCCAGCATCCTGTCAGACAGGCTCATACATACATACCCCCCCTCACTGACAAAAGGCCCTATCATCATACTTGGAGATTGTGAAAGCACAGATATCACATATAGAATGGGTAAACAGCTCCTTCCAAACCTGAAAACATGGCGTCTGTGGGATTACATTGTTTCCCTAGCTGTGTCATAAGTGAACTCCAGAACAAACAGACCCTGCACCTGAACAGTCTGTTGAGTCTCACCCTCTGTACATGAAATGAAACTGTTGAATGTGTTACAGCAACGTTTGGCACACTCCACAAGTGTTGGTGCACAACAGACAATGGGAACTATTGTCTTATAAGCCTATTAAGCCTGATCTGCAAGGCCATGGAGTCCATCATGATGGAACTCATAAACAGAGCTATTGGGAGCCTACAAACACACAACCCTACCAATTTTGGTTTGGTCAGGGGCAGATCATGGTTCCCAAACCTGCTAGACTGTTTTCAAGGCAGTCACCCAGGATATACATCAATGAAATGAGCTACACACGTCCCACATAGACCTTGAAAAGCCCTTTGCCAACATCCCAGACACATGTCGTATCCACAAAATCAACAACATGTGCATAAATATGTCTGTCATCTGATGGATTGACAACTGGAGCACAGATAGATCACACAAGGTAAGAATTGTGGTCTCCTGTACACACTGGTAACAACTGCTGTCCCCCATGGCTCAGTCCTGGGACCCCTCCTGTCTGGTGTACACTTTTCAGAAATACAGTCAAACACACGAGGGCTATGTTTAGCAAAATTTGTGGATGACTGCCAAAAAGTTGTCATAATCGATGTTTGGGACAACAGAGACATCCTTAAAAAGGGTCTCAGTCAGCAGATGTGGTGTCAAAATTATGGCCTCGAGCTACAGTTATGCAAACACTACATAGGTGCCAACACCTTAAATATGGAGGTGATAATAAGGGATCTATGGACACGTGGATAGTCATCTCTACTTCCAGAAACACATTCAGAAAGTGGTCAGAAAATCATGCTATGTGTTCCCACAAACTGCCAAGGTCTTTGCATGTAGGTCAAAGGAGGTTCCCTCTACTCATCAGTCATCAGACCTGTCAGAGAGTACCACAACACACTTGCGATGAATCTGACTAGGCACCTTCAGCAGCTGGAAAGACCACTGAAGTACCTCAACAAGAGGATTACTGGCCTCAAACAGTTGCCCCATGCAACAAGACTGAACTTAACTCAATCTGTACTCTGTTGCATACTGCCTACTCAGGAGATCTCTGCCCAACAGACAGGACCATGTCATGGCAACACTCAGATCTGCTCTGAGTTATAGCTCAATGGCACTAAATATACAGACCCAACTGATATTGCCAACATCCTGGCAGATAGGATCAGTGCTAACTTTACCCCCCTCTCATCCATGAAAGAGCACATCTCTATAATGGAAGACTGCAAAGTTGCTGTCATCACAGCTGCACACGTAAAAAACACTCTCCAAAGCCAGTATCACAGCTTCCATGGGACTAGATAACTTCCCAGGCTGTATTCTACACAAACTACAGAACGAACAGGCACCACACCGACGTACCATGTTCAGTCAAAGCCTCACCTCAGGTTTTGTGCCTGCTGAATGGTGGTGCACAGTGATGGTTATCCCACTGCACAAGGGTGGAGACACCACGGACCCCAGGAACTAGTGCCCCATTAGCCTGATGAGCCTGTTGTGCAAGGCCATGGAATGTATCATCATACAATTTATAAAAAAAGACAATGGTAATCTCCAAACTCTGGACGACAACCATGTTAGGTTTGTAAAATGCAGATCATGTCTCCTAAACCTGATAGATGACATTAAAGCAGTCACCAGAACCGTAGACAAGGGTAAGGTGGTTCGCACAGCCTATGTAAATCTTGCCACAGCTTTCAACACCATCCCACACTCTGGAATTATAGATAAAACCACTAAACTAGGTATAAATTGCTATGTCACAAGATGGGTTGCCAACTGTCTCACTGACAGAACACACACTGTGAAAGTAGCAGACTCCAAGTATGACTTTGGACCAGTGACGAGTGCAGTACCACAGGGTCCTGTCCTGTTTTGTATCTACTTCCCTGAAGTAAACTTTAACATGGAAGGTCTGTGGCTAATGAAGTTTCCAGATGACTGCAAACTAGGAGCCATAATTGTAAATACTAAAGATGTGGACATCCTACAAAAGGGCCTCACTGAGACAAATGGCCAGTGTCAAAGCCATGGCCTCAAGCTCAATGCCAAAAAGTGCATTGTCATTCCCTTTGGTAAAAACCCTGTAGCCATGAACTACAACATAGGCGGTAGTATACTTAGCACTGAAAGTGTGATAAGAGACCTTGGGTCACAGGTGGACAGTGGACACACCTGTGATAATCACATCCCCACAGTAGCCAGGAAATCCTTCTATGTGGCACACCTCATCACAAAAGGTGTCTCATGCAGAATAGAAGAGGGCATTGTTCCCCTCTACTCATCACTCACTAGATCCATAATAGAATACAATGCCCCTTTTGCTATGTACCTCACAAGACATCTACAACAACTGGAAAGCCTGCAGCAATACCTCACAAAGAGCATTAGCGGCCTGAAATACATGCCATACACAGACCATCTCAAAATGCTCCAGCTGTACTCTCTCGCATATCGCCTACTCAGAGGTGATCTCTGCCTAACATACAAAGCTAGTTAAAACACAGAGCTGTTGGACATGCTCCATGTAAAACACTCACAATCCTTCTGATCTTTGGCCCCAAAACCATGAGTGAAATACAAAAGGAAGGGGTGTATCCATTTACCTTATGGATACCCACACCTTCAGGTTAATGGCACAGCATGAGGCCTTGGAGACCATGCAAGTGCAACTAACATTGGGCAAAGCTGCTTATCAGATTGTAGCCTGCTACAGATCACCTGCCTTGTCTCAGGAACCTCACTCAGTATTCCTGAGAACAGTGGAAAATATAAAGGTCCTATCAAACACCATTATATGAGGAGATTACAACTACCCAAACATTGAGTGAGAGAATTACTCGTGTACAACGTCCTTTGCCCAATGTTTCCAAGAATTTAAAAACTCAAATGCCCTGGAACAGCTGGTCACCACACCCACTAGAGGTGACAACATACTGGACCTGATCATCACCAATATGGGGTGCCAGTGTTCCACAACAGAGATAAACCCCTCGCTGGTAATATGAGATCATAAAGTAATCACACTGGACATCCACATCTCGCCCCCCCCCCCCAGTCAAGGAAACCACTGTGAAGACATTTTCAAAAGCAAAATGCACACTTCCCAAGACCAAAGTGGAAAGTTCCAAAGCCCTCTTGCTATAGGATAATGCTATACAATCTGCTGAATCATTTACAAGTGCATTCTATGAGCATCTACAAGGATGCATGGATCGAGACATCCCAAATAAAACCAAGATGCACTCCTCCAAAAATAAGAAACCAATCTGGTGGTCATCGCCCATAAATAAGCTATACAACAGAAGGAGGAAACGAACACATGATAGAGCAAACCTCACAAAAGGAAAGGCATCACTGATCATTATTAGGAAGACACAATGATCACTCATAAAATAATCCAAGGCCAGTTTCTAAAGACAAATTGCCAAGGAATGTAAGAATAACAACCACAAAGCCTTCATTAGCTATACCAAACATTTAGGTGGCAACTTCCAAATATGCTGTCAGCTACTGCAAAATGGCTAGAAATACACTGAACCAACTTACATTGCCCACATCCTGGGGGACAGGTTCAGTGCAATCTCCCCCCCCCCCATCACCCCCAAAAGGGCCTGTGTCCATCCCAGAAGAATGCAGAGCCCCAGACTTCATGGACATGCAGGTAAAAACAGCCCTCTCCAAAGCTAAGAACACAGCATCAATGGGACTGGATGCTGTCCCAGGCTGCGTCTTACACCAGCCCCAAAAGGAATTACACCCTCACCTACATTCACTGTCCAGACTCAACCTTACCACAGGCTATGTACCCAAAGAATGGCATACAGCAACAGTCATCCAGCTCCACAGAGGGGGTGCCACAACAGAACCTGGAAACCATTGCCCTATAGGCCTACTCAGCCTGGTCTGCAAAGCTATGGAGCAAATTATCATGGAACCCATAAACAGAGACATTGGGGACCTCCAGACACTGGACTCTACCCAACTTGGCTTTGCTAAAGGCAGATCCTGCCTCCTAAACCTAGTTGACTTATTTGAAACAGTTACCAAGGACATAGATGGAGGTGAAAGTAGTCCACACAGCCCACCTGGACCTCACTAAGGCCTTTCGACACCATTCCCTACTCTGTCATCATGGACAAGCTTACCAGCTTGAACATTAACAGCTATGTCACAGGATGGATGGCCAACTGGCTCACAGATCAAACACACGTTCACTGTTGCGGGTGCCATGTCCGACTCTAAATCAGTCACAAATGGCATCCCACAGGTCTTGGTCCTGGGACCCCACCTCTTCAGTAGATACTGCTCAGAGGTACAGGCAAGCATGGGAGGAGTATGGCTGAACAGGTTTGCAGATGACTGCTAACTGTGGTCCATAATCGACTCTACGGCTGACACAGATATCCTCCAGAAGGGTCTTACAGAGACAGATACCTGGTGTCAAAACAATGCCCTCAAGCAGAATGCCAAAGAATGCATAGTCATCCCCTTTGGATAAAACAAAGTGCACACAAATTACCACATAGGTGGTAATCCAGTATGTATGGAGAAAGTAATTATGGCCCTGGGGACCTAGGTAGATAGTAAACTCTCCTTTGATGATCACATGGCCAAAGTGTTTAGAAATTCCTTCTATGTAGCCCACCTAATGTAACCCACTTTGTCTAGTCTGATGATGTCACCATCCTACAAATATACCTGTGGAAAGGAGAACTCCCAGTAATGTGTATAGCGCGTCGTGTAAATGAGTACTCCTCTAGTATCATAAAGTAGTTAGGTAGGGGTTTGAATCTTGCACTTGACAAGTGTGTGTGTGTGTGTGTGTGTGTGTGTGTGTGTGTGTGTGTGTGTGTGTGTGTGTGTGTGTGTATCTCCTTGGAGAGGAGCAACCTTTTTGGAGACTACTAAAACACCTTAAAAGTGGTATACTTATCTTTGTCAAGTCTGATGATGTCACCATCCTACAAATATACCTGTGGAAAAGAGAACTCCCAGTAATGTGTATAGCCCGTCGTGTTAATGCGTACTCCTCTAGTATCATAAAGTAGTTAGGTAGGGGTTTGTTTCCTGCACTTGACAAGTATGTGTGTGTGTGTGTTTGTGTGTATCTCCTTGGAAAGGAGCAACCTTTTTGGAGACTATTAAAACACCTTAAAAGTGGTATACTTATCTTTGTCAAATCTGATGATGTCACCATCCTACAAATATACCTGTGGAAAAGAGAGCTCCCAGTAATGTGTATAACGCGTCGTGTTAATGCGTACTCCTCTAGTATCATAAAGTAGTTAGGTAGGGGTTTGAATCCTGCACTTGACAACTGTGTGTGTGTGTTTGTGTGTGATCTCCTTGGAGAGGAGCAACCTTTTTGGAGACTACTAAAATACCTTAAAAGTGGTATACTTATCTTTGTCAAGTCTGATGATGTCACCATCCTACAAATATACCTGTGGAAAAGAGAACTCCCAATAATGTGTACAGCACGTCATGTTAATGCGTACTCCTCTAGTATCATAAAGTAGTTAGGTAGGGGTTTGAATCCTGCACTTGACAACTGTGTGTGTGTGTGTGTGTGTGTGTTTATGTGTGATCTTCTTGGAGAGGAGCAACCTTTTTGGAGACTACTAAAATACCTTAAAAGTGGTATACTTATCTTTGTCAAGTCTGATGATGTCACCATCCTACAAATATACCTGTGGAAAGGAAATCTTCCAGTAATGTGTATAGCACGTTGTGTTAATGTGTACTGCTCTATTATCATAAAGTAGTTAGGTAGAGGTTTGAATCCTGCACTTGGTGAGTGTGTGTGTGTGTGTGTGTGTGTGTGTGTGTGTGTGTGTGTGTGTGTGTGTGTGCGCTCTATGTGTGTGACACTGTTGGTCAATGTGTTGTGGGTTTTGCTTTTACTACTGTATGACATATCACTATGGCAACAGTATGTGCAGTGCCCATGTCAGGTAGCTGTGTGGCAAATACATATATATACATGTGACCTCAATTATTTCATAGGTGGGAACCCTGCTTTCTCCATGAACACATCTGTTATCTTTGCCAGAGTGTGCTGCTGCTTTCCAGACCTTAGGTCACATCTGTATTCCTGTGACAAGCCCAGCCACTGCAGTGATTCCTGGCCTAGGTCATCCGTGTCACACACACTCATTACGGTTTCTATTGAATAGTGTGAGTGAAGGTTTATGTCTGAGGTATATTTCAGACCTGTTCAAATGCAGCAAAGTCTCTCAATGATGGCTATTCATTATAGGTGTACAACAACCTTTGTGGATATGCATGCAGACCCCTTATTGCTTATGTGATCCACTGAGGGATTTCAAAATACCTTTGGAAATGTGATTACCAAAGGAGAGATGACGTAACACTTGGCTGTATGTACACATCGGTACCTGTTCAACATGTTGGGGGTACTACCTATGTGGTACTGTGGGGATACTATGTTTTGTAAAGGTGGATGACTATGCTTTATTTGGCTTATAGCTTTACAGCATGGGTTTGACAACAGGTATCTCTCTGTATGATACCCTTGTGGAGGATGTGTGTGTCATCTGGAGAATGCATTATAGGCCAAAGTATGCATTTCCAGACGTGGACGGACATATCCCTACTGTGTTTGCTTGTACCTAAGAGAGCTATATGCCAAACAGGAGTGGTCCCAGGAATGGGTGCAGGTGAATACCACTGGTTACTGGCATAGTATAGTACCTGAAGGATCCAAATGTTACTGTGTGTCCTACATCTGTGTGTCAGTTGTCAAGACATCATCTAACAATTGTTTATGGTCAGGCTGTTGAGGTTATGTATACTACCAGAATGCAAACCAATGACAGATAGTAACATTATCACCTACAGCACAGTGTCAAACCATGTCATACACACATGTGTACCCAAGTTCCAAAATGTGTGTAGTACAATGCATACTGGCTACCAATAGAAACTATGGAGTGTTAACACTGTAATACAGGGCATGTCACTCTGCCCATGTGTTCACTAAGCATGTACATGCAGACAGTGCACCTCCATCATGTTCACAAATCTACACCTGCAAATCTGTGCTTCACGCATCCCACACGTACTGTCCACTCTCTAACACATGCTGCCAATACTACACACATCAGCCAAGTGGCACGGTGGCGGACAATACACTATTGGAATTAACACTGGTGTAAACAATACTACATTGACAATCATAGCTTTAATGCATCATGCCTACTCAGCTACACTTTCAAGGATATCATTACACTTTACTGCTGACAACATGTTAACATTGCTATACTGCTATAAAGTCACCCTGTGCATCAGCACCATGTTAGCCTGTTCCTGCATCAATGTTACAGATGACAGAAGGTGGCACAGGTTTCATCATATGCACAGGCTGTTTTGTTGGTTTGCCAGAGGCCTACATTGAGCCATACAATCGACATGTACGTGTGTGTGTGTGTGTGTGTGTGTGTGTGTGTGTGTGTGTGTGTGAGGGCCAAGAGTACTATTATGGGCCAATGTTGATGTAATGTGTGTGGGTGTGTGTCAGCCCTAGTTGTCTGGTTTATGTGTGTGTGTGTCTGCATGCACACAGTTCCACCATGTGGCTGCCATATACGGGGATTTGTGGGACAGCCACAGACTGTACCTGCCAGGCTTTACAGATCACCGTCTCTGGCCATGGATACGGTACCTGTGCCTGGCAGGGGTGCTACTGACAGTATCAGGTACTAAGCCAGACTGGGTACTATCCTCAAAGGTAGACATATGTACACTGGACCCAGGTCCCTGCTGGGACTGGCCAGAGCCACGTGCACGTGGTCTTCTAGAACGGTCTATGGACAGCCCACCCCCAAGATTGCTGGGGCTGGTACTGGCACTATGGGAGAGGCTGTGACATGAGGGACGTCCGCGGCGACTGCCAGCTGCTGATGTTGCTGGCATACGTCCACGTCGACGTCTCAACCATCCCGCACTGTCCTGACACATGGACATGACATTGCGGAGGACATCTAATGTCTCACCCCAACGTCTATCAGTGACCTCAGTGTAATTATGGATGGCACCTGCTAGGTCATGGATACTGTCATTTAAAGCAGTGTTATGTGCCCTCTGTGCCCTTAGTCCCTGTCTGGTGTACAGTTCCATGCGTGCCTGTGCCTCCATGACAGCCTAGTACATGTGTGAGGTTGTAAGACCTGTGGCACGTCTGCCAGGGGCATGATGACCAGCAGTGCTCCGACGAGAACCCCTGGACATCTGTCTATGTGGTACCATTCCAGACATCTGAGTATGGCTGCTGTGTTGGGATGCATATGTCATAGATACCACACTGTTCTGGCCAATGCCGACTGTATACTGTCCCTCAGCTAAGGGCATTGGTGATGGATGTATTGGCAGTATGACTGTGTGCATGGATGGGATGGACACTTGTGTACTGTAGTGGCCCATCGACAGACCCTGGCAAACATGCCTGTGCCTCATCATACCTATCCTCATTATCACTATTTGTGTCAGTGACATCAGGATCCCTGCTGCAGTGAACCAACCCAACCTCAGTACCTGTGAGAGGAAGACAGGAAACACACTTTACGACCTGTACATGATGTCAGAACACATGCACACATGAACACATGCACACATGCACAAATGAACACATGCACACATGAACACATGAACATATGAACATATGCACACATGCACACAAATACACTCCTCACTAAAGCAGACACACACACACACACACACACACACACACACACACACACACACCACCAGCAATCCAGAACATACTCAGTAGTGGTTGATGGTGGGGTACAGTATCACAAGCCAAACAGTCATATCACACGTGTCAGCATGCAGGACATGTGTTGCTCAACAGCATGCAGTGCGAGTGTAGACAGCCCTTGCCAATAACAGTATACATGGCTTTGATGCATGTGTGTTGTTGTTCAGTGATTGGTCTCACCCTGGAACACAATGTGTACATGGACACAACATTGCTATGCAAGTATTAAAAGCTCTTCAATGTCCTGTGCACCATCACTCACAGGTATACATACCATGGCTGGATGTGTATCTGTGTGTCACATAGGTATCCATTTCTGATTAGAACTTCTGTGTCTTTAGCAGATAATTGTGGACACAGGTTTAGCTCATGCATGCTATGTATACACACAGGATGAGTGATGCATGTATACCTGATGGAATACTATTGCTCAACATAGCCATTGTACAGTGGTTATGGTGAGTGTAGAACATATTATGGACATGCCAGTGCCAGCCATGACATGGCATGCTACAACACAACTGCAACATTAAACATTACACATACCCAATGTGTGTCATGTGACCTATACACTCAATAGCATTGCAAGACATATATGTGTCACTTTCTGCAAATGGTGATTGCTATGCATATTGTGTATAGGTGCATATGTTTGCACACACACAATATTGAGGTGTATAGCAATGAATGCTATGTGTAGTACTGTAGTTACTGTAACTGGATGGGGTGTAGTACCATGAGCCATCATCATGCAGCATCATGTGGTCACTCAAGGCTACTAATGTGTGCCAGACCAGCACCTATCATGCTGTACCTGAACTGCAGTACCATGGCTACATTCACCATTTCACAGCCAGTTGTTACATGGGTTTGTAAGGTGCCCAATAGGGAGCATTGCCTAACATGAATGTGTTGTGTGTTGAAGAGTGTCGCACCGCCCCATGATAGGCCTCTACCCCTCAGGTATATTATGTGTGCTGTGTGGATGACATTTGGGATACTGGAGTGTGACCTTACAGCGGGTGTCTGAATACGCCATGTGTAGCATATTAATGTGTACTGCATATGACAAAGTTGTGTATGTTGTGTGCATGTGTATTGACTCTGCCTATCCAATGTCCACTACAGTGTAGCCACAATTGTTTGAGATGCTCTGTGTATTGCATGTGTTTGAGGCAGCTACTCACGTTACTGAGATGTGCATAGTCTCATAGCAAACATGCACAGCATGCATTATGCGTAGGTGTGTTACATGTGCACATGGCCTACACCTCACCTATGACATGCACATTTTATTTGCACTATTAAATGTAGAACACACTCACCAGCATGGGTCTGCTGCCTTGCTCTCACACCAGAGGGACCTACAAGGATATGAGACAGTTTGTCAGTGGCAACAACTGTGGCATTGCTACTGTGGGTTTGCAATCTTACAGTAGTACAATGGTTGACAGTCACAGGCGTACAGATTATGTTCCAAATTATCAGTATTGCACAACACCAGGCTCCACATCTTCTAACTACACAGTACACATCTCACATATGCATGATCTACCAATCGAGGTAACAGTAGTCTACAGATATGCCATGTTACCTGCACGCTCCGTGTGAACTTGCTGGGTGGCTCCAGCCTTCATGATGATACATGTGTGCTGTTGCTGTTGTTGGCCAGGAGCCACCAGGCTCAGGAGCAGCTCCTCCACTCTGATGAGGGGGGGGGTGGATGGTATCCCCACCACCTGTGGCAAGCTGTTGTCTACGGACATCAGACGCATGCTGCCGGACATGTCTAAGTAAATCACTGCAGTGAAGGCATACCTGCTCATATGTCCGATTATGCATGCCTATGTCATTTACCCTACAGACAACATCTTGCCACAGTGCAGTCTGCTCATGCTGGTCCTGGCTGGTTCTTGAGAAAAGCAGGGTGTAGTGCTGAACCAGACTGGTTGTTTTTACTTCATCCTCAGCAGGACTATAGGTTGGGTTGCGATGGTGGGCCATGACCCTGGAAGACAATGAAACAATATGTGTGAGCAAGTCATGTGGCACACTTAACATTCTAAAGTACAGCTATCACTGAACTGCCATATATAGCAACCTATTGGCTGTCAGAGGATACACACTTTCAGTACCACATATCAGTGCTCAACCCACAACTGCCTGACAGTGCCTGGCATGCTCATATTTAACCATGTTCTGCACAACAACAAAGAGAAACCAGTATGTAAGACTATACAACAGTACATGGCACACTGTATGCGACACAATGTACCACCTAGCCACAGGAGGTATATATCAAGCTAATGCATAAAGAAATATGTCATCCATTGCAATGATTGTAAAGTCCAGTTACAGTATTACCAGTATACCGCACTAGTTGTTGATGGCAAACCCCTGCCTAACATATGTGAACATTCGTGAATATAGGTGGCATACTGCTGTACTAGACTATATATGTTGCTAGATACGCACTTATATCCTGTAACACACATATGACCAAGGGCATGTTACAGGCATACCCACACACACACATCAGACATACATACAAGACACAAAGGTATGGCAACCCAGATGAGCTTTACCTGTGTACCATACAGTACTGTGTGTCAGTACTTACAAAACCTTATGCCTGAGGTATGTAATTTGTGAGGACTACAGGGAACACACAAAACAGTGGTTCCAAGCAATGTGGACATACACCATACTGTGCTGTTTTGGCCTACAGCTTCAGGTAGTACTACAGTTCATACGGGATTTGGATTCACCAGCAGTACCAATCAGTAAGCATACATGTACTGCTTTAGCCTACAATGGCACACCCCAGTCAACACCAAGGGACTATGTCAGACCGTATGCCATACTGCTTTTTCTGCCTAGCAATAGCATACACATCTTTTGCTGGGATCAGAGCTAGGACACAAAATACCATGACAGAAACAGTTTCCCACTAAGCTATCACACATATACACAACTTTGACACATTCACCAACACATTCACCATCACACTCAGTCAACCTCACATAGCAATTATTGCAACAAGTACATGTGGGTGTGTATCGGTTCATAGGTAGGTAATAGGCTATTGGCCCTAGGGCCTATAGAAGCCTAGACATACGGTACCCTGGCCTTTGACACCCATGTAATTTAATTTCATGTGCCCCTGTCAAGCAGAGCCACAGAGGTGATTCCCAAGGTGTATTTTCTATCTCCCATCCAATCATCAGGATTATTCATGATGAGTGCTAATGAGGAGCTTTGTTTGCTATTGATAGGTAGTTTGTTTCAGAGTATGGGATGTCTCTGAGATAGGAATCTATCCCCCAGCATGTTCTGTTTATTGAGGTGACAAGGTTTAGGTCCCTAGAGCATGTAGCTCATAGGGATTGTGATCTGTTTACGTGGATCATGTCCAACAGCTCTGGGTTTGACATAGCTTTGTACGTTAGGCAGAGGTCACCTCTGGGTAGACGGTATGCGACACAGTCTAGCTGTGGTTTTGTGAGACAGTCTGCATAGGGCATCTGTTTGAGGCCGGTAATACTCTTTGTGAGGTATGTCTGTGGCCTTTCCAGTTGCTGTAGATGTCTTGTGAGGTACATAACACCAAAAGGGGCATTGTACTCTATAATGGGTTTTATGAGTGATGGGTAGAGGGGAACACTGACCTCTTTTTCCCTGGATGACACACTTTTTTTGATGAGGTGTGCCACATAGACAGATTACATGACTAGTGTGGCACTGTGATTATCAAAGGGGAGACTACTGTCCACCTGTGTCCCATGGTCTCTTATCACACTTTCGGTGTTAAGTAGACTACCATCTATGTGGTAGTTCATGGGTACAGAGTTTTTACCAAAAGGGATGCCAATGCATTTTTACATTGAGCTTGAGGCCATGGCTTTGTCACCAGGCATCTGTTGCAGTAAATATGACTCTCTCTCTCTCTCTCTCTATATATATATATATATATATATATATATATATATATATATATATATATACACACACACATACATATAAACATCCTTTGGTGTACATATAGATATACATATAGGCACATATACAGTCCACCTTTCATGGTGGGAATATCAATTATGCAAAGGTTGTAAGGTATACAGTTATGTAATAATATTGCACAGTCTTGTGCGAAATGCATTGAAGGTGTTCTCAGCCCATGTAGCTTTAGCAGGCCTCACTGGCTGCAACGCTGCAAACCTAACAAATCACACCCATAGCGTTTAACCACTACATGTCATACACCAGCACTGTATGCTGTCTTGTTTGCCACACACTACAACCTACATACAAATATGCACATAACAACCTTCACCAACATATAAATGTCCACCCTTCACAAACAGTTGCAGTATGTCCCTTGCTCTATGCACATGTACAGATGCTAATATATCTGACACAGATATATCTCTCTGTATGTGTGTGCCATACACACACAAGGTCCACTCTGTTGTAAGTCCCTGGACCTCCTGTTGGGCCTTTCTGCAACATGAACAGGTGTCACATGTGAGCACACAGTATTATTAGAGGGTGTATATATAGCTGCAAATGCTAGATTAGCATACTAGCCTGGTACAGCAGTTGCCAATGCTAAGCTACACGTTAATATGACTATCATGCATGTGTTACTCTGTCACATCTATGTTTATATAGCTGTATGCGCTACTCCCCCAAACAGCCATTGTCCACACTACTGTACAGAACACAGATAACATGGATCAGATGTTTGACATTTAATGCTGAGCTACATATGTCACAGTTATGTCCCACTGCACACAGCTACACACTGATTTGTCCATGGCAGTAGTTATGCAGGGCATCTGTGCATAGATACTTACTGCTGCCACATATGGATGTTTCAAAGTATGTAGAGTACTCTTCAAAAACATCTACTACATGCCAGTAAATACATATCTGTTACATACCTTTCCTTTGTATGTGTTGGTAGTATTAAGTTCCGTGTGTCTTTGTTTTTTTTTTTTTTTTATGTTGATGTTGATGTGGGTGTGTGTCTGTCTCTCTCTCTCTCTCTGTCTCTCTCAATAGCTGCAATGTAATGATTGCGTGTGGACAGCAAGTACAGCCTGCTTTTATAGGTATCTGCACATGTGCATGTGATGGCTTCTGCACCAATTGGTGACCACCATTTGGTAATTGCATGCAGCCTGCTGTGTGGTAATTGCAGTACTCACTGTCATAGCAACCCAGTGCTATAAATTGCTAAGTCAGGTAGGCGTAGCCCTTTCAGCTTTCCAAAGTGGGGCCCATGCTTGTTTGCTGTGGACACCGTTGTTTAAGTCAGAAGGTTGGTATAGTTCTTATATCTGAAGCTAGGGGTGTAGCCAGTGATTTAAATGTTGTACTCAGACCTGAATGTTGCCACTTCCAGTACACAGTTGTCAGTGTAGAATTGTACTCACCCCTACAAATGATAACACAAGATACATGGGAGTACGTAGTTTCTTTTCTACTTATACAATTAACTGCCATACATAAGTAGTTATTGAGATGTATTCATTTGGCACATGAACTGTTTGTGAACTGCTATACTGTGAATATGAATGTACTCACTTATGCACAGTTTGTGCTTTTTTATTGTTGTCATTAGCACAGGATGCTCAAGAAAACTGTACAATTCCAGTACTGAGTATGCCTACCTACATCTTTGGTAGACCCTGAACACACAGGTATATTGTACATTTGGGTGGGGATTGTCCTGCTATGATACTGTGTGGGGGTTGTAAAGTGCTGCTGTAACATTATTTACTGCTAGAATGGCTGGTTCTCTTATCATAGTCATGTAATGCAATTCCACAACAACTGCTAATAATGTTCCACAGAACAGGGTTTGTGTTATGACATTCCTATCTTTCCTTTACATTCACTCATTCTGATGCATGATATATCTATTTCAGCAACAACCTGCTGTATATCTACTGTGGCTTAGTGGTACTTCATGCAGTCTAGTGTGTCCAAGGTCTGGGGTTCAAGACTGACAGAGGTGTTTTATTTTGCTGCTGAGCAGAACAAGGGCCCTCACATGCAGGGTGACTAAGGCACTTTTAAGCAGTTGTAAGCGGGTTTGCAGGAAGCTTAGCAATACTTAGCTAAGCGCACACAAGGGCACACTCGCGCAAACCCACTAACTACTGCTTAAAAGTGCTTACTTCCGCTAACTCCTGCACTCATTTCTTTGAAAGAAAAGAAAATGGGGAGATAGGAAAGTGGTGAAAAAGGGGCACAAAGAGGGAAAGACAGAACGGAAAATAGCTCGGGATGTGCAGGACGGGTGTAGGGAAGGTCCCTAGCTGCCCATTTCTTTAAAAGCAACAGCTGTGCATATGCAATAAATTTGGAGGGAAATATGAAACCTTCCACCCCTGAGAGTGGGGTGAGGACAGCAAAGTATGTTGTACTGCCAATTAAATATCAGTTTATGTGTCCAGCAGACATGTGTGCAAAATGGGCAGCTAATTTTTTTTGGGAGCAGATTGCCCTTTTTTTTCAGGTGAGAGTGGAATGTGGGGTAGGGGAAGTAGGTATATTTGGGGAGGTAGGTTGGGGAGGTAAACAGACAAGACAAACAAGATGCATACAGGGGTGGAATATGACACATGTGGTGGGTGAACACCATTGACGGGGAAGGATGTTTGGAAATTGCAAGCCCATGAGCCCACAGATGGCAACAGTAGAACTGAGATCCCCACCCATGGGCAGTCACCACTGCACCTTCACAGTCCAGAGGGTGGCTGTGCTGGGGGCTGCATAGAAGGGGCAGGCTCACCGGTGAGTCATGCCACTCGTGCCTCAAGCTGGCATAGAGGATTAGCGACAGAACACTCGATCTCCCTACGCACCACAGCCCGGACCGTTCGGAGGGTGATAGGTGGCCCTCCTCCGCCCATGCTTGCACGGGGGGGATGAGCCCCATCTCCTGCAGTGCTTCCACCCAAAGGTGGCACAGGGCCAATGGAGGAGAAGGTCCCAGGCTGGGCACCGGACCTGCTGGTGCCAGGTGCCATCGCCAGCTGAGGTGGGACAGGTGGGTCTGCTGGGACTGGCCTTCCCATACGTTCTATGTTTAGGAGGATTTAATGACAATATGGGTTGGTAACAGCCAACAGCATTCCAAATTAGTTGTAACAGCATGCAGTAGTATTCCCATTAACCCAACACACCAGAGTTCCAACAGTTGAACAGCAAGCATAATACATGCATATATAGAACAACAGTGGACATTTCAACAGTATGCAGGATTGATTGGTGGCAACAGGCCACCAAGATTGTGGTATTTGAACAGGGCACATGCATCAAAGTAAATGCAGATATTTATAAACCAATAGGACATATGTCCCAACAAATGTTTTGAGATTAGACATACCCATTGAGGTGTGGAATTTGCTTTGTTTATGCACATACAGTAGGGTGTAAAAAGATACCGCCATTAACAACTTATATATACTTATTGTTTACACTACATTCCTATTGACTGCAGGTATATAGCCCCTACATGTATTATTATACTACGCAATGTCCGTTAAATTGTGAAATGGGTTTTGCTAGTTCTTTGTATACTTGACTTGTATCTATCATACAAACTGTCCAGGATGCAGATGTTACTGCTACATATTTATATATTATATTTATATATCTAGATGTGTTCAGGTGACATAATCAGTTATATTTTAACAGCCCCCTACATTTCTAGCAGCACACTGACATTTCTGGGAACACAATAACAAACTACTCATGTGCCAGATTAACCTGTACATGCCGGCCATGAACCAACAGTTGAGGACTGTATATATGCTTAACAGCTACTGGCACGCCCTTCATCCACTTTATATGGGCCTACCCAAGTGTGGGTTGACAGCGCTTAATACAACAGTACTATTTCTATAATGCAAGAGTACAACAACGTATCGAAGAAGGTGACACGGACACACTCCAGGAATTATACCTTTATTAATTACATAACACACTTTTCTAGAGGCTCTCTCATTTATTTGATATAACAGTGCATGCAGAAGACTTATTCAAGACATATTATACCTTTATTAATGGGTTACAACACTCTTTTTCTCGCTCTCACTTATTTTATGTAACAGTACATGCAAAGAAGTTATTCAAGACTTATTATACCTTTATTATTGGGCTACAAAATTTTTTTTCAGGCTCTCTCACTTATTTTATATAACAATACATGCAGAATAATTACAAACCTGCCTGGTGGCACAGCCTTAGCAGCCTATCTGCATAGGCTTGCTGATTTGCAGCACGGACACCTGCAGCTGTGAAGTAAATAAAGTGATATTGAGACATACCTATCCATAATATAGACTACAATAGCAATTCTTACATACTTCATTCCATGGCTACCTACTCAGTAGTGGGGCATTTTCCATCCCACGGGCCTCCTGTATCCACTGGTTCAGTCGGTCCTCCTTGCATCTCTTCAGGTCTGTGTAGTGGTGTCTGACCTGCTCACCAGTCCGAGGGATGCCTGTGGCACTGGTGAGATCATGAGCTAGACGGTTCCAGGCTTCCGCTTTGTATTCGGTGCTCTGGAACTGGCCCTGCAGGAGTCTCTCATCATGATTATGGACGAGGAGCCAAACCATTACTTTTGACTCCTCAATGCCCCAACGTTGCGCTCGAAATTGAGAGCCCTCTCCAACACCAGCCATGCTGACTGCAGATGGGAGCTACAACCAGTTATGGCAAGTATTCCTGCCTATGGAGCTTAAATATGCCTCATTTCCCGCACTTATTTGTGATTGGCCGGTTTTGAAAAATCTCAGCTGAAAGCACACCTGCTTAGCAATGGGTAAACTTCCATTGATATGTATGTGTGTGTTGAAAGTGCATGCATATGAAAAGCTGTCATGGCTTAGTGGTTTAGTACTGTGATTATGGTGCACAGTATCCCGGGTTCAAGGCCTGCCATTGCTTTTTATTTTACTACTGGCCAGACTGGGTAGGAGGTGTGGCTGTGTTTAACCGACTTTGCTCAACTTTGCCCAACGTTGCTCTGTGTTGCTGTACATTGCTTGACGTCGCCCAACGTTGCGCTATTTAGCACGGTGCGCAGCTACGCGCAAACATGTTTTGTTTGCGCTAGTTGGTGCGATGCGCAGCTACGTCCAAAGCCATTGTGCTAGTTAAAGCAGTGCTAAGCTATGAGCAATTATACTTAAATGTGCTTAATACTGGTAAACTTTGCTTAACAGTGTTTCACATTGCTTAAGATATGTTACTTATGCATTCATCAGTATGCATAACCATTTCACCTTCTTATGTATAATGGAGAAAAAGTGTTTTGGTACCGATTTTTAAGAATAAGGGTGATGTGCAGAGCTGAAGTAACTACAAGGGGATTAAATTGATCAGTCACAGCATGAAGTTATGGGAAAGAGTAGTGGAAGCAAGGTTAAGAAGGGACGTGATGATTAGTGATCAGCAGTATGGTTTCATGCCAGGAAAGAGCACTACAGATGCAATCTTTGCTCTGAGAGTGTTGATGGAGAAGTACAGAGAATGTCGGAAGGAGTTGCATTGTGTTTTTGTAGACTTAGAGAAAGCATATGACAGGGTGCCTAGAGAGGAGTTGTGGTATTGTATGAAGAAGTCAGGAGTGTCAGAAAAGTATGTAAGAGTGGTACAGGATATGTACGAGGGTAGTGTGACAGCGGTGAGGTCTGCGATGGGAGTGACGGATGCGTTTAAGGTGGAGGTGGGGTTACATCAAGGATCAGCTCAGAGCCCTTTCTTATTTGCAGTGGTGATGGGCAGGTTGACAGACGAGATCAGACAGGAGTCCCCGTGGACTATGATGTTTGCAGATGACATTGTGATCTGTAGTGAGAGTAGGGAACAGGTGAGGAGACCCTGGAGAGATGGAGATATGCTCTAGAGAGAAGAGGAATGAAGGTCAGCAGGACTAAGACAGAATATATGTGTGTGAATGAGAGGGAGATTAGAGGAATGGTGAGGATGCAAGGAGTAGAGGTGGTGAAGGTGGATGAGTTTAAATACTTGGGGTCAATAGTTCAGATTAACGGTGAGTGTGGAAGAGAGGTGAAGAAGAGAGTACAGGCAGGATGGAGTGGGTGGAGAAGAGTGTCAGGAGTGATTTGTGACAGACAAGTACCTGTAAGAGTGAAAGGGAAGGTCTACAAGAGGGTAGTGAGACCAGCTATGTTATATGGGTTGGAGACAGTGGCATTGACAAAAAGGCAGGAGTTTGAGCTGGATGTGGCAGAATTAAAGATGTTAAGATTTGCACTGGGTGTGACGAGGGTGGACTGGATTAGGAATAAGTATATTAGAGGGTCAGCCCAGGTTGGAAGGTTTGGAGATGAAGCCAGAGAGGCACGATTACGTTGGTTTGGACATGTGCTGAGGAGGGATGCTGAGTATATTGGGAAAAAGATGCTAAGGATGAACTACCAGGTAACAGGAAAAGAGGAAGGCCTAAGATAAGGTTTATGGATGTAGTGAGAGAGGACATGCAGGTGGTTGGTGTGACAGAGCAAGATGCAGAGGACAGGAAGAAATGGAAACAGGTGATCTGCTGTGGCGACCCCTAACGGGAACAGCCGAAAGAAGATGATGATGATATATATATAAAATATCGTTCACTACTACATAGGCCATTTCAATGCTTTTTACTAAAATTTAAAGGATAAATGTCAGGAATTATTTTTATATACAGATTTCCAACAGAAAATAGAAAGGGGAGTGGTGGGACTCGGACCGGGAAGGCCTCCTTTTTGTGCGAATGCTCTACCACTACACTATTGCTATTTGGCTTAATTTGCATATAAGTTTCTTATTATCCTCTTCGATGTCTAAACTGCTAACTGTAGCTAAGCAATGGGCAAACCCACGCAAATACGGGCAGCTATATCGCAAATAAAAAAAAAATAAATAAAAGTTTTGCATTTTATAATTGTACAGGGGTTTAGAATTTGGGGGAGTGTAGTGTTGGGTATGTACACATTTGAGTGGACTCGCTCATGTCAGCTGACATTTCCCAATTGAGAGAATTGCAGGGGCGTGGATTTTTGGACTGCTCGGCAGTCTGACACACCCCCTGCACTTGTGCATGTTCCGTGTTAGCCTTAGAGTTGAGGCAGCGTGCCCTCATGAATATGCATGGCGTGCTGATGTCTTACTCTTAGGCTGCAGTTTCCATGTAAGGCTAACTTAGTCTTACACGGAAGGTTAGTGAATCCTGGGGTTTGTCTTTTTTGATAATTATAATTAGTGTTCTTTCTCTTTTTTCTTGAGGTCATTTATTTCTAGGCCTATTTATAGATATTATGATTAGTTAATTAAAATAACTTTGCTCCCTATCCTTTCTGCTAATCAGTAGCCCAGGTTTTTATTAGGGCATTAATACTTATATTTCTGTTGTTAGTTGAATAGCTTCATGTGTTTTTCTAGTTATTGTAGTTTAATCTTAGACCCTCTTTTTTGGGGATATTTTTGATTGATTATATATATATATATATATATATATATATATATATATATATATATATATATATATATATTGTTTGATATATATTACAGTTATTGTTATACATTGTGTGCTGTGTGTTATACATTTATATTTGTTTGTAGAGCAAAGAATTTTCTTTGTTGGATTTAACATGTCTGAAAAGGCCAAGTCTGGGTTTAAGAACTGTCCGAAATGTGGATATAAGATGTCAGTCACAGATGGGCATGCTAATTGTGTTTATTGTTTAGGTGAGCTTTACCTTCAGGAAAATTGTGCCATCTGTCATTCTTTTAGCTCTCGCATTCTTCATGAACGCAAGAGTAAATTAATGGCAAGAGGTCTCTTGAAATCTTCTTTTCAAGAAGCCTTAGAAAAGGAAAAGTCCACTAAGACTTCCAAAATATTATCTACCAGCTCATCATCAGAGTCAGAGCCAAAAAAGGGCTCATCAACTTCTAAATCTATATCTAGCAAGACTGCTGCTTAGGCTCCTAAGCCTATGGAGCCGGAGGTAATTATTGTCAGTAGGAGCTGGTCCCCAGCATTGGAGCTGGTATCTCCCACTTTAAAATCTCTGATTTTGCAGTCAGAGACCTCATCTTTTGCTTTCCAGTCCTCAAGACTGTTGGATAAGGATGTGGATTGAGTGGTGCAGAGAATTCTACAGTCACAGGTGCTAGCAAAAATTCTGTCGGGTTCGACCCTTAGGGCTTCGGAACCAACTCAGATCCAAACCGTTTCTTCAGTTCCTCCTCTGATATGACCCGAAGTTTCGGAGCTGGAGTATTCAGAAATGATGATTGTGGAACCACTGGAGCCGACACCCCTGGGGTTTTTGGTTCCAACAACTCTGACCTCTTTGGTACCTACCTTAGAGTCTAGGAGCCATCACTCACCAGTCAGGTTCAGAGAGGATAGTCGTACTGATCTTTCGGTGTCAACTCTGCCTCTCGGGGCTTCGGCTCAGGTGAGCTCAGCACCTACCTTGGGCTCAGAGCCCACGGCTTTGGTGCCATGGAGACTACCTGTTTCTACTGAGCCCGGCATCTCTTTGGATCGAAGCCGCGGGGCTCTCGATGCTATGAGGGGAGTGTTGTCCCCTCGGGCACCCATGTCATCAGTACTACCAGTCTCCTCCCCTAAAGTTCCTGTGTCTGCCTCTGCTTCACTGATCCTTCAAAAGCGTAGAGACCCCGAGTCTCCCATCGTATGAGTCCTGTTCTTCTGGGACCTCCCCAGAAGCTCTCTCTGAGGAGGTTCCCAGGAAGAGAATTTGCAATAGGAAGCATCTGAATTCCCCACAGAAATCCATCATGTCAGGTACTGATTTAGATGAGTCAGAAGGGTCCACATGGTCCCCCTCTGAAGATATCTCTTTTGGTGATATCTTACAAATCCTAAAACAGAGGGGTGACTGGAATCCCCTTAACCCTACTGATGAGGAGTCAGTACTCCTGAAGGCTTTCAGGCCTCGACGCTCCACCTCTTGGGTGACTCTTCCTTTTGATGAGTTGATGGACCTTCTCTCTCAAAAGGCGTGGGAGCCCCCGATACCATATAACCAGTCCCTTGAGGCCAAATAAATTTATAACATCACCTCAGGACAAGGCTTTCCTTACCAAAGGAGTACCCGTTGATGCTATGGTGATGGCGGCAGCCACCAAAAAGGAGTTATCAGAGACCTCCACATCTATTCATCCTCCTAATAGAGATTCTGGGATCATGGACAGATACGGAAAGTGCATGTTTAGTTTAGCGGCCTTTACTCTTCGATCCCTGAACTACCTCACTCATTTTACTAGACTACACAGAGATCTCCATAAGGAGTTAGGAGATACTCTACAGGGTGCGGTAGCTGCTGGGGTCTCAGATAAGGTAATCTCCCAGCTTGCCACCCTAAATTCCCTTATAAACTCTTCCGTGCATCTGATTTCATATGCAGCTGATGGAACGAGTAGGGCAGCGGGTACAGGAATTACTCTTAGGAGACACTCCTGGATGCGCTTATGTTCCTTTGCAGAGCCCTATAAGTCATCCTTTGTAAACACCCCCTTTGATGGTTCATTACTTTTTGGACCAAAAGTGAAGGAAATGCTTACCAGGTGTGAGCAATATGGAAAGACTCTGTCTGCCATAGGAGTGCATTTTTCCACTCCTACCACACCTTATCCTAAAGGTCAGACGAGTGGGAAAATGTGGTTCCACAAAGCTCAAGGAGCTTTCTTTGACATATGTGGTGAAACCCCCTGTAGAGGCAGAGGAGGGGGCAATAATGGGAGATGCAGTCCATGCAGCAGAGGGGGCCCAAAAAATCACGGTGACAGGGATCAGTTCTTTGGCAAGCCCTACCAGCGCTCCTGAATGGAGGCCCGTCTGTCCCTCTCTGGAGGAAGTCGGGGGATGCTTATCTTTGTACCCAGACACCTGGCTAAAAATCACAAAAGATCATTGGGTACAAGGCATAATATCCAGAGGATGCACCATTCCTTTTACTACTCCTCCACCCCTGTGAAAAAAATCCCAGACATTCCACCTAATCACAGGGAACAGGCACCCATAGAGATTACAAGGTTGCTAGAAAAAAAGAGTCATCCAACCAGTTCATTCCAAAGAAAACAGGGGACTGAAGACCAATTTTGGATCTCAGCAGATTAAACAAATCTGTCAAAAAAAACAAAGTTTTGGATGGTCACGCAACAGTTTATATTTCTTTTTCTAGGAAAAGATGATTGGATGTGCTCAACAGATCTCCAGGATGCGTACTACCATATAAAGATGGCCAGACCATGCAGGGATCATGTGCGCTTTTGACTGGGAGTCAGTCACTTTCAGTTTTGAGCTCTGCCCTTTGGTCTCACTACAGCCCCCAGAGTGTTCACAAAATGCATGGCAGTAGTCACGGCTCACCTTAGATGGTTAGGATTCCAGGTGTTTCCATACTATACGACTGGCTCCTCACCGCCACCACCAAGCATCAACTCATACACGCAAGGGAGACAACCTTAGATCTTTGCAGTCGATTAGGGATTACTGTAAACTGGGACAAATCTGCTTTACAGCCATCCAGATGTACCATCTTTATAGGAGCAAATCTCGACACAGTTTCCATGACCATAAGACTTCCAATGGAAGGAGTGGTGAGCCTTCGACAAGAAGTTCTGTATCTCATCCCCAAACAGATAGCCCCAGTTTCAGTAGTGCTCAAATTACAAGGGACCATGGCTGCAGCCATCATTACTAGTCCATTAGGCCGAATGCACATGTGGATACTGCAGTGGCTGGTTTTCACACAATGGTCTTATCAGGAACTTCCAATGTCTCACCACATCATAATAACAAAGTAGTGCAAGAGGAATCTTCTTTGGTGGCTGACCTCTCCTCAAGTGACAATAGGATGTCCCTTTGTTCTTCCAACCCCGGTTGCCACTGTGACCACGGATGCCTCCCTGATAGGGTGGGGGGGCATTTTCAGGGAAGGACAGCCCAAGCCACATGGGACAATCTTGATGCTCATCTGCATATCAATGTCCTAGAGATGACAGCGGTACTTCTGGTGTTGCAGTCCTTTCAAAACTTTCTACCTCTAGGAATTATTGCTATACAGATAGACAACATGTCAGTGGTCTGGTATATAAATAAACAGGGAGGAACCAGATCATACCTCTTATGTCGAGAGGCCTTGAGAGTATGGCAGTGGGCAATATCTACCCAGCGCTTTCTGATATCAGTGCACATCCCGGGGAGGTCCAGTGTGATAGCGGACAAGTTGAGCAGAGCAATACTGTCTCCTCACGAGTGGTCCCTGAAAGAAGAAGTAGCGGAAAGGATATTCTGAAGATAGGGCCTGCCTTGCTGTGACCTCTTTGCAACCCCCACCAACACCAAATGCAGCAACTACTTTGCCCTGATCCCCAACTCGGGGGATGTCCCAAGGGATGCAGATGTACATAGTCGGCCCCCGGGATTCTTTATGCCCCCCCATTTCCTCTGATACCCAAATTCTTACAGAAAGCCAGCACTCTAGGAAGGACCATTATTTTAATAGCCCCTTGCTGGCCTCATCAAATTTGGTTCCCCTTTCTGCAGCCTCATCTGCTTGAAGAACCATGGATTCTGGATCCAGTTCCAGATCTTCTGATACATTCATCAGTGGCTCTTCATCCTGCAGTTCATACCCTAAAATTGACAGCTTGGCTGCTCCAGTTCCACGAATAGCCAGGTTCCACAATTTATCACCTGCACAGAACATTCGAATTTCTTCTCATAAATCTTCTACTAGGAAACTGTACCTTAGCAAGTGGAAAAGATTTTCCATGTGGGCGTCAAATAATAACATTGATCCATATATGGCTTCGATGTTTTCCATCCTAGAGTTTCTGACTAAACTGTTTCATGAAGGAGTGGCCTCAGCAACCCTTAGAGTTCAATTGGCAGCAATCTCTAATTTTCATTTTGGTGATCAACAGACTCCCGTCATGTCATATAGACTTTCTAAAGCATTTTTTAAGGGTACTATTCACTTGAGACCACCTATTAAAACCCTATCTGCTCCATGGAATCTCAATTTTGCACTATCATGGATTATGTTACCCCCTTTGAACCTGCGTCATCTTATGATTTGAAAAACCTATCATGGAAGACCATTTTCCTAGTAGCTATTACTTCCGCTCGAAGAATTTCGGAACTACATGCCTTGTCCATCAAAGCCCCATATGTGATTTTTCATAATGATAGAGTAACACTAAGAACAAATCCTTCATTCTTACCTAAGGTTTGTTCTGAAACAAATCTTAACCAGACTATAGAATTACCTGTGTTTTTTCCCAAATATACAAACAAAATGGAACACATGTTGCACAAACTTGACATCCATAGGCAACTTCGATTCTATTTAGACAGGACTAAGGACTTCAGAAAGTCGGATCAACTTTTTGTCTCCTTTTCAGATTCAAAGAAGGGTACTCCAGTGGTAAAAACCACTTTGTCAAAATGGTTGTCAGATTGTATTTCTTTCACATACAACACTACGCAGATGACATTAAATCATAAAGTCAAGGCTCACTCAACCAGGCAATTTCCACATCTTCAGCCTTTCTGGCACAGCTGCCTATAGATACCATTTGTACAGCAGCCACATGGTCCTCACCTCATACCTTTATCACTCATTACAATTTGGATATGGCCTCCAGGGACAGGGCCTCCTTTGGTTCTATGGTTCTGAGGAATATACTTCCATGAGCCACCCAAGGAGATGGTGCTTGGGACGCTGACCCATCAGTGAGAATGAAGGCGAGATAGAACAACTTCACATAAAGAAGTTATGTACTTACCATAATGTTCCATGTGAGTTGTTCATCTCGCCTTCATTCTTATGTCCCACTGACCAACCCCCTACCTTTAAAGTCTTGAGGGCTGGGAAGTTTAAACAAGTCTTAGTGATACTGTGTCCTTATCTATGATATTTTTATTTCTATGCCTATTTTCTTTAGTTATCAGTATGATTGGGCAAACAAGATCTGAGGGAAGTTCTATTGCATCATGGGATAGGGAGTAGGCCACGAGCTGTTTGAAGGCTTCAGGCTTTAGCATCTGGCTGAGTCAGAGCCGAGGATCAGCTCTGAACCCATCAGTGAGAATGAAGGTGAGATGAACAACTCACATGGAATGTTATGGTAAGTACATAACTTCTTTTTTTATTTTAGGTGTAGTGCATGGGTGTGGATGTATGTATTCCTCTGTATATATTTACAGTACATATGTATATATGTTTTATTTTCCTTTCCTTGCATTTACATTTTGGGGCTCTTGAGGCAAGAAAGCACTGATGCTTTTGGCACCATAATCACTGCTTTTATGTGGCTCTCCTTGAGCTTCACAGTGGTTAGATGTGGAAGGTTCCCTGCAGCTTTGAAAGCAGGTGGCCATATACTTGGCAGGATATAACTCATACAACCTAGGCTACTACAACAGTGATCTATTAGAATGCATTTTATTTATCCTTTGTTGACCATGTTAGTCCTGCTAGGCTAATAGCTTATTTTCAGAGGAGATCTGAGGTGGTATTTATACTACTAGGGGAAGTTTAGTCAGCACATTGTGGAACTTTCCCTACTCTTTTTGATAAGTGCCATGGGATCTTTTACATCCACTTCAGCTACCACCACTTCATACAGATGGGGCTTTGGTTTAACATCTCATCCAAAGGACAGCACACTCAGGAGTGTAACACCACCCTTAAGCTGCACTGCAGTGTCAGCTATCCATATACCTGTTGTGGGAAAAGAACCCACAGCCTTCTGCACTAAAGGTGAGCTTGCTACCTGTTGAACCACTGTTATGGTAGTTTTACTTACAAAAATGCACTATATCCTTTCTTCAGTATGGATGCCTTTGGCATCAGAATTTTTAAAGTACCAACCTATTCAACACTGGGACCATTAGGATCAAGGGGCCTAGCATAGAGTGTTCGGTGCTGACTCTGCCCTTGATACTGCTGAAGCTATTGTGGTTGTCAAGGTACTCTGTGTTCAACCTGTCAGTGCTGAAATCTTCTGAAGTGACTTTGGCTGTGAAGCCTTCTGTGCTGACCATTGGCCTTAGTGTTTCTTCAGTGATACTGGTGCTGACCTGATTGATGCTGAATAATTTGGGCCAAAATACTTCAGATGATGGTTGATGCAGGGGAGACATAAATTAGGTTCTTTAAAAGGGCATGTACAGGTTCCAACAATTCTGCTCTGGGACACCTTTAATGCTGGACCCTTTAACCACATATCATTGATGTTCCAACAGGACAGAGGAATTTTATAGACACACTTTGCTGGGATCCAGGGCACCATCATCTAAAGAGAGCTCTGTTAACTGCTCTCCAGGGCCACAGGAAGAGGTGGTAAAAGAGGAAGCACCTTAGCTCCCCTTTGGAGTCTCCTTCACCAAAAAAGCAGATCTCATTGAAGGGGAAGTTTCACCCAAATCCCTCCAGAAGATGCCAAAGTTGGTAAGATCCTGGAGATTATGAGGCACAGGGAATTCTTGCTCACAGACCACACCTTCCTGGAGGAACAGAGTTTGTAGAAGGCCTATAAGTCCTCTCCCTCAATGGCCTGGATAGTGCCACACCAGACACACTGGTGGATATGGTGTGCTGTAAAGCCTGTAAAGAACCAGGTGCAGCATAGCCTATACCTTACAAGCCAGATAGATTGCTGTGAGCCCCCAAGGATAGGTAGCACTGGAGCAAAAAACCTCTTGTGCATTCCATAGTGGTGTCTGCTGCCACAAAAAGGAATGTCCCATGGATGCCCTAGATATTCATCCCCACCCAAACAGAGTCCAGAATGATCGATAGACTGAGGAATCACATTTATGTAAATAGTGCTTTCTTGGTTAGGGCCTTGAATTACATGGCTCACTTGATAGGTTTCAATGGGATTTAATAGAGAACATGTCTGACACTCTGAAACAGTTGCCATGGCTTATCCGATGACAAAGCTGCAAACTCAGCTGGCAACCATAACTTCCATTTTATCACTGGCTATGCATTTTATCTGCAATGGAGTAGGCAGCTACAGCAGTGACTTCTGGCTCAGAAATATGGAGACAAGTTTGGCTACACCTTACCAATTTACCCTATTAAATCACAACCTAACCACTGGCTTTGTTCCTGTGGAATGGAGAACAGTAACAGTTATTCCCTTCCACAAAGGTGGCTTAGCAACAGACCCAGGGAATTAAGTCTGACCAGCCTCATCTGTAAAGCCACGGAACGTATCATCATGGACCTCATGAATAAATACATAGGCAAAGTCCAAACCCTGGATCCAACCCAACTTGGCTTCATCAAGGGCAGATCCTGCCTGTTAAACCTGGTGGATATCTCTGAAAATGTGACCAGGGCCACTGATGAGGGTACATCTGTGCACACAGCATATCTCAGCTTGGCAAATGCCTTTGACACAATCCTACACTCAGGCATTACTGATATACTTAGCAAACTGAATGTAAACCCTTGTTGTAAGATGGGTTGCCAACTGGCTCACAAAGCAGTCACACACTATCAAAATGGGTGACTGCACATCAGCCAGCAGACCTGTCACCAGTGGAGTCCCACAAGGGTCAGTGGTGGGCCCCCTACTGTTTGGTATATACTTCTGAGAAGTTCAGGCCAAAACTAAAGGGCTGTGGCTGACTTAGTTTGCAGATGACTGCAAACTGGGTACAGTTACTGAATCCTCAAATTATATCAATGTACTTTAGGAGGGTCTTATGGAGACCAACGACTGGTGTCTTAACCACGGTCTCAACCTGAATGCAAAGAAATGCATCATCATTCCATTTGGTAAAAACAATATCCCTTCATGCTGTCAAATTAACAACAATACCCTATGTACCTATGAAGTGGTAAGAAATCTGGGATCACAAGTAGACTGCAGCCTTAACTTTGACCATCATGTGTCTACTGTAGTAAGGAAGGCCTTCTATGTAGCACACTTGATTAGCAAAGGCATCACCTCTAGAGCAAAGGACGTTATAACCCCTCTGTACTTGTCACTAAACAGGCCCATAATTCAGTATAATGCCCCTTCAGCATGTACCATACAAAGCACCTGCAGCACTTGGAGAGACCTCAGAGGTTTCTAACTCAGAAGATAAGGGACTCCAACACGTGCCTTCACAGACCAACTAAAGTCCCTGTCACTATACTCAGTATCGTATAGACTTCTTAGGGGAGATTTATGCTTGGTTTACAGAGCAATCTCTGACCCAAACCTAATGAATTTGCTGCACATCTGTAAATCAAACAAGACTAGCGCTACCCATTTAAGGGACCTAAATATGGCCTGCGGCTTGAATAGGACATGCTCGAGGGACAAATTTGTCTCCCACTGACTGCTGTGCCTTTGGAATAGGCTGTCAATTCATGTGAAGCAGACCACCACTATGACACTGTTCAAAAGGAACCTGAATGATGGTGAATGGAGCATCATAAATTCTTACTGAGGATAGTGCCCACAACCTCCTGGACATGGTCATCCATTAATAAATACAGTCTTGGGTATTGACTAGAGTATCTATGGTATTACATTGGGATGAAACGGCTAGGCTTGAAATGATCTCCAGGTCAATAGTCTAGTAACCTCCTATGATCCTTTGGATTTTGTGGACCATTTCAAAGTTGCATTCATCAGTGCTCCCTTTGATGGCATTTTCTTGTAAAGGCAAAAGGTGAACAATACACTACTGCAGTATGAGCAACAGGCAAAATGCTCACAGCTTTTGGAGTGAACTTTTTGGTACTACAGAAGGACTTTCAAAGAAGTCAGAAAAGCACCAAAAACTTAAACAATCCCCAAGTTCCAGCAGCCTCAGAACAGACAGCAGTATGACAGGGGTTTTCATGGTAGAAGTGAATGTCAGTCCCTAGAGGCAGAGGTTGTCTAAATCACCAGGGCTTTAGGGGATCCTTTTGAGGACCCCCACCAGTATGAGTTCTGAAAGGTTGCATGCCTGAGCAGCTCTGTGGGCAGTCAGTGGGGTGATGACTTTACCCCCACTTACCAGTGTGGTTTGCTATCATGTCAGACAAGTGGATAAAGGAAATTATATCCAGAGGCTACTCAATTCCATTTCCAGTGAGCATGCCCTCACATCCCCCAGGCAGGGGAGGGCAGTTCAGAAGTAAGTAAGAATCTTTCTACAGAAAAGAGCCAGCCAAGAGGTTGCATCAGACTGGAGATCCCAAAAAGACACTGGTGCTTAGCCTCATCCCCAAGGTAAGTAGACTAAACCAATATGTAAAGTTTACTATTTGGACTTCAAGGCAGAATATGCACCCTAGTACAGCATCTCTTTCCCATGTGTTCACCTTCTTTGCAGATTTATTCAAGAAAGGAGCCAGTTACTCCTCCATAAAGGTTCACTTAGCAGTTACTTGATCATTTCACTTAGACTTTCCTACATCCTCGCTGGCATCTGATAAGACATTTAAGCATTTTTGAAATTAGGATGTTCATCAGCCCCACTGCTGCAATAGCTTTTAGGCTATATAAGTTGTTTCCCTAACTAGGAAACTATATATATATAACATCTAAGACTCTGAGGCAGTTGGATCTATCTGCCACTCAGAAATTAACTCCCTCCCTTAGAGTTACTTTATCCCTGAGTCCTCAGTTACACTAGCCAATACTGCAACATAAGTTATCTTTGAGACCTGAGTCTGTAGCTTCATCAACAAATTCTGGATATTCCATCAGAAATCTCACTGAAATGGATGTCGACTGGATGATGAGAAAATTCTTGAGGACACAAATCCAGCTAGGGTCCTCCTGATACCATCCCCCAGAGGAGAGCTGGGAACAGGCCCAACGACCCCTTCATACTTCTCTCCAATAATGGCTTCATACTCTAATCCAGTTTCTATGGGTCTGAACCTATCTAGTGCACCTCTCTCAGATCTGATAGCTGCAGAGACTTTGGCTTCAACTTCATCCCTTACTGCCTTGACTCTGATGCCATTGAGTCGGGAAAAGTTCCAGAGCCAATCGTTGGGGTGGAACACCAACGGTGGAGTCAACACCGAAGTTTTTGGTGGTGTTTCTCCCTCTTGGTGCTTCAGCACTTGACAGTTCAGGTCCAAAGTCCTCCTCAGAACCATTCTCCATTGAAGCTGAGAGACTCCCAGAGTCAGCTGATAACGAACGTGTTTTTTTTATCTCCAGTAGCAGAGTTGGCTTCCAGCACTGTGGATAGAGTGTTGGCTGGTACAAGAAGGCAGGTGCATGCACTGAGGTTGGATCAGTCCCAACACCAATGGATCCTGTGCCTCATTCTGCTCATTTGAGTTGGCAGGGACAGACAAAATATATAGGCTTTAAGACAGCTCCACATTTCAGCTCCACATCTGATTTCAACGCATATCTTTCAGAGCCCTAGAGACATGTTCCATAAAAACAGATGTGCAAACAGAAGCACATAGACTTCTTGCCAGAGCTGCTCATCAAAGACATGGATTTGGATGAAGGAGAAGCATCCCCAGGTCCCCCCCTAGAAGACATCACATTTGAGGACATCCTAGAATTGATGAAGCAGGGGTGAATGTTCCACTGAAACCTTTTCTTCGGATTAGTCTGTGTTCCTTGAAGCCTTTGGGTCTAGGCCATCTGCTTTCTGGGTGGTCCCATCTGCTGATGCTTTGATGTAGCATATTACACACAGGGGTTGGAAGAACCCTAATGTTACAGAGCCCATCCTTAAGAAGCCAGATATAATCCTTGTTGCTCCAAAAGGCAGGAAACACTGGTCTATGGGAATTCCAATAGATGCCATTGTGGTAGCATCAGCCACAAAGAAAGGATTATCTGAGGAAAGTTCATCTGTTTTCCCCCTAGCAGAGAGTCCAGGGTGTTGTACTGACTAGGAGAGTGGACTTATGGTTCAGCAGCCTTACACTTCGGGCACTGAATCACCTTGCTTATTTAATTAATTTTCAAAGGGACTTTATCAAGGGGTTATCCAAGTCTCTTTTAGGTAACTTACCATCGGACATCCTAAAAATAGTGGACACCCAAATGTCTATCCTTCAGTCTACTTCCAGTAATCTTGTGTGACTGCTATCAAATGCAGCAGATGGCAAATCAAGAGCAGCTGGTACAGGCATAACCATGTGCTTCCATGCCTGAATGCAGCTAAATGATTTCACAGAAAGCTTCAAGGCATCCTTTATTAATGCCCCTTTTGATGGTTCCATACTTTTGGACCCAAGGTAAAAGAGATGCTTACTAGGTAGGAGTGAACAAAACAGTAAAACCTGTAGGAATCCATTTCTCCACCTTACAAAGATCCTATTCCAAGAATTAAAGGGAAAGTAAGAAAATGTGGTTCAAAAAATTACAGGGTGTTTACCATGACACTCCTGGAGAAAGATCTCACTGAGGCAGACGAGGGGGCAATTTGAATGGACTTCAACCAAGAGGGAGAAACAGACCTCAGAACCAGGGTTTCTGTGGGCCTTTCACTTTGAAACCTTACCAGTGTCCCTGAAGGGTCGCCTGGCTGCACTATGGAGCCAGTCAGGAACGCTTAACCTTACACCCTCTAGCTTGGCAAACCATAACTTCCGATTAATGGGCACTAAGGGTAATCACCAGAGGCTATACTATACCCTTTTTATATTCCTCAAAGAAAAGATGAAGGATTCCTGATACTCCACCCAGTCAGCTGGAATCCACAACAACAGAAGTGTTAAAGTTGCAAAACAAATCATTCAACAGGTCTCCCCAGACTAGTTAGACTCCAGCATCTATTCCAGGCTCTTTTTAGTTCCAAAGAAGACAGGGGACCTCAGACCAGTACTGGATCTCACCAACCTCATTCTGTCTGTCAAACATACAAAATTCTGAATGGTCACACTACAGTCCATTCTGCCTGTCTTGAGGAAGGATGATTGGATGTGCTCTGTAGATTTCCAGAATGTCTACTACTACATCAAGATTCAAAGGCATTCCAGGAGATTCCTCTGTTTCCATCTGTGAGCCAATTATTACCAAATTTTGGTCTCACCACAGCTCTCCCTGGTGGCAGCTCACCAATGACTGCAGGGGATCCAAATCTTCTCATATATAGACAACTGACTCCTAACTGCTACCTCGAGGGATCTGCTATTACAGCACCAAGCTTTTCTACTGAGTCTTGCAGACCAATTAGGAATAATAGTCAATGATGTGGAGAGCAACTTGTCATCCACACAGCGCATAGAATTCATTGGATGTCAGATAGACACAGACAAATTGCCAAACTTCCAGTTGCAAAAATCTGGTCATTGAGACTAGTAGCTTTCAAGTAGTTTAGTATCCTTTCCCAAAGGCAAGACTGATTCTCCATTTGTTAGGTCTGATGGATTCTGTCATTGCGTTAATACCATTAGCAAGATACCACATGAGAGTGCTGCAGTGGACACAATCTATACAATGGTCACAGAACATTCAACCTCTTCATACCAGGATTCATCTCACTCAACTGTGTGGAAAATATGTAAGATGGTGGATAACTTCTCCATCATGGGCAGAACATACACCTTATGTCCATCTATTCTTAAGCCACAGTAACCAAGATGCTTCTCTTCAAAATTGCCCTCCCCACCCTAGAAGGGAAGACAGCTCAAGGGATTTGGTCACCTGCAGAGACCAAACTTCATATCAATATCTTTGAGATGAGGGCAGTCCTACTAGTATTGCAGGCATTTCAGGACTCCCTACCCAGGGGTGCGATTTCCATTCACATGGACAATATGTTGGTGGTATGGCACATCAACAAGCAAAACATATTAAACAATAAACTAGACTTCCAAAATCAAAAGGAATGACAAGCAAAGTAAAGATAATCTGTTTAATATAATACACTGAAGTGCTTTTCGTACGTTACATACACAAACTTCATCAGATAAGGAACAGATGTTGAAATACAGTTTAAGTAGTAAAAACACAAAATCACCTGATGCATCAGTTAGAACATTAAAGGCATATTACCTATCCTTGAAAACTTTCTATACTTTATAGGTCTATTTATTTAAAAAATAAAATGTTAAAATAGTATTTAGAATTACTGTTGTCAAAACATAATCAGAGTGATCAAGTTTTAAAAACAAATTTTAAACAAATATTTAAAACTAATGTTAGACAAAATGCAAGGTGGAACACATTCATATCCCCTTTGTTGTGAGGCCATGCAAGTCTGGCAATGAGTGATGTCTTCCCATCACTTTCTAGTAGCAATGCACATTCCTGGGCATTGAATATACTAGCGGACAGACTGAGCAAGTGTATCCTATTACCTCATGAGTGGTCTCTCAGACAGACAGTGGCAACAGAGAAATTCAATCACTGGAGCCAGCCATGCTGTGACATCTTTGCCTCTGTCTTAAACAACAAATGCAGCAGTTACTTTGCCCTCATCCCTCCACAGGGATGGTCACTGAGAGATGCTCTGGTCCACATTTGGCTCCCAGTTCTCCTATTTGCCTTTCACCAATCCCTCTTCTGACAAAATGCATACAGAAAGCCAAGAGGTACAAGAGCAAGGTGATCTTTATTTCTCAGTTTTGGCCCTGGCAGATATGGTTCATTTTCCTTTGGCCTCACTTGCTATACATGCCTGGGCTGCTGGATCCCTTTCTGGATCTACTGAGTCACCCACCAGGAAAGCATCTACCGATCTTCAGACCCTGAAATTAAATGCATGGTTTCTCCAATTTTAATGATAACCAGAGATGTCATGCTGTCTTTTCTGGTAGCTCATATAATATCTTCTTCTCAGAAAGTATCAACATAAAAGACAAGAGAAATTTGATTTTTTTTTTTTGTATTTGGGTGTCTTCAAAAAGATTACATCTTTTCTCAGCCCTCCTTCAACTGATACTGGAATTTCTTACAGAACTTTTTCAACAGTGTTCCAGTTATTCTACTATAAAGGTTCAGATGGCTGCTATTTCTAATTTTCATATCGAACATAATGATGAGTCACCTATTGCTTCTCTTAGGATATCTAAAGCTTTCCTTAAAGTACCCATTTTGTTGAGCCCTCCCATTTAAGATCCACTCCCTCCATGGGATATCACATTGTTGCTTCAATCATTAACTCAAAAACCTTTTGAGCCTGTGGCCTCAGCTGACTTAAAGTTTTTTTCTTGGAAGACCATTTTTCTGCTTACCATTACCTCTGCTAGATGAGTTTCAGACTTACAAGCACTCTCATGCAAGCCACCCTTTCTCATCTTCCACAAAGATAAAAGTGTCATTGAGAACAACCCCTTTTTTTCTCAATGGTGCCATGAAACAACTTTGAATCAGTATATTTACTTACCTGTGTTTTTTACCTAACTACTCAACCAAAGGTGAACAAATGCTTCATACTTTAGATGTACACAGACAGCTCAAAGTTTACTTACATCATACCAAATATATTAGAAAGTCAGAACAGCTATTTGTCTCTTTTTCCAAAACAAAAATAAGACAACATGTATCAAAAGTCACATTTTCTAAGTTGCTGGCAGACTGCATTTCCTTTGTTTATAAAAGTCTAGGATTCTGTTTGCATTCAAAACCTAAGGCTCAGTCCACTAGAGCAATGTCTACGGCATTTGCAATAAGAGTTCCTATTAGTGGCATCTGTGCAGCGGCAACCTGGTCATCAGGTCAACTTTTAATCTCATTATAATTTGGATGTGCAGTCCAGATCTCACGCATCCGTTGGCTCTGCCATTCTCAGGAATATCCTTCCTTGAATCCACCCAGGTTTTTTAGGCAGCTGTGGAATCTGTCCCAGATGTTGGACTGGATGAAAATAGACAATATCGAATACAATAGTTATGTACTTACCATAATGTTAGAGCTGTGTTGTCTCATTTTTGTCTGTTTCAACATACCTCCCTCCTTTCCCCTTCCAAATTGCAATTTACATCTCCTCGGGCTCAAACAGACCTTGACTATAAGACCCTGTCTGTTTGTTCCACATCACCTTCCCTAAGCATGGAATGCTTTTATATTATTATTCCATTCCATAAATTTTGGTCCTTATAGTTAAAATAGTCAGCAAACTTGATCTGAGGTAAATCAGACAGAAGGAGGGAATTCTGGGTAAGGAAGAAGTTAGAGCTCTTGAATCCAAAGCTCTGGTACAAGCCACCAAGGTTCGATCCGATTGGATCCGACAACTCAAACATTGAACCAGACCAAAATGAAACAACACGGATCTAACATTATGATAAGTACATAACTATCATTTCTCCCTCCTCATGCAAAAGGACAAGGGCAGTTACCAAAGATTTCTTCACAGATGGGAATTGATTGTACAGGACAACAGATCCCTGATTTGACCCAACATTCAAAATTTCAATCTAACTGTATGGATGCTGAGCTTATGATCCTTTGTAGGAACCTTTTTTTTCTGAGAACATGCAACGGGTGTTGAAGTAGGCAAGAAAACCTACTTCCAGAAAAAATTACTTAGCCAAATAAATACAATTTTTATTTTAGTGCTAAAATAGACAACAGGATCCATCATGAGTGGAGGCACCCCTAGTTCAACAGTATGTGTGTATTGCTCAATTCTATACTAGTGTACTCTTCAATAATGGTACATCTCAGCCATTTCAATCTGTCTGCCACTGGAAACCAACTCTTTCTCCCTTGTCTTAAGTCAAACTATTTTTAAAAGGAGGGTTTGTAATGCCACTTAGAAAAAATCTTGATACTTGAATTTTGTTCTAGAGAAATTAACTATATCTCTAGTTTACCTGCAGCCAACTTTTCTCTAAAATTTCTAATTTGGGACATTGCTGTGCTGGTAACTCAGACTTCTTTTAGACTGGTATCTGAGTACAGCCCACCATGTCTATCTAGATTTTTTGATCTTTCACAAAGATAGGATGAGTCTCAGAAATAATCCTTCCTTTATGCCTAAAGCTGTCGCTGAATTTACACTCAGGCTGTCAAACTCCATGTTTTCTATCCTGACCCTCAAAACATGTAAGAGGATTTTTCATTGCCTGATTGCTCACCAGTAGCTAAGAAGTTGTTTGGACAAAACTAAAGACTTTAGGAAATCAGATCAACTCTAAGTCCTGTTATGGTAAGAAGAAGGAGGAAAAGTCAATATCTAAACAAACCATTACTAGAGGGCTTTCCCATGCCATTCAAGTCTGCTATTCTAATCATGGCTAAAATCCCTCTAAGAATGTTAAAGCTTATTCAACTAGAGCAGGGCTACTTCTGATACTTTCATGAAAGGGGTGGATCAAGATCCAGAAGTGACCAGCACCCCACCCCCTCAGATCTTTAAGTAAAGAGCAAAAAAAAAAAAGTGCACTTTATTACTTACATGTAAGTGATTGATCGGCTTTTTACATTTAGATATCTGACCCCCCTCCTCAGAGCAAAAAAAAAAATGACGTTCCTTTTAGTGGCACACCAACCATGTGACCAACTGCATGACACCCCCTCTCCTTCCTGCACCAGCCATTCAGATGTTCTTTGTGTTTCACTGTTGCAGTCATCACATTTGGGATATCTGGGTTATCTGCTTGTAGGTAGCCCTCAGCCGGCCTGAATACCAGAGTCTTCGGATTTCTTTATCAGATTCTGTCGCTTCTTCCCTGACGTCAGGTCGTCAGGGGTATAAAACATGCAGCCAACGTCATTATATCAGTCTTTCTTGCCATGCAGTGCCCGAAGCAGAAGCAGTTTGCAAGTGCCAGTCAGCCGTCTCCTGAAATTTTCGTTTTTGAGTTTCAGACACGAAGTCTTCAAAAAAGATAAGTACCCCGTTGGGAATCCTTTTTCTTGCTCCAACCGATGTCAGTAAAAGTTAACAATTGTCTTACCTGTGGAAAGCAAATACCTCATAGAGATTTTCATTCTTAATGCATCCCCTGTTTAGGTCCAGACCACGACGTCCCTCGCTGTCAGTTTTGTGCCTTGTTCAATGCCCGAACTATTCGTCTTCGGGCCATTTTTGCAGCCAATTACTTTTGTACTCTAAAATGGCTTTGTTAAGCCATACGACTACCGATCTTCTAAAAAAAACGTAAGGATAAAGACAGAGACAGACTGCATAGGTCCAAAACTGCCAACGACGCTTCCGTTAAGCTAGTCACCAGTCCGCCGATACTCAGTGAGGTGCTTTCACAGCCCCTGATACCCACTACTTCAGATTCGCAGGCCTCTACTGAGACCCATTCAGAGTCCGGTATGCCATGAGATGCTTCTTCGACTATGGAACCTGTGGATGTCTCTACCTTGGATGGGTCCGGAGCCACTGTGCAGGCACCGGCTTCTGAGGGTGTATTCAGGCCTACAGACATTCATATTAAACCAACACCATTGTTTCCATCCAAAAGTTCAGAATTGCACAGGCCAAAATCTCGCACTACACCTAGAAAACTGGTGACCAAACCACAGGGTCAGGCCCATATGCCTCAAAAATGCTTAGAATGGCTGAAGACCTTATTACCTTAATTAGGGGAAGCCAGCCTTCCCCCTTCAAGAGACCTAGAACTGATTTTCTTTCTGATTCTTCTGATCAGGAATCTGATATTTCTGCTCCTTCTGATTACCATGATTTGCCCTTATGTACTAATGAGGATTCTGATGCAGAGGATTCCATTCCCTCTGCTTCCCCTCCAGAAGATTTTTCTTTCGGTGAAACCTTGCATACTCTTAGGGAGCATTTCCACTGGGAAAGCCAGGATTACTCTGAGTCCAAAAAAAGACTTAGGGAATTTTTACTCCTGCCTCAACACAGGCCTTTAGCTATCCCTCCTGTTCTGGACATTGTAGATGATGCTTTCTTGGAATATAGACTTACCCCAGACACTTTGCCTCCAGTTCCCAGAAAACCTGACAGGTACTACAGAGTACCTGACTCTCACAAGTTCCTCTTCAAGAATCCTGCTGCGAATCCAGAGACCATTTCCTAAGGACCAAAAGGCATTAAGGCTACTGCTGCCAAAAATCCTATCCTTTCTGATAGAGATTCTAGAGCCTTAGACAGATGAGGTAAGAAGGTATACACTTCTGCTACTTTGGCCATTAGGGCTTTAAATTGCCAGTTTCATATGTTAAGAGCATATTATGGGACTACTTAAACAGAAAATTATGTTGATTCCTGACTGTGCTGAACACAAAGAATTGCAAGATTTAATGCATTCTGCAGAACAAGTTGGTAAACATAATTTGCAATGTGGTTTTGACACTTTAGAAGCATCTTGCAGGGCTACTGTCACTGGGTCTGCACTTAGAAGGCATGCTTTGCTTAAGGAACAAAACTTGCCAGATCATGTTAAAGCTAAATTACTGGATGCTCCCTTAAACCAAGACCACCTTTTTGGCAACAAAGCAGAAGTTGTTCTCAAAAGGATGGAGGAAAAAGCTAAATCTATGCAAACTGTTAAAGGTTTCCTACAAGTATAGCCTCCCAGATTCAGTAGGCATTGGCCTTCAAAGAACTGGTCCTTTCCAGTCCCTTCCAGGCCTTCTTAGTCCAAACCCAGGAACAGCAGACCACCTAGGCTACAGTCTCAGGCTACACACAGATCTAAGCAGTGGGGGGCACCCACTTCCAAAGCAGGGAATAGTAAGCCACCCCCCATGGAAAAATGGCACAATGACTTAGCGTTAACCCTTCCAAGCACTGCTCAACTACCTGCTCCCTTAGGAGGAAAGCTCGCCCTGCATGCAAAAAACTGGGAACTCATGACCCAGGACAAATGGGTTTTGAACATAGTTTCCCAAGGATACAGATTCCACTTCCACAAACTACCAACCCCAAATGGTTGGCCAGACCTACCCCCAAATCAGTGGGTGGAGGCCCAACTGCAGGTTCTCTTTGTTCTCAGTATCAGGGTTATTCAACCTGTCCCAGCAGAACAAAGAGGACAAGGTTTTTATTCAAGACTTTTTCTGGTACCCAGAAAAGACAACTCCTGGTGTCTTATCCTGGACCTCTCTATTCTCAGCAACTTTCTGGTGGTTTCAAAATTTAAAATGCTAACTCTTCAACAGCTTCATCCTATGCTAGCCAAGGATGCATGGCTGGCAACTCTAGACTTAAAGGAAGCTTACCTGCACATCCCAATAAGAGGATCCTGCAGACAATACCTACGTTTCAGGGCGGGATCCATGCACTTTCAGTTCTCTGCACTTCCCTTTGGCTTATCTACTGTGCCCAGGGTGTTCACAAAGTGTCTACCTCCAGCCATTGCATTTTGCAGGCAGAGAAATATTCATATTTTCCCATACTTGGACGATTGTCTGATCCAGGCAGAAAGCCAGGACTTGCTATTACAACACCTGGCATTCGTAAAGAAACTTCTAACCTCACTAGGGTACACCATCAATGAAAAGAAATCTCACCTAGTACCCTGCCAACAGATTGTATTCCTGGGAGCAAGTTTGAACACAACTTCCCAGATGGCATTCCTCACTCCGAAGAAACAAGTTTATTTGACAACCTACTTCAAGCTATTGGCCACAAAACCCCAGCTATCTGCAAGGAAAATACTGCAAGCTCTGGGGTTCATGGCCTCTTGCTTTCTACTAATTTCATATGCAAGACTGCATATGAGGAAACTCCAATGGTATCTAAAAATCCTATGGTGTCAACATTCTCAGGACCTGGAAACAATGATTTCTATCATTCCTTGTATGAAGACAGAGTTCCTTTGGTAGGCAGAGGCCTGCTACCACAACAGGGGACTCCCTTTCACTCTACCCCCTGCAGCCCAAACCCTAACAACAGACGTATCAGACTATGCATGGGGGGCTCACATGGCAGGGCAGTGCATTCAGGGCAAATGGAACCCGAGACGGATGCACCTGCATATCAATCAAAAAGAAATGTTAGCTGTACAGAATGCTCTGACAGCCTTCAAAGACCGTATTCTTCCAGGGCAACTACTGGTAAAGACAGAAAACACCGCAGTTATGTGGTACATAAACAAGCAGGGGGGAACCCACTCGTACCCTCTCTGGAGACTAGCCATGGCTCTGTGGAACACAGCCTTGAGCTAACAAGTACACCTACAAGTGCAATTCCTGCCTGGCAAATTTAATTCACTGGCAGATGACGTAAGCAGAAATCTCATAGACCCACAGGAATGGAAACTAGAACCCAAAATATTCAACCTCTGGAGGAACAAATGTGGGACTCCAGATGTAGACCTGTTTGCCTCCCCTCAGAACTACCAATTGAACAAATTCTGCACAAGATCTCCCCACAGTCAAGCTTGGAAAGTGGATGCCCTGTCCTTTACCTGGGAAAGCCTGTCAGTTTATGCCTTTCCCCCTCTGCCTCTCCTCTCAAAGGTTCTACTAAAGATCAAACAGAACAAGCCAAGAACAATACTGATTGCATCAGTCTAGCCACGCCAGCACTGGTACCCCCTCTTGCGCAGTATGACACTGCTACAACCATGGCACCTGCCTCGGACCCCTTCCCTGCAGTCCCAGCATGTGGGCCAGATTCTGCACCCTCAGCTTCGACCCCTGAACCTTGCAGCCTGGCTAATTCCTTGAGCTGTCCTCTAGCATCCTTCAGTAAGCAGGTGCTGGATGTCATTCTGGAGGCAAGGAGGCCTAGAACTAGAAAATCCTATGCTGAAAAGTGGAAAAGATACTGTTCCTGGAGCCAGGCTCAGGGGATGGGCACAACGGTGCCCATCTTACCTCATATTCTAGAGTACTTAACAGAAATGCTCCACAAGGGTCTATCCTTCTCGTCAATTAAAATTCATGCCTCTGCCATTTCAGCACATTATAATACTGAGCCACCCCTCTTCTCTCACCCTTTGCTAAAACAATTCCTTAGAGGGGCCATAAATTTAAGACCCCCCCCCCCCCCAGAAGAGCTCCCACTCCAGCCTGGGACCTTAATTTTGTATTGGAAATGCTCACTCCCCCCCCCCCTTTGAGCCAGCTGCAACTGCAGAGTTGAAATTCCTTTCCTGGAAAACAGCATTCCTTCTAGCCATCACTTAAGCAAGAAGAGTGTCTCAATTACAGGCCCTCATGGCAGTGGAACCCTTCATTATCTTCCATGCGGATAGGGTTTCCCTCAGGACTAATCCTTCCTTTATGCCCAAGGTGGTGTCTAGTGTGGCCCTAAATCAGTCCATTCATTTGCCTACCTTTTTTCCTAATCCACAAAACAAAGGGGAATGAATACTGCACTCTCTGGATGTGCACAGACAACTTAGATTCTATTTGGACAGGACTAAGCCTCTCAGAAAATCTGAACAGCTGCTTGTTGACTTTGCTGCGGGGGCAGAGGGGAAGGCCATTTGAAAGCAAACTATTTCCAAATGGATAGCCCATTGCATTCATTTCTGCTACAAACACCATGGAAAACCTACCCCACAGGGGATAAGATCACATTCCACCAGGGCTGCATCTACCTCTGTGGCATTTCTTAGAGGAGTCCCTATCAGGGACATCCTAGAAGCTGCTACCTGGAGCTCTGTACATACCTTCACCAAGCATTACCACATGCTTATATTTTCTAAATCCAGAGCTGGATTTGCCACTGCAATCTTGCAGGGCTTAATAGCTGGCCCTAATGCTCTTTAACTTCCTCCTCCCTTCCTTAGCTTTGGGAATCAACCCAAATGTGATGACTGCAACAGTGAAACATGAAGAACATAGTACAGTTGTGTACACTTAGCATAAATGTAGATGCTCGAGTGTGTTCACTGTTGCAGTCCTGGTTACCCTCCATCCAGCCCCCTGACTTCTCTTCGCTCTACCTTTCCTTCATGTTGGTATATTTACTTTTTCTTGTGTATTTGCTTTTTGATGGGGTGTACCATACCATATAATTGCTTCCTATTGTGGGGGCACCTGACATCTGGGTCAAGAAATACTGATGTAATGGCGTCGGCTGCATGTTTTATACCACTGACAGCATCTGACACAGAAATCTGAAGACTCTGGTATTCAGGCCGGCTGAGGGCTACCTGCAGGTAGATAACCCAGATAACTCAAATGTGATGACTGCAACAATGAATACACTCGAACATCTACATTTATGGTAAGTGTACACAACTGTACTTTCCCATTTCTGTGCCCCTCCACCAACTCTCCTTTACTCCTTTAATATATTTTATGAAAAACAAAATGTCTTCTTTTAAGTGGTAGCAAAGAGTAAAGTTTATACCTAGCCTGCATAGAGCACTACAGTGCTCATGGTTTAGTTTAAAAAAAAAATAAAAAAAAATAATTTCTTCTTTTTAAAATGTAGCAAAATGCAAGGAGCGCTATGGGGTGCTAATATTTTACTTTAAAAAATAAATATTTTGTTTAAACTAGGGGTCAGCAACTTATGACACGCATGCAAAGAGTGGCATGTGGAGCAATTTTTAATGGCACTCTGACTGTGTGTGAGAGATCGGAGTGAGAGTGAGTGAGTGAATGCATGTATGCAAGCTGAAGAGACTGTGTGAGTGAGCGATCGGAGTGAGTGAATGTATCTATGAAAGCTGAAGCGACTGTGTATTGTGAGAGATAGGAGAAAGAGAGAGACAGTGAATGCATGTATGAATGGTGAAGAGACTGTTGGTGAGCAAACTCACTGTTCCACAATGAACAGAAGTGGCTCTTCTTTTTGATTGTTTTGGTATATGAGCCAATCAAAAATTGCAGAACAGCCCGAACTGAATAGAAAGACCTTTTTTTTTTTTTTTTTGGTTGCTTGGCTGGCTGTCATTGGCACTACAGTACTAATAGGTTGCTGTACCAACCTGCTTGCTGCAGTTTATACACAGCCTGCACAGAGCACTACAATGCTCAAATTTTAGTTTAAAAAAAAAAAAAAATATATATATATATATATATATATTTTTTTTTTTTTTTTTTTTCAGACCACACATGGAGTGTTACAGTGCTCAGGTTTGACTGCAGATGCAATACCGACGTTTAAAAGCCAGTATTGTATTAAGTAATGATCAGATCAGTTGATTGCACCCCACAACACTTTGTGACAGGTATAGTTGCCCCTCTTGCCCCACACAACACTTTGTGACAGGTATAGTTGCCCCTCTTGCCCCACAGTAACTACTCTACACTACTGTCTAGATCTGATGGGAGCAGCTACTTAGTCCCTTATTAACATTTTCATCAAATGTTACAAGTTGAAGACCATTTTCAGAGCCGGAGGAGGCTTCAGTAGAGCTGTGCTTCAGGGAATGCCAGACTCTGGTCCTTCTGCATTGCCTTTTCTTCCTGCGCTTAGGTAGTTGTCTCATACTATGATGGCTACAGCCACAGTGATTTAATGAAGAACATAGTACAGTTGTGCAGTGTGCTTACCATAACAGATGTTCAAACAGATCACTGTTGCTTTACTAGCACTTTCCCTCTGTCCTCCTAATATTTCCTTCCATGGCCTGAGTGGGGTACCCTTGACTCTTTTGCTCTTCTGATATGACTTTACTGAGAGCTTTAGGCATCAGACTCCTGTTTGTCATTTCCATACAACCCTCTTGTAGCAGCATGCCCTCTTTTGCTAAGGGCAGATGTACAGCATGCAAGACAGAAGTCTGAAACTTTGTAGACTGGCCAGGCATACTGTATCCTTGGCAAGATATGCCCCATATTGCAATGCAACAATGATCTACTCAAACATCTACTGTTACGGTAAGTAAACTACACAACTGTACTTTATAAGCTGTGAAGTTGAAGTCATCAAACAAATCTACCTTATACTGAGTGATTTAATACATACATAGTTTATCAATGATTCTTCTCCTCCTTTAGATATTGCTCCACTCATCAGGAACGGTGATTTTGACATTATTGGTCAACGCAACAACAATGGAGTCAGTGCTCCTAAAGCTAGGTAAAACAAGTTTGAAGTTGTTTTCTTTTAAGGAATTTATCTAGATATGTGTACAGTATATATAGCTTATAATTATTTGTTATGAATGCTGTAACTTTCTTATCTCGAACTGTAAACAACAGTATGCGCTGTGCCATTTTTACCATATCTCAAGCAATGAGAATTTGTCATAGTTCTTACAACTTTGTTTTGACAGAAATGACAATGGTCTTTTCAGATATTAATGTATTTATTTTAGAGGGAGGGGGCACTGTAACAGTAATTTTTTAACATTTGGGTTCACTCACCTTTGCTGCCTGATTTTCTGGAGGAATTGTCAGAAAAAGTGGCTTTCTCCCCTGAGAAAAACTAATGTAGCTCTTAAATGTAAAGTTGTATACTGATTTGCAAGCCCTGAGGTTGCCTTATGTGTCCTTTGTTGTTCTTCAGTTTTAAGTTCCTCTTGCTAACTGCTATGAGATCTCATCTTCTTCAAAATTAAACTCCTCCTTCTCAAGTCTTGGCTATGCCACTGCTACTTTACAGGGTAAGATTACCAACTAGCACTACCACTATAACAACTGCTATCCTTAAAATTTCTTATAAACCACCCAAGTACTGAAACTTTAACATTGTTTAAGCACATCTGCAATATACTGTTCTTAATATGTGTTAGTGTATGCAGAAGCATTTGTATTACCATATCATAGTATTACGTATAAATGTATATCGTCATATGTATTTTTTATGTAGAAAATAATGTCTTGGTATTTGTGTAGAGTGTGAACATTGTGATTGTACAACGTATTGTTCTTTAACTTTATGTGTATGGAGCTTTTCTCCTCAGCCTCCACTGAAAAGGGGCCTTGTGCCCAGCTGGACTTTCCTGGTAAACGAAGATAAATAAAAAAAAAAACTTGTTTGTGTAATGGCTAAAGCTGAAAAGAAAATGTGCAACTTGTCTTACACTAATGATTGTGTTTTCCATTCAGCTAGAAATTCTGCAGCAATGCTGCCGAAAGACAAGTTTCATCTTTAAAGTCTGACTTTAAAAGTGTGATTGTGGTAGGCAACTGTTTTTGTGTTACTCTGCGATCCCTGCCTGATAATCCTTGGCCCCCTCCCATCCAGTCAGCCCATTTGATCCATATCATTCTGTCTGTCCAATCTGACTGAGCTGCCTGCCAGATCTGATCCAGCTTTGCTAAGCTCCAAGCCTCATGCTCCTTCAAGATATTTTCCTTCTCATAATCCCCTTGGGACCTACTCTTCTCAGATCTCTTTTACCACCTTCCAGATTCTGATGATGTGGTTGCAGCTAAATGCTCCTTATATTTTTGTCTTTCCATACAAAATTCTTTTAACTACCTTTTGGTTAAATTATCTATTTTGGAATTCTTACCTTATATTAATACTTTCAGCTATATGTTTGTTTCGTTTGAAACTTCCTCTTTCTCTGAATCATTAAGGTTTTAGGCCTAATGACCACTGGTTGTTTAAAAAGTTTATCACATTGCTATAGTTTTACTTTTAGAAAGTAGGTTTGCTTTATTCTTCTTGTGACCGTTTCCATAATTTTGCCTTTACTGTTTTTATTGGCCATTTTACTTATAGGTTTATAATGTCATAGTTATATACTAGGCTAACAACCACCAGGCTCTTTATAAGCCTAGCCATGCAGTCCAACTCACTTGTGTCCCTATGTATCACAGGAGTTTATTAGTATGTTAATTGAGAAGTTTCTAGAGGTTATATGAGTGGGGAGTTAGTTTGGGCATCACGGTCTGCCTCTGTTTATCAGAGACATGAGGGCCAGACCCAGGGTGAATTTCCAGGTTTCCCATCCACTAATCAAGGTTACAGTTAAATAAGGTTAAGGATGAACTCTGCTTCACATGGATGGGGAGACTAATCCAGAGCATGGAGATCCTCTGAGATACATATCTGTCTTGCCAATATGTCTTATTTATGCCACAAGCAAAACTTAAGTCCTTGGATCTAGTGCAAAAGGTCCATCAGAGCTAGATCCAAAAGTGACTTGAATGCCAGGAATGGATCACCTCTCAGTAACCTGTAGGAGACAGAGAATAGAGACAGGGCTTTAAAGTGATCCATATATAACAATGTGTTTATACCCTAGATTCTCCTGGTAAGGGATTTTTGTGGGCATTCCAGCTGTTGCATATGTTTGGTTAGGTACATACCAAAGGAAGCATTATACTCAATGATTGGTCTGATAAGGGCCAAATTAATTGGCACTATGACTTCCTTGGACCTGGATGCCATGCCCTTGCTTATAAGTTGGGTGACATAGAATGATTTTCTTACTACTTTGGCCACATGTTGGTCAAAGACCATATTACTGGCTATATATGTTCCCAAATCCCTGACTACTGGATCAATTCTTGGTGTGGCTTATCGATTAGCCTGGGTGTCAGTTTTCCCAAAAGGCACAATAATTTATTTTTTGGCATTGAGATCTGATGTTGTCAGTCTTCATTTTATCCTTGATGTAGGGGTTCGGTTCAGATATCAGAAGTGACTCAGCCATTACTACAGCTCACGCAGGCCAAAAGCTCTCGAGCTTTATCCTTACACACAGTCCCCCTGTCCCAGTAGGCCCAGATCTCATTTGCCACTTTTCCAGACAGATGTGTTTGCCTGAGCTTTTGAGCTAAGTCAAATTTCTATTAATATTTCTAGTTTCTCAAAAAAAAAAAAAATATATATATATATATAAATATATGTATATATATAAATATATATATATATATATATATATATATATATATATACAGGTTTTCTTCCTCCCCTTCTTCTCCTGTACTTTTTTAGAAGTTTTGGTGTTTGTTTCTTTGTCTCCCTTCCATTTTGTCTGACAAACCTAAAGGACGTGCTGATTTTAAAAAAGTTTCAGAAGTGTGGCCACAAAATTCCCTTTTCTGATTCTTATCTTCTTTGTATCTATTGTTTGGGGGATGTTCATCTACAGGAAGACTGACGCATGTGTCACAGTTTCAGTCACAGAGGTCTCATCGAGAGAAAAAATAAATTAATATTGAAGGGCTTAATTCTGTCAGCCTTTGAGGAAGCCATTTCTGCTGCAAAGAATAAATCTGATATTTCTTTCCCTTCTTCTTCTTCATTTTTAGACAAGTCAATAAAGAGGAGCTTGTCAGGTTCATCATCTCCCTTGGAGCCGACTCCTAAGAAGCATAAGTCATCTCCTCCATCTAGTACCTTGGATCTGATGGAATGTCAGTCCAAAACTTCGGTGCCAGAAAAAATATCATTGGTACCAACAACTGCTCCAACTCCTAGTGTGTTGTCAAAATCTCCACAAGAAATCCAAATTTTGACTAAGGACCCTTTATATTCAACACTGACTACATTGGCGCAGACAGTTCAGCTTGATTTGCCAAGAGTGGTATATTCAGCTTCTACTGATCCTTTTGCTGGCAAAATGCAGAGATTTTTCTAAAGAGACCAAAATCTCTTTCTCAGGCCTTTATTTGTTCCACCAAAAGTCTCACCGAGATTGATGTGGAGAGACTGGTGAATAAAATTCTGTGGACAAGAGGACTCGCAGGACTTCCCTTGTCTCTGACCTTTTTGGGTTTGGAGTTGATCCAGCTTCTACCCCTTTCACTATTCCTCTTCTGACCTCCTCTGAGGCTTTAGAGATGTCAGCTCTGAGCCTGCCGGTGTTGGTTCTGGAGGTATCTGTCCCTTCAGAACTGTTTATTTCCCTGAGTTCTTTGGCTGTGTCAGAACCAGAGACTTCCCAGAGCTGCATCTGTCCTTTCTGCTCCGAGGAGCCTGGGTCGACTCCAGTTTTTTTGGTGCTGTCTCTGCACATTGGAGCACTGGCATGCTGCAGATCGGCACTGTCTTTTGCCTCAGGGGCTTTCTCATTGGAGGGGAAGTGACCATGGTTCTGAGGCAGTTTTTCTCAGTTCTGGGATCCCTTCCCTCTTTGGGGGGGGGGGGGCAGCCTTCCAGGCAATGGAGAGGGCTTTGTCCATGGCAGTCACTCAGTTGGTTCCGTCCTCCTTACACTACATGCAGTCCTCTTGCTCCCTTATTTGTCCTGTTTCTCCACTGGGGCAGCAAGTTCCTAATCTTCAAGACCCACAGATTCATGTTTTGTCTTCTTCTGATACCTCCCTAGGGCATCCCCCTGATTAGGTCCCTCAGAAGACAAAGTGCAAGAGGAAGCACTTAGATTCCCCACAGGAATCGGTCAAAGAAGTCACTGATTTTGATAAAAGGGAAGGGTCCGCAAGGTCACCCCCTGACGATGTCTCCTTTGGATACTTCCTGAAAATTTTAAAACAGAGGGGTGATTGGATGTCCCAAAACCCTTCCTTGGAGGAGTTGTACCTGCAGTCTTTTGGTACTCCCCTGTCTACCTCTTGGGTGACTCTGCCTGCTGAAAGGCTCATTCGGTTGATCTCACAGTGAGCGTGGAAGACACCACACACCATTGAACCTATCCACAACAAACCAGACAAAATTTTATCAGCTCCAAAAGACAAGCACTTTTGGGCTAAAGGTCTACGGGTAGATGCCTCCATGGTCATTGCAGCCATCACTAAAAAAGGAACTGGCTGACAATTGTTCCTCTATCCATCCTCCCAATAGAGAGTCCCGGGTGATGGATAGGTTTGGGAAGCAGGTTTATGCTTCATCAACCTTTGCATTACAGCAGGTTCAGGTATACCCATAAGGAGACACACCTGGAGGTGCTTTTGTGACCTTGCAGAACCATTTAAGTCTTCATTTGTCAGTGCTTCCTTTGACATATCTTCTCTTTTTGGCCCAAAAGTTAGAAAGTCATTATCCAGGTGTGAAAAAGATGATAAGACCCTTTCTGTCATGGGTGTATGTTTTTCTACTCCCCGAAGATCCTTTTCCAGGAAAGAGAGGAGTGATGAGAAACTGTGGTTCAAAAAATCCCAAGAGCCTTTCCAGGTCACATGTGGTACCAGTTCTCCTAGGGGTGGAGGGGGAACTACAAAATAAGATGCTGCCCATGCAGCACAGGTGGTCTGCAGAATCAGGGCTTTGGGGACTCCTTTCTAGATAAGCTTTTTCAGCATTCCTGAAAGAAAGCCTGATTGTCTTCCTGTTGAGGCAGCTGGGGAACACGTATCCTTGCATCAAAGCACCTGGCAAAATATAACTACAGATTCTTGGGTGCAATGGCTCATATCCACAGGTTATACCTTCCCTTTTCCAATCCTCCCCCCATTTGCAAAAAAAGTCCCTGATGTTCCACCCAGTCAGAGGGAACCAGTAGTTCTAGAAATTCAAAAACTGCTAGACAAAAGAGTTATCCAGGGAGTCCAACCAGACCCGAGAGGATCCAGAATTTACTCAAGATTCTTTTTAGTGCCAAAAAAGGTGGTATACTGGAGACCAATTCTGGATCTCTGCGTACTCAACAAATCGATCTGTCAAATGAAATTCCAGATGGTCATGGTACAGTCCATTCTTCTATTTTTAGCAATGGACAACTGGATGTTCATAGGTTCATAGGGCGATACTAGGCTATTGGCACGGAGGCCCTTATAAGCCTAGCCAAGAATTTCATCCATGTTCACACAAAGTCAGCAACTGTTTCCCCTGTCCAGCAGAAATGCAGGTGGGATCCCAGGGGTGTATTTTCTGTTTCCCATCCAGTTGTCCAGGTTCCTCTTAGGGCTAGCGAGGTACTCTGCTTGACATGGAGAGGGAGTCTATTCCACAGCTGGTGGAGTCTTTGGGGGACAAATCTATCCCACCCACAATTTCTATTAATGTCACGGACAGGGTTGAGACCTTGCATGTGGGTTGCACAAGTGGAGTTTGCTTACGGATATGCAGCAACTCCATCAAGGCTGTGCCTGAGATGGCCTTGTATGCCAGACACAAGTCACTTCTGAGCAGTCTGTATGAGATTGAGTAGAGGGATAGGGATTTTATCCTAGCTGTATTGGATAGGTGTTTGAGATCCTGGATTTTCCTGGTCAGGAACCTCTGTGGTCTCTCCAGCTGCTGCATATGATTTGCAAGGTGCATGCAGAAGGGGGCATTGCACTCAATAATGAGTCTGATAAGGGAGGAGTACAGGGATGTTATGACCTTCTTGTTCCTGGATGAAATACCCTTACATATGAGGTGGGCTATGTAGAAAGCCTTCTGTACAATGGAGGAAACATGGTGTTCAAAAGTCAGGTAGCTATCAACCTGGGTGCCCAAGTCCCTCACGACTGATTGCATGCTTTATACATTGTTATTAATGTGATAATTAGTGGAGACACCATTATCCCCATTGGGAGTATGCATTTATTGGCATTCAGTTTGAGGCCATGCTTCTGGCACCAGTCATTATTTGGGTAAGGCCCTCTTCGAGGATGTTCACATCACTATGGGAATTTAGGACAGCACCCAGCTTGCAGCCATCTGCAAACTCGGTCAGCCACAGACCAGTGGTTTTAGCTTGCACCTCAGAAAAGTATATCCCAAACAGTAGAGGCCCCAAGACGATTCCTTGGGGTACACTGCTCATTATGGGTCTACTACTAGAGGTGGCTTTCCTTATTTTGACTGAGTGGGTATTATCAGTGAGCCAGCTAGCTACCCATCTGGTAACATATGGGTTAATACCTAGCTGGGAGAGTTTTTCTATTATGCCTGAGTGGAGAATAGTGTTGAAGGCTTTGGCTAGGTCAAGGTAGGCAGTGTGCACTGTCTTCCCCTCGTTCATGGCTTTGGTAACTGTTTTGAAGAAGTCGACCAAGTTTAACAGGCATGATCTCCCTTTGACAAAACCAAACTGTGCGAGGTCAACCATTTGGAGGTTGCCAATGTCCTTGTTTATAAGTTCCATGATAATGCGTTCCGTGGCCTTGCAGATCAGGCTAGTTAGGCTGATGGGCCTATAATTGCCTGGGTCAGTGGACACTCCACCTTTGTGTAGAGGGATGACAGTGGCTGTCCTCCATTCAGCTGGGATGAAGTCGGTGCTCAGGCTCAGGATGTGCTCAGTAGATCTTCAGGATGCTTATTACCACATAAAAATGGACAGATACTCCAAAAGATTCCTCAGCTTCTGTCTGGGAACCAGTCATTACCAATTCAGAATGCAGCCCTTTGACCTCACCACAACCCACAGGGTGTTCAAAAATGTATGTCAGTAGTAGCAGCTCACTTGAGGCTGCAGGAATTCTGAGTGTTTCCATACTTGGACAACTGGCTCATAACCGCTCCAACTAGGCATCAATTGATAGAGGCAAGGAATTGCATTCTTAAGACCTGTCCATAGCTAGGAATAACTAAACCATGATAAATCCCAACAGACTCCAACTCAGAGATTAGAGTTTATAGGGGCAGTACTAAATACAACATCAACTGTAGCATCCCTTCCTCCAGCAAGAATTCAGAAAATTATAACTCAAGTTCAGAAAATAATTCACAGAAAGAAACTTCCTGCTCAACTAGTCTGACATGCTCTAGGTTCAATGACAGTGACAATAACTCTAATTCCTCTAGCCAGACTTCACATGAGAATTCTACAATGACTATTGGCATCTCAATGGTAATTGCTATACCAACTCATGTTGTTGGAAGAGATTCTAATCAGTTTTTGCAGGAAGGATCTAGCTTGGTGGGTTCATTCCAAAGAAATCCTCCTGAGCTGCCCCTTCATCTTTCCAGAGCCCAAGGCCATAGTGATCATGGACACCTTCCAGATGAGGGGTCATTTTCTGGGGATGACTTTCCAAGGCACTTGTTCCCCCTTAGAGGCCAACTTGCATATCAATGTTCTGGAACTAAGATGGGTGCTTTTAGTGTTGCAAACCTTTAAATCAGTTCTTCCTCTGGGAACAATTGCAGTTCAAACAGACAATGTCAGTAGCTTGGTACACTAACAAACAGGGAGGAACCAAGTCTTACCCCCTTTGTTGAGAAGCACTCAGAGTGTGGCAGTGGGCGATCTCTTCTAACCACTTTCTGATAGTGATGCACATTCCTGGGAGTTCCAGTGTAATAGCAGACAAACTGAGCAGTGGACTCTCAGTTCAATAGTGGTGGAAAGGATTTTCCATCATTGGGACCAGTCTTGCTGTAACCTGTTCACCTCTCCCCTAAACAACAAGTGCAGCAGCTACTTTGCCCTAATTCCCCATCTAGGGAAGTCACCTAGAGACATTCTTCTCCACACTTGGCCCCCCCATACTACTATATGTCTTTCCCCTGATACCTCTAATTCGAAAATGTTATGGAAAGCACTCAGGCTGAAGAGCAAAGTAATCTTCATTGCATCTTATTGGACTCAGCAGATGCGGTTCCCCTTTCTTTGGTTTTATCTGATTCAGTGACCTTGGACTATGGACCTAGCTCCAGACCTTCTTTCACATCCAGATGGACTGGTCTATCCAGAAATGTTGAACTACAAGCTGACAGCATGGTTCCTCCAGTTCCACTAGTTGCCAGGCATCTTAACCTTTCTTCTCCAGTACGCCAAATTCTCCTAGCTTCTCATAAATCTTCCACCCGGAGACTTTAGTCTAGTAAATGGAAAAGATTTACCATTTGGGCTCATGAAAAAGACATTGACCCATTTTCTGTTTCTATAGATTATATTTCAGACTTCTTAGCCTCTCTTTTCAATGTAGGAGCCTCCCCTTCTACCATCAGAGTTCAACTAGCAGCAATTTCAAACTTCCGTAATGGTTTGGAAGAACATTCCTTGGCTTCTCATAAACTTTGTAAGGCATTTTTAAAAGGCACACTATAGCTCAAATCCTTTTTCAAAGATCCCACTCCTCCTTGGGATCAAGGCCTAGTATTTCAAACCATCATAAGTCCTCCTTTTGAATCATGTAAACCACCTTATTTGAATTTTCACAAAGATAGAGTTAGCTTAAACTTATGAACAAATTGCACCTTTCTACCTAAAGTGGTGTCAGAGTCTAATATCAATCAGTCTATTCATTTGCTGGTATTCTTTCCAAATTTTTCAAACAGAGGTGAATACCTTTTACATTTGCTAGATATTCACTGACAATTATACTTTTATCTTCACAGAACTAAAGACATCAGAAAGTCTGATCAATTATTTGTGTCCTTCTCAAGTGCTAGTATTGGTAAACCTGTCAGCAAAGTGACATTAGCGAGATGGCTCAAGGATTGCATTTCCTTTATTTATGACAAAAATAAAATTGCCTTGCCTAACCTATGAAGGCAGTATTTCAGTCTAGAGCTTCTATGGATGATATATGTGCAGAGGCTACTTGGGCTTCTCTCCATACCTTTATTACTCCTTACAAATTGGATTTGGTCTCTGGAGAAGAGCATCCTTTGGTTCAATGGTGCTCAAGAATATCCTTCCATGAGTCCTCCAAAGGTAGGTAGCTGGGGACTCTGTCCCATATGTTAACGAAAAAATTAAGATTGACAACATCAGATAAAGAAGTTATATACTTACCGTAATGTTTCATCTGTGTTTTCCATCTTCATTTATCCTTAACTACCCCCCCCCCCCGGCCTTTGAAGATTTTTTGATGGAATGGATACTTTCATAGTGATTATGACATGGCTTGAAGTACAGCAGATAGTGGTTTCCTTTAAGGCATCCTTAATTTCACATTATTTCTAATTTGCAAGCTCGATCTTAGGTAATTAGGACAGGGGGATTGTGGGTAAGGATGAAGCTTGAGAGTCTTTGGCCTGCGTGAGCTGTAGTAATGGCCAAATCAGTTCTGATATCGGAACTGAACCCATATGTCAAGGATAAATGTAGATAGACAACACAAATGGAACATTATGGTAAGTACAGACAACACAGGTGGAACGTTATGGTAAGTACATGACTTCTTTTTATAGTCTGTGACTTTCACATCAATCATTTGTTTGTCAGACTCTCTTGTAAGATTTTTGTGTCATGGTGGGAATCTATGATATGGTCCCAATTTGCAGTCACCTGTGTATTTTGCCAACCAAAGGCTCTTGATATTAGCTTTTACCTCTGAGAAGAAGATGCCAAATAGGAGCAGTCCCAGCACAGAACCCTGAGCCACTGGTGATTGGTCTCTTAGTGGAAGTGGTATCACCAACCTGACTTCCTGGGCCCTTTCTGTGAGCCAGCTAGCCAGCCAATGAGTTATGTAGGGGTTTATGCCCAGTTCAGTGAATTTGTCAACTGTACCCAAATGGTGTATTGTATTGAATGCCTTAGCTAGGTCCAGTTTGATGATATGCAGTGTTTTTTCCTCATCCATTGCCTTGATGACCTCCTCAAAGAAATCAACCAGGATTAGTAGACATGATCTTCCCTTGACAAAGCCATACTGGGTTGGGTCCAGTGTCTGAAGCTTGCCTAGGTCTTTGTCGATAATTTCCATGATAATTCGTTCCACGGCTTTCCATATTAGACTAATCAGACATATAGGCTGTACTTTCCAGGGTTGGTTGATGGTCCACCCTTGTGAAATGGGAAAATGATTCATGATAGGTCATGTTTCCAGCAATTTAGGAGGCATCTCGGGATGTTGTCAGTGCCCACTGTGGCTGTGTTTTTGACCTTAGCAACACTGCTAGGACCTTCTACCTGTTAATCGTTGGAGGGAGGTGGGGGTGGGATTGGGGGTAAAGTTTGAACTGAATTTGTCAGCGAGAAAATTCGCTGTGCCACTCTGCTCATTGAAGGTGACACCACTGACTGCTTTTGAGATTTTGGACATAGCTTCAGAAGGCCTTATGGCTGTCTTTAGCCTCTGAGGCTATCTTGACCTCGTAATTGGCCTTGTTGTACTTAATTAGCCCTGATAACTTCCTGTTTAGTTTAATTAGAGAGCTCCTATCATTATGGGAGATGCTCTTCTTGATTTTAGCCATGACTTTTTTTTACTTTTGTTATATATTCTATTAAGGTCTTGATTCCCCACAGTGTAGTTTATTTTTAGAGTTTGTTTTGTGCTTGCTTCTAGTAAGTACAGCAGCCTCTATACAGCCAGTTACATGGTTATGCAGGGTCTCTGTGAACAAATTTGCATAGGTTATTGTAAACTCAAGGTTGGGAGGGGCATTGAATTCTGATAAACTATCACTTAATAGGGTGTACTGAGTTTTGGAATAGTTCCTAGCTGTTATGCAATTGGGTAGGGTTACTAAGTTGATTTTTATTTTGAAGGAGATAGCTTTGTTGTTCAATCCCACCAGTGAGGATATGACACTGGGGGGGGGGGGGGTGCAGCTCTCTCCTATATTCATGAGTATCGTGTCTAATATGTTTAAACCTCGGGTGAGTGTGCACACTGTCTGGTCAGAGGTATTTGTGTTTAAGTCCAGGAATTGTGCCTGCAAGTATTAGGCAGTATATGTTTCCCAGTCTATAGAGGGGTAGTTAAAGTCTCTCATGAATATGGCATTTGATTTAATGATAAGTGTCTCTAGTAGGTTGATGGATGAGCTATGGGATTCTAGGGGCATAGAGAATTACCTATAGCTTGCTAGGATATGGTATAGGACTTTGTCTATGGTGATTATCACGTGGATAAATTCCAGGGAATCATCCTATTTAACCAAACATAGAGTTATGCTTCTTGATAATGTAGATTGGGACAACTCCACCTTTTATCCCTGTGTGTGCAGCCGATGGCCTAAATGTGTGAAAGGCATTGAAGCATTGCACTGCTGGATTACTTTCTGCAGATTTAAACCATGTTTCTGTAATGGCACAGATGTCTATATTCTCCAGAGTGATTGTAGGGTGTGGAGTTTCTTGTTTAGGCTCCTAGCACTTAGCAGAAATACCTTTGTTTTTTTTGGAGGGGGGGTTATTCACTTTGTCAGTAGATTTGTCAAAGCATTACTTAAAAATGGCTCTAAGGGAGTGATAAAGTTTTAGCCAATATTTGGAAGCCTAGAGGAGATAGGTGCAGACCTTTGAAAAACAATGTGGTTTGTTAACCATGTCCTCCCATGCTGACAGATATTGACTCTCCCTTGAAATATTCCAGAAGCTAAGCCAGTTATTGAATTCAGCCATTTTTTGTTCATACTGTAGCATCATTCTTGGTGAAGGTAAACTGCTGCTCAATGCAAGGCACATACCTGCCTGAGACACATATTCAGAGAGATCAATGAGAAGGGCTCTCCAAGGAAAAAAAGAGAAACCAATTTTGAAAGGGCTCTTTCACTGTCAGACAGGATCCAAAATATCTTTGGGTCTGAAGGCACCCTCTACCTCTCTTTCCCATGATAAGAAAAGAGAAAATGAGAGAAAGATCAAAGGAAAAAGAGAGAGAAAAAAGACAGGGACAGACCACAGGATAAACCTAAGGACAAATATCCAGACAAGAGAGAAGAAGAGAAGAAGATCACCTTGACAAACCAAAGAAATTGTCTCCTGATCCCTCTGGTATTGCGGGTCCAGAACCTATAATATTGAGGCAGGCAGATCCAACTGCTTCTAGGATACAAACTCCCCTATTCAAAAACTTCTTTTCTCTGGGGCCAATTAGCCTGAGTCTTCACTCCCCCATCCTTCAAAATTACCATTGAGGCCTACTTTAATAGCTTAATCTTCGAGATCTGGTGAGTCTGCTAGAAACCTCACAGAACTAAATGTCAAGTCAAATGACAAGAAAGTTTCTGAGGGCACAGATTCAGCTGGAAGTCCTCCTAGCTCCATCGCCAAGGAAAGGACTGTGATCAGACCTTACGACTCCAACCAAACTACTTCTGACACCATTTCCACTTTTGGAGCTGATGCACATGAGATCCGGGTTCCTATCGTGAAATCGTACATTAAGAACGCCGGAAGGCCGAACTTGGTAGTTCGAAAGTTGAGAATGTCGAAGCCGCGGAAACCCGAATTCTTAACCAGGGAAAGAATTCGGTTGGCCATTTCTGCGGCTTTGGCATTTTCAGACTGGGTTAAGGTAAGTGTACGAACAGGTAGTGACGGACTATAGGGTTAGGACGCGGGTCAGGTAAGTGTGCGGTAGTGACAGACTTTAGGGTTAGGGCGCAGTTCAGGTAAGTGTGCGATAGTGACGAACTTTAGGGTTAGGGTGCGGGTCAGGTAAGTGTGAGGTAGTGACGGACTTTAGGGTTAGGGCTGGGTTAAGGATAGTGCATAGATAGTGGTGTATGTTAGGTTTAGTGTAGGTTTTGAAGGTGGTTGGTGTGATTGTGATATGTATGTGTTTTTTGGAACAGCAAATTTTTTCCCTGGTAAAAAATTTGCTATTTTGAAGTTTGCTGTTATCCAAATTCGATCTTCCAAGTTCGAACTTATGGTGTTCAACATTTTGGAAGTTCAATTTCATGATATAGACCCTGAGATCCAAACTCTCATTCATACCAGTTTTTAAGCCAATAAACTTGGAGGCTTTGACTTCTTCCCTCACTTTCTTAACACCAGTGCATGCAGGTTGAGTGGAGCCACAGAGCCAGAGCATCAAATTCAAGGTACCAATGATGGAGTTAACTGTGAGATTTACAGAGCCATCCCTAGCACTCACGGTTTTGGCCCTGGATAGCTCAGTTCCAAGGTCCTCCTTAGAGCTATCAGCCCTCAGAGTTGAGAGAACCACCAATTCTGCTGTCATGGGTGGCTCTTCCCTGGCTGCATTGGCTGAGTCTGCTTTTGAGGCTGTAGAGTGGGCCTTTGCTAGACCAAGACAACTGGTGCATGCACAGAGTTCAGATCTGTCCCAACTCCTGCTTGGATCCTGCTCTTTCTTCCTCTCATTCTGGTCAACAGGGACAGACTGACTCAATCAGCTTCAAGACAACTCACCATTTGAGTTCCCCATCCAATTCCAAAGTGTCTCCTTCAGAAGTCCCAAGGCACTTTCCTTGGAAGAGGACTTGCAAGAGAAGCGTATTGACTCCTCTCTTGAGTCAGTCACTGAAGATACCAAGTTAGATAATGGAGAAGACTCCTCAAGTTCCCCCCAAAGATGTCTGCTTTGAAGACATCCTAGAATTAATGAAGTGGGTGGATGGTCCACTGAAACCCCTTCTTATGATGAGTCAGTGTTTCTCGAAGCTTTTGGGTCTAGCCCTTCACCATCATGGATAGTCTCACCAAATGACACCTTAGTTGATCTCATTGCCCTGAAAGCTTGGAAGGAACATGATGTCATCACTATCGTCATCAACTCCCCCTTTACCCATTTTTCTATATACAGCCGGGTGTCATGTTAACTCTAGCTATTCTCTTGATTCAGTGTTACACTCCTGCCTTCTTCTACACCCATGATTGATTGTCACAGATCTTCTGTCACACAATCCATCCATCTCTTTGCTGGACACCCTTGTACTTTCTTTCTGTCTGTCCCAAATCTTTTTCACCAGATTGTCTTCTGCTTTTCTGCACATGTGCACAAACCACTGTAATCTGTTCTCTTTGATCTTTTCTGCAATTAGAGCTACTTTGGCTTCTGCTCTTATGTCCTCATTTCTTCATCTGCCCCACAGTGTGCATCCTACCACCCATCTCAGGCACTTCATTTCCATCACTTCTAGCTTCCTCAGAGGTTTCTGTACCATACATGGAAGAAACCTGATGTGGCAGATCCTATCCCAAAAAACAGATAAAATTTTAGTTGCCCCCAAAGAGAGAAAACATTGGGCCAAGGATCCCCTGTAGGTGCCATGGTGGTAGCAGTAGCCAGAAAAAAGGAACTGTCTGAAGAAAGTACATCTGTTTATCCCCCAAACAGGGAGTCAAGAGCATTGGACAGACTGGGAAAATAGACTTAAGCTTCAGTGACATTTGTACTCCACATGCTGAACTAGCTAGTACACTTGACACAATTCCAGTGGGATTTGATCAAGGAATTTTCAAATTACCTGGCAGGTAACTTAATTTGGATATCTAAAAAACAGTGGACACCCAATTGTCTACCCTACACTCTTCCTTCAATGTGGCCATGAGACTGCTAGCTAATTCAACAGATCTCACAGAATGGCAGCCGGCACATGTATTACCACATGACATCATGCCAGGATGAAACTCTGTGATTTCACAGAAAGCTTTAAGACATCCTTCATAAATGCCCTCATAACTGTTTCAAATTATTTAGACAAAAGAAAAGGAAATTGTTACCAGGAGTGAGCAGGATAATAAGACCTTGTCTACCACAGGAAACTATTTTTCTACTTCTCAAAGATCCTTTTCCAAGAATCTAAGAGGAGGGAGGAAAATGTTCAGGAAATCACAAGTTTTTCATCAGGGCACTTCTGGGGACAAATTTCCCTGAGGCAAAGGCAGAGGTGGAGGTAATTCCATGAGATGTCACACCCATGGGGCAGATGCAGTCTGCAAACCCAAGGTTTCTATAGACCTTTCACAGAGAAACCTTATCAGCGTCCCTGAATGATTGCCCAACCGCTGCATGCTGGAGGCAGTTAGGGAAGTTTCTCCTTAATCCTCTAGCCTGGCAAACTATACCTTCCAGTTCTTGGGTGCTAAGGATCATTACCTGAGGCTATACAAAACCCTTTTTAGTGTCCCCAAAGACAAAACAAAAGATTCCTGATACTCCACCCAATCAGTTAGAATCTGCAATAGCAGACCTTTCAAGGTTACTAGACATAAAGAGTCATCCATCTGGTCCCCCAAGAACAACTAAGATCCAGAGTCTATTCAATGTTCTTTTAAGTTCCAAAAAAAGACAGGGGACCTCAGACCAATATTGGCTCTCAGTAATCTGAATCAGTTTGTAAAACAGATGAGATTCTGGATGGTCATGGTACAATCCATTCTACCTCTGCTGAGGAAGGACAATTGGATGTGCTCTATTAATCTTCAGGATGCCTACTATCACATCAAGTGGCAATCCAGGAGATTCATCCATTTCTGACTGGAAGTCAGTCACTATCAGTTCAGAGTGTTGCCATTTGGTCTCACCACAGCCCTCCAGGTGTTCACCCCAAGATAATGACAGCTGTTACAGCTTACCTCAGGCTGCAAGAGATCCAGGTCTTTCCATATTTAGACAATTGACTTCTAACTGCTACCTCCAAGAATCTACTATTCCAACATCAGTCAATCCTTTTATACCTGGCAACTAACTTGGGTATTTCAATAAATTTCAAAAAAAGCAAGCTGTCTCCTTCTCAGACAAATTCATAGGCTGCCACAAAGACACAGTGCATCAGAAAGCAAAACTTCCCCTGACACAAGTCAAATACTTAAGGTCTGTAGCTGTCCAAGTGATAAAACACCTTTGGCCTCAAGCACAACTCATTCTATGACTCTTAGGATTAATGGCCTCCTCTATAGTTTTGGTTCCTTTGGCCAGATACCACATGAGAGTTCTACAGTTGACACTAGCTGTACAATGGTCACAAAAGCTCCACCCTCTTCAGAACAGGATCCGTCTGACTCTGGTCTGCAGAGATCATATTCAGTAGTGGATTTTGTCCAAGACAGTTGTTCAGGAAAGACCCTTCTGTCCTCCTGCTCCCAAAGCCACAGTCACCATGAATGCTTGGGGGGGGGGCATTTTGAAGGGAAGACAGCTCAAGGAATGTGGTACTCGATAGAGATCAATATTCACATCAGTGTCTTGGAGTTGAGGGTGGTCCTCCTAACACTGTAGGCATTTCAGAACCTCTTATCCAAGGATATGATAACCATCCATTCAAACAAAATGACAGTGGTTTAGTACATCAGTAAACAAGGTGGAATACATTCGTACTTTGCCATGAAGCCATGAGAGTTTGGTAATGGTCAATGTCTTCAAACTGTTTTCTAGCAGCAACCCACATTCCTGGGACATCCAATACTCTAGTAGACAAGTTGAGGAGAACTCTTCTGTTGCCTTATTAGTCATTTCTCAACAAAGCAGTGGCCACTGGGGCCAACCTTGCTGTGATATTTTACCTCAACAGCAAATGCAGTGGTTACTTCACCCTCATCCTTCCGCAGGGACAGTCACTGAGAGATGTTCTAGTCCATATTTGGCCCCCAGTCTCCTTTATGCCTTTTTAGTAATTCCCCTCGTCACCAAATTCATTCAGAAAGCTATGGAGTGCAATACCACGGTAACCCTCATTGCCCTCTACTGACCTTGGCCAGTATGGTTCCCCTTTCTTTGGCCTCATATGCTGCACCCACCATGGGTTCTTCATCCCTATACTATTCTTTTCAGTCAGCCATCCAGCCATCTGTGCCAGATCTCAAGGCCCTAAAACTGAATACATGATTTCTCCAAATTTAACATTTGCCAGAGGTGCCAGACTTTCTACCCCGGTAGTCCATATAATCTCTTCTTCTCAAAGGGACTCAACCAAGAAGATTTACAAAATTAAATGGAAACATTTTTCTATTTGGGGCTCTTCAAAGGAAGTAGATCCTTTTTTGGCACCCTTACCTGAGATTTTGGGGTTTCTAGTGGAGTTTCTATTGGAACTGTTTAGGGCTGGCTCACATTACTCTACAGTTAAAGTACAAATAGCTGCCATTTCAAATTTTCACATAGGCACAATAATACATATATTGCTTCCCTCAAAGTGACCATTGCCTTCCTTAGAAAAACATTCTTATTGAGACCCCCCCCCCCCAGTTTGTGATCCAATTCCTCCTTGGGATATTACAATTTTGCTGCAGTGATTAACCCAAAAACATTTTGAGCCCACAACATCAGTAGATCTAAAGTTTCTAGTGTAGAAAACTATTTTCTTAGTTGCTATTACATCTGCAAAATGTGTGTTAAAATTATAGGCACTTTCTTGCAAACCTTCTTTCCTTATTTTTCACAGGAACAGAGTATCACTGAGAACAAACCCTTTTTTCCCCAAAGTAGCTTTGGAATCTAACTTGAACCAACAGATTGAGTTGCCAGTTTTCTTTCCAAATTTTACTAACAAAGGAAAATATACTCTACGTACCTTAGATGTCCATAGATAACCCAGGTTCTATCTTCATTGTACTGAGAGTTTCAGAAAATCAGATCAATTGATCATATCCTTCTCCTAGGCAAAACTTGGACAATCTGTGTCTAAAGCAACCTTATCAAAATGGCTAGTGGACTGTATTTCATTTTTTTATAAGTCAAAAGGCATGTCCTTACAACTCAAGCCTAAGGCTCATTCTGTCAGGGCAATGGCAACTTCAAAAGAGTGCCTTTCAGTGACATACATGCTGCAGCAACTTGTTCTTCAACTCATACCTTTGTATGTCATTATAAATTAGATGTGCAGTCTAGGATTCACACATCTTTTAGTTCTGCCATACTTAGGAACATTCTTCCTTAAGTCCACCCAGGTCTCTGTTGAGTTGCTTGTGAATCTGTCTCATATGTTGAATCAGTTGAGAATAGACAACATCAGAAAAGAAGGTTTTGTACTTACCATAAGAATAGATCTGTGTTGTCTTATTTTTATCTGTCTTGACTCCCTCCCTCCTTTCCACTACCAAATTGGCACTTATACTTTTCAAGGATTGACCAGACCTTCTCTAGACTGTCTGTGGCACTTTGTACCACTTAGTTTATATAGTGATCTCCTTTTCCTCTTCTTTATTATTTTCTATATAATTTATTACCAAATAGGGTCATCCGGGAAAATCAGTCTGAGGTAATTCAGGCAGTGGAAGGGCATTGTGGGTAGCTGAGGAGTCAAAGCTCTCACATCCAATACTATGGTATGGTATAAGGAGCCGAGGTCAGATCCAACTGGATCTGACAACACACATGTTGAACTAGATGAAAATAAGACAACACAGATCTGTTGATCTGATGTTGTCATTTTTATTCATTCCTCAACAAATGGGATTGAATCCAACCCTTGGATCTGACCGGGCACTTTTTCCAGCTCGTGGAACACTGAAACTCTTGTGCTCCTTCCTTACCCATAATGCACTACTCCCCTACTGTAATTCAGATCCTGTTTGCTGCTTTCATGTACAGATGTGGTCGATGTTTGCTCTCGAGCTATAGCTTGTTTCTAGTGAATAAAAGTAGATCTGATGTCAATTTTCATTCTATCCTCATCTGATGGGTTCAGATCTAATGCCTCAGATTCAACTCAGCCATTGCTAAAGCTCATGGCAACCAAGAACTGAAAAAGAATCAAGGACAAATCATAAATTAGAAGAACAAAGAAAAGTGTTATACAAAGGAAGATTGTAATACATCAGACTGAGGAAAAAATATCAGACTTTTTGGTATAAATACGAGTGTGTATAAACAAGCTTTGGGAATTTGCCATAGAGAGCTGACAGCATCTGTGTTGCATGCTTGTAGATCCAAAAGGAAAATGTAATAGTAAATGCGTATTAACTGAAGCAGTTTGTCTCAGTGTATTTATTGTACTTACTACAATACAGTAATAAGACTAGTTGGTCACAAATGTAAATGCAAGTAACAGCAAGAAACCAACAGAAGATGTGCATATATACTTTTTCATTTGGAACTATTACACCTTCAGAAAGATTGTTCTGTATGCCATAGATTCAACCCCAGGGCATTTGTTGAAAGAAAAAAACAAGCTTATGTTAAAAGGTTTATTATCGTCTGCCTTTGGAGATGCTATATCTGGAGATCATTCTCCTAAAGTTAAACAATCCAAAACAACTTCTCCAAGACCTTCTACAGCTTTGGAGCCATTCAAGAAAAAAGCCAAAGAGGATCCAACCTCATCCTTGGATCCAAAATTGATGGACCCAACTTTCTTAGATCTGACTAAAAAGGTATCGGATCTGACTACTTCCAGCCCTACCAGTTCAGCTTTGATTCAATTACCCAGAACACGATACTCAACACAGGTGGATCCTGTGCCCTCAAGGATGCCCTCACCTTTCTTGGAGCTATGCCAACCCAGGTCCCCTTCTATTGTTCCCATGCATTCTTGTAGAAGTTTGACAGAGGAAGATATAGAAAGAGTGGTGAGGAAGATTCTCTCGGTGCAGAGTCAGATGGGTGTCTTACTGGCTCCTACCCCCTCAGGTCAGGAGGTCCATCCTTCTACTACACCCCGACTACAAGTTCCTCGTCTTACTCCTTCAACTGTCTCAGAGTCCCTGAATCTGACCCATCTGGCTCCATCTGGCTTGGATCTGTAGATAGTAGTATTTTCAGATCCAAAACTTACTCTGAGTACTCCAGTTCTGTCAGATCCAGAGAGCTGTCAGAGCCAGAGCTTCCCTGTCACATCCAAGGTGGTGGAGTCAACTCCAAAGTTCTTGGAGCCATCTCTACTCCTTGGAGCCTTGGCACTGGATAGCTTAGCTCTGGATTCCGTCTCGGGGAGATTGCCTTCAGAGCAGGGGAGAAATGCAGTCCAAAACCTTTTTTTTTCCAGATCTGAGGTCTTCTCTTTCTTCAGAGTGGTCTGCATTTGAGGCTGTGAAGAGGTTTTTCTCTGCTTCAGCAGAAGAGATGTATCCAACCCCCTCAGGGTCTAAGCCTTCTACCTTGATGTCTCTGTGCTCAGAGCCTCATCACTTTTTGCCAGAGTGACAGCCAGTCCAAGACCCCCAGGTTCCCAGCTGGGTATCAATTTCTTCCGATAGCTCCCCAGAGCATCCCACTGAGAAGGTCCCTCGGAAGAAGACATGTAAGAGGAAGCATTTGGACTCTCCAGAGGAGATGGTCACTGAAGATACAGACTTTGATTAAGGTAAAGGGTCCCTATGGTCACCTCCTGAAGATGCCTGATTTGGAGACATCCTCAAGGTCCTAAAGCAGAGAGGTGGCTGGACTCCCAGCAACCCTTCATTTGAGGAATCTGTATTCCTGGACTCCCAGCAACTCTTCATCCAAGGAGTCTGTATTCCTGGAGGATTTTCGTACTGACCCATCTACCTCCTGGGTTACTATTCCCACTGATGAGCTTATTGAGTTAGTCTGTCAGCAGACATGGAAAAAATCCAACACAGTTGAACTAATACCTACACAAACACGAAAAGTCCAAATCACCATAAAAAAAACAAAGATGGCTTGCACCGGATGCAGGAAAACGTTTTATTTCAGCAAAAAGTGAAAGCCTGTAAGCGCTTTCGTCCCCACTTATACACAGTACAGGAACTTCATCAGACAAGCTCAAAACAACTACAAATGTGTATAAATAAAACAATGGTCATTACATCATTTCCTCTACACTGATTTAAAGGGAAATGATGCTCAGAACAAAGGCTTACGGTTCAAAGTAAAATATTAAACATATTGCATAATATTAAAAATTAAACACCCTTGTTTCTCCCATGATACATAAAAAATATCAAACAATAACATTGTGTTAAAAATATCCAGTCTGTTCTATTGTATGAGTGCCTCTTTAAAAACAAAGACAGTTTTTTTTAAATCCCTCTCATATAAAACAATATGCAACATCCTATACATAATAAAATCAAGATTCTTCAAGAATAAAAGATAATTTGTTACATGCACAGTAAATTTTAACTAGTCTAATGTCTCATCAGATAAACATACTACAAAACCAAGGTCAGTGGTTCAAATGGAGGAAGTATATGTAAATATACGTATAAAATTTTTCTAAAATAATGGTCACATATGTTGTAATGTAACAGTGAGAGTCAAGATAAGGAAGCAAAAAATGATCTATTCAAAGCTTTTAGTTTCAGAAGGCTAGTGATAGATAAATGCTCATTTAAGTCTGGCCAACGAACTAATACCTTGGAAATGAGACAAGATTATGGCACCACCTTTAGATAAGCAGTTTTGGGGTAAAGGCGTGCCTGTTGATGCCATGGTCATGGTGGTGGCCACCAAAAGGGAACTTGCCTAGTAGAGTTCCACTGTTCATCCCCCTAACAGAGAGTCGAGGGCAATGGACAGATTTAGGAAGTGTGTCTATGCTTCAGTGACCTTTGCCTTAAGGTCATTGAATTATTAGGCACTTTTTACAAGATTACAGAGGCATTTGATTAAGGAACTATCAAATACCCTGTCAGGGTCCATTTCTGCAGAGGTCCAGTCATCCGTGACTTCTCAGTTGGCTGTCCTGCAATCTAGCTCCAATTCTTCCATGGGGCTCAATTCAAATGTAGCCAAAGGCACCTCAAGGGCAGCAGGTTCAGGCATTGCCATCAGGAGACATGCCTGGATGCACTTATGTAATTTTGTATTGCCCTTCAAGTCATCATTCATCAATGCTCCTTTTGATGGCACTTCTTTGTTTGGCCCTAAGATGATGGATACATTATCCAGGTGTGAGATGGATAGAAATACCCTATCTGCCATGGGAGAATGTTTTTTGACCCTCAAAGATCCTTTTCTAGGAATCCAAGAGGTAGTCAGAAGATATGGTTCAAGAAATCCCAGGGTCCTTTCCAGGACACACATGGAGTAAGTTCCCCCAGGGGCAGAGGAGGGAACTTTAATGGTCGACGTGGCACCTGCTGCAGATGTGTCCTCCACAACCAGGGGTCCAGAGATTCTTCCTTTGACAAACCTTACCAGCGCTCCAGAAAGGAGGCCCAATTGTCCACCTCTGGAGGCAATCGGGGATTGATTATCCCTGCACCAGAGAGCCTGGCTCAACTTAACAATAGAAACTTGGGTGCAGAGGATTATTTCCAGAGGTTATATAATACCTTTTTCCTTTCCACCTCCACTCTCAAGAAAAATCCCCGATGTTCCACCTAGTTAGAGGGCACATGCAGCAATTCACATACAAAAGCTGCTAGAAAAAAAGAGTCATCCAAGAGGTCCCGCCAGACCAGGTAGAATCCAGAACTTATTCTAGTGCCAAAGAAAACAGGGGACTGGAAACTAGTTTTGGATCTCAGCAACTTAAACAAGTCAGTTCAATGCTCCAAGTTTCAGATGGTCACAGTTCAGTACATTCTCCATTTTCTGGGCAAGGAGGACTGGATGTACTTGATAGACCTTTAAGATGCATACTGTCATACACTTCATGTTGGGAGCCAGTCATTACCAATTCAGAGTTCTGCCCTGTGGCCTCACCACACCAGGGTGTTCACCTCAGCTCATTACTGCCCTAATCAATTAATAAGGGCAAGAGATCATGTTCTCCAGATGTGTTCTCATCTGGGAATAACCATAAACTATGACAAGTCTCAGCTGAAACCAACTCAGGATTTGGAAGTCATAGGAGCACTGTTCAACACAAAGTAAATGATAGCTTCAGTGCCTCCCACAAGGGTTCAAACTATAAGATCACAGGTCAGAAAAATAATCTGCAGTACCAATATTTCAGCCCTTATGGCCCTTCAAGCTCTAGGATCAATGCCAATGGCAATAACACTAGTACCTTTAGCCAGATTTTGCATGAGGATTCTACAGTGGATGCTAGTAACACAATGGTTGATACTTTACAAACCCATGTCAACTCTGATAAAAATCACTCACATATGCAAGTGGATCTCTGGTGATGGATTCAATCAGGTTGCGTTCTGCAAGGCCATCCATTCATTCCCCCTCAGCCCAAGGCCACAGTGATCCTGAACACGTCCCAATTGGAGTGGAGGGAGCAATTTCTGGGGAAAGCAGTCCAAGGCACTTGGTCCCCCGAAGAGGCCAATTTGCATATCAGTGTCCTAGAAATGAGTGCAGTGCTTTTAGCATTGCAGGGCCCTCAGCATGCTCTCCCTTCAGGGACAATTGTAATACAAATGGACAATATGTCAGTAGTTTGGTACATCAAGAAACAAGGAGGGACCAGATCTTACCCCTTGTGTTGAGAAGTACTCAGAATGTGGCAATGGATGATCTCATCCAACCGTTTTTTTTTTTTGTAGCAATGCACATTTCCGTGAAGTCCAATGTGATAGTAGATAAACTGAACAGGTGCATTCTTCTTCCTCACAAGTGGTCTCTCAACAAGAATGTGACTGAGATTATTTTTTTGTCAGTGGGGCCAACCTTGCTGCTATCTTTTTGCTTCTCCCATAAACAACAAATGCAGAAGCTACTTTGCCCTGATCCCCTTACAGGGGGAATCACTGAGGGATGCTCTACTTCACAATTGCCCTCCCCCCGGTCTACTACACATCTGTCCACCAATCCTGCTAATTCTGAAATCAAACAGAAAGCTGCCATGTAGAAGAGCAATGTCATCCTCATTGCACCCTACTGGCCTCAACAGATTTGGTTCCCCTTCCATTGGCTTCACTTACTTCACCAACCTTGAAATCTGGATCCAGTTCCAGTCCTCCTGTCTCACCCAACAGGCATGATCCATCCAGACATATCAAACCTCAGGCCGACAGCCTGACTTGTTCAATTCCATTAATAGCCAGACTCCCCTGTCCAATATATACTTTTATCTTCACATAAATATTCAGTACGTAAACTCTATTCCAGTAAATGGAAATGATTTGTGTATTGGACACATCAAAATCATATTGAACCTTTTTCAGCTTGTATACATAACATCCTTGAATTTTTGGCAGTACTTTTTTTTAAAGAAGGAGCTAACTGTTAAAGTTCAGTTAGTGGGAATATCAAACTTTCACATTGGATTGGAAGATTCCTCAGTAGCCTTTCATAAGCTGTGCAGAGCTTTCTTTTCTTTTCTTGAGAGGCATTCTGTTTTTAAGACCTCCCTTTAAATACCCTACTCCCCAGTGGGATCTCAGTTTGGTACTGTAGGCACTTATACATTCCCTTTTGAACCAGCAGCTAAGTGTGACCTTAAATATCTTACTCGGAAAACATTTGTTTCTAGTAGCCATTACATCTACTAGATGAATTTCAGAAATTCAAGCATTGTCTTCAAAACCTCCATACTAGATTTTTCACAAGGAGTGACATTACGATCCAATGCATCCTTTCTTCCCAATATGGTGTCAGAATCCAGTATCAATCAGTCCATTAATTTGCCAGTTTTCTTCCCCAAATTTACTAACAAAGGCAAATACAGATTACATTTACTGGATATTCACAGACATTATGTTTTTACCTGCATAGAACAAAAGACATAAGAAAAACAGACTAGTTGTTTGTTTCCTTTTTGGACTTGAAATAGGGAAAACCAGTGGCCAAAGTAACCTTAGCCAGATGGCTAACTGATTATATATAATTTCTTTATAAAAAATTGTGTGTTACATTACCACATCCAGTACAAGCGCATTCAACTAGCTCCATGGCAACGTCTTCAGTTTTTCGTTCCAGGATGTCCATGGCTGACATATGTGCAGCAGCTACTTGAGCTACTCCCCATACTTATATTACTCATTACAAATTGGATTTGGTCCCCAGAGATAGAGCATCATTTGGTTCAACTGTGCTCAGGAACATTCTTCCCTGAGTCTACCCAGGATTTTAGGTAGCTGAGGACTCTGTCCCATCAGTTGAGAATAGACTGAAAACTGACAACATCAGATAAAGAAGTTATGTACTTACCATAATGGTCCATCTGTGTTGTTCATTTTCATTCTTCCTCAACTCTTCACCCACAAACCCCATCCTTTGCAAACTTCTGGAAGAATGACCCTTTAGGAGACATCACTGTCCCTTGTACTGAGCTCCAGATATAGTCTTTTTATGTACTGACTACATTCAAAGGTTCACCTCCTTTATCAATGCATAGTTAACATTTCCTTTCTGACAAAAATCAGCAAACAAGATCTCAGGTAACTTAAGGTTAGTGCATTATGGGTAAGGAAGAAGCTCAAGAGTTCTTGTTTACCATGAACTTTAGCAACGGCCAAATCAGATCAGAGGGATTGGATCTGAACCCATCAGTTGAGGAAGTATTTGGATATCTGTCCTTTTTCTTTATTGAATCAGATATACTCTTGCCTTTCTTGCACTTTTTAGTGTATCTTCTGAATACCATTGTTGATATTTTTCCCTTATACCTTTGTGGTAGTTCCTTAAATTACCATTGCTGGTAATACTGCTTTTCCTTTTTCTAACTATCTAGAAATTAAAAAAAATCTTCTTTTTCTTCTCTTTCTTACACTACCTTTTTGTTAATATCTGTAGATAAGGCATAGAAACTCTCAAGTTTTAAAAAATGTAAGGCCTGTGGCCATAAGATTCTGTTATTGGATGCACACGGTATGTGTGTTTATTGTTTAGACCCAGCTCATTTGGACACTACATGCGATATATGTAAGGCTTTCAATCCTAGGGCCCTTATTAGCTGCAGAAATAAACTGACTTTGAGGGGATTACTACCTTTAACATCCTCTGATACAGCATCTGGGGCTCAAACTCCTAACATGGTTGATAAAAAGGGGCTAAAAATTGTTCCTTGAACCCTTCAAGTTCTTCTGCTCCGAGCTCAGAACTTCCTCTATAATATCAAAACCATTAAATCCAATCCAGTCAGATCCAAAGATGAAATCCTCTGGTCTGACTGCTTTCGATCCAAAATCTGTGACATTGGATCTGACAACCTCAGATCCGAAAAAGCACAAGGCTAGGTCACCTCGGATCCGGTCTACTATGACTCTGGATCTGATATCTTCCCATCTCCTATCTCTTTTCCTGGAAAGACATCACCACTCTAGAACTTTATCTATTGCTTCCTCTTCTCATTTCTCCAGAAGTCTGACCAAAGCAGATGTGGATAGGATGATGAGGAAATTTCTTTCAACGCAAATTCAAATAGGGGTTCTCCTGGCTCCTTCTCCATTGGGTCCAGAAAATGTCATCAGTACTACCCCACATATTTTGTCTACTTCTCCACTCTGACCTTTAGTTTCGGAGCAGTTGGATTAGAAGATCCTTGTATCTTCTACGCTGATACCGTCTTTGAGGGGACTGGTTCCGAGGACTCTTGGAGCCATAGCATCAGAGCTAGATTCAAGGTGTTAGAGTCAACTCTGAGACTTTCAGAGTTGTCTCTGCCCCTCATAGCCTCGGCTGTGGACAGCTCGATTCTGACCCTTACTTTGAATGATCTGCCTTTGGGTCAAAGTGAGCTGACAGTTTTGAAGCATGTCTTCTCAGAGCCATCAGTTTCTTTTTCTCAAAGCCATTCTGCTTCAAGAGAAAGAATGGATCAACCCTCCTTGGCTCCTACTTCCCAGACCCAGTTGTCTTTGCATCTTGAGCCTCAACTTCCTACACCACAGGGTCAGCCAGCTCAAAGTCTCCAGGATACCTTGCATGGTATATTCATATCTTCCAATACTTCTGTGGAACATCCCACCAAAGAAGTTCCTAGGAAGAAAAAGTGTAAAGGGAGGAACTTAGGCTCTCGTCAAGAGTGTGTCACAGAAGATACTAATTTTGATGAGGGGGAAGGGTCCCCAAGATCACCACCTACTGACATCTCATTTGGAGACATACTAGAGATCCAAAATAAGGGGGTGATTGGTCAACTGCCAACCCTTCCCAAGAGGAATCAATATTCCTGGATGCCTTTAGGGCTGACCCATCTACCTCCTGAGTGACTCCACCCACTGCTGAACTCATTGATTTGATCTCTCAGTGAGTGTGGAAGGAACATGATTCCACTGAGACAATCCCCAAGAGACCAGACAGAATACTGGCACCACCCAAGGATAGGGAGTATCAGTTGATGCCATGATTGTAGAAGTGACCACAAAGAAGGAACTTGCAGAACAAAATTCTTATGTTCATCTCCCTAAAGGGAGCCTAGGGTGCTGCACAGATTTGGGATGTATGTGTATTCTTCAGCAACTTTTGCAATATGGTCACTGTATTATTTGGCATACTCCACCAGACTCTAGAGGGATTTTATTAAAGAACGTACCAAATACCTCTCTGGGACCATTAATTCTGAGGCAGAGAGGTTGATTTCCTCACAGTTGGCTGCTCTACAGTCTATTTCAAATTTGTCCATGAGGCTCATCTCACATGCAGTTGAAGGTACATCAAGGGAGGCAGGTTCAAGCATTTCCATTAGGAGGCATGCCTGGATGTGTCTGTGTGATTTTTGTGGAGACCCCCAAGTCTTCCTTTGTCAATACTGCCTTTGACAGAAGTTCTTTTTTTTGCCCCAAACTTAAAGACACACTGTCTTGGTATAAACAAGAAGGTAAAGCCCTATCTGCCGTGGGCATATGTTTTTTGACTCTTCAAAGGACCTTTTCTAGAAACAAACAAGGTGGTTGAAAAATGTGGTCCAGAAAATCCCAGGGTTCTTTCCTAGTGCCATGTGATGATGGTTCCCCCAGGGACAGCAACTGTAAGGGAAGACACTTCCCAGTGGGCAGAAGAGGCATGTAAAACCAAGGGTTTAGAGATACTTTCTCTGACAGATCCTACCAGCACTCCTGAAAGGAGGCCTGAATGTCCTCCTCTGGAGGCAGTTGGGGGGCATTTATCCCTGCACCAGAGAGCCTGGCTAGAGATTATAAAAGATTCATAGGTGTAGAGGATTAGTTCCTGAGGTTTTCTCTACCCCCCAACAGTAAACAAAATTCATGATATTCCACCCAGTCAGAGGAAAGCAACAGTACTAGAAATAAAAAACTGAAAAAAAAAGAGTCATCCAAGATGTCCCTCCATACCAGAATGAGTCCAGAACTTACTCAAGATTGTTTTTGGTACCAAAGAAAACAGAGGTCTGGAGTCCAATTTTGGATCTCAGCAATCTGAACAAGTCAATTCAGTGCACCAAGTTCTGGATGGTCATGATTCAGTCCTTTCTGACATTTCTGCACAAGGATGACTGGAAGTGATCAATATATCTTCAGGAGGTGTACTATCATATAAAAATAAACAGTTCAGAATATTCCTATGCTTCCTGCTGGGACTCAGTCACTACCAATTCAGAACGCTGCCCTTTGGTCTTACCGCAGCCCCCAGGGTATTCCCCAAATGTATGGCAATACTGGCAGCTCACTTCTTGAGACTGCAAGGATTCTGTGTGTTTCCTTTCCTGGAAGACTGGCTTATAACCACTCCAACCAGGCATCATCTGATCAAAGCATGAGATTATGTACTCCAGTTATGCTCTCACCTGGGAATCACTATCCATCACAACAAATCTCAACTAGAACCAGCTCAGATATTGGAGTTTATAGGAGCCCTGTTTGACACATTATTCTTGACAGCCCCCCTTCCTTTACCAAGGGTACAAAACATATGATTCCAGGTCACAAAGATCATTCAAAATTCCTTTCTTTCAGCTCAATTGATCCTTCAAGCATTGGGGTTGATGTCTGCTGCAATAGTTTTTGTTCCATTAGCAAGATACCACATGCAAATTCTTCAGTGGACTCTAGCAACTCAGTATTCTATCTTTCAACAACCATTATCCACCCAAGTGAAGATAACTCAGGCATGGCAAAATTACCTCGTTTGGTGGTTTTACTCTGATCAGATAATGCAAGATTGCCCTTTCACTCTCTCTGAGCCCAAGGCCACAGTTACCACGGGCACTTCCCAGATCGGGTGGGGGGCACTTGTTGGGAAACATTCCAAGCCACATGGTCCCCTAAAGAGGCCAATATGCATAACAGTGTAACAGAAATTAAAGCTGTCCTCCAAGCATTCTAGGCCTTCCAAGACAATCTCTCCAGTGGGACCACTGCAGTTCAGATGGACAACATGTCAGTGGTCTGGTACATCAGCAAACAGGGAACCAAATCTTATCCCTATGTCAAGAAGTCTTAACACGTGGAAATGGGCGAGAGCATCCAATCAGTTTCTGATAGCAATGCATATTCTGGGGAAGTCCAGTGTGATAGCAGACAAGTTAAGTAGGCCCATTCTAATGCCTCACAAGTGGTTTCTCAACAGAAAGGTGCCGGAAAAGATATTCCATCGATGGGGCCAACCTTGCTGCAACCTCTTTGCATCTCCCCTCAACAAGAAGTGCAGCAGGTTCTTTGACCTGATCCCCCCAACCAGGGGGGAGGAGTCACTGAGGGATGCTCTTCTCCACGATTGGCTCCCCAGTCTCCTATTCGCCTTGCCTCAAGTACTTCTAATCCCCAAATTCCTCCAGAAAGCATCTCAATTAAAGAGCACAGTTATTCTTATTGCTCCTTATTGGCCTTGTCAGATGTGGTTCCCCTTTCTTTGGCCTCATCTGCTTCTCCCACAATGGATTCTGGATCCAGTTCAAGACCTCCTGTCTTATCCAACAGACATGATACACCTGGACATCTTAGGCTTAAAACTGACTGCATGGTTTCTCCACTTCCATTGATAGCCAGACAGCCCAGGCTCTCCTCCCGGCCTGCCACATTTTTTTATCCACTCACAAAGTTTCAAATGGGGCACAGCAAAATGACAATGACCCTTTTTCAGTGCCAGTACCTAAAGTTCTTGAGTTTTTAGCTACAGTCTTTAATTTTTCTTCAGCTATTAAAGTACAGCATTTCCAAATAGTAAAGTACTGACATTTCCAATTTTCACATTGGAATAAATAATTCATCTTTAGCATCTTCTAAGCTTCTTCTTCTTCTTTTATAAGGTGAACCTTTCTTTTTATACCTCATTTTAAAGATCCCACACCTCCATTGGATTTGAATTTGATTTTACAGTCTTTGACTCAATCCCCCATCCCCTCAGAACTTTAAGCCCTATCTTCTAAGCTTCCTCATTTGATATTTCATAAGGATAAGGTATCTTTATGAACCAACCCATCCTTCCTTCCTAAGGTGGTGTCAGAATCCAATATCAACCTTCCATTTTTTTTTCAAATTTCACAAAGGGGAGTATATGTTGTACCTACTCTATGTTTACAGACAGTTACATTTTTATCTACATAGGACAAAGATTTTCGGGAAATCAGACAAATTATTTGTCTCCTTTCTGGATTCAGAATTGGGCAAACCAGTTACTAAAGTGACCCTAGCCAAATGGTTAACTGTCTGTATTACCTTTGTTTATAATAAATTAGGCTTGTCTTTGCCAAAACCATCAAAAGCTCATTCCACCAGGTCTGTGGCAACTTCTTCAGGATTTTTATCCAGATTTTCCTTGGATGATATTTGATGATATTTGTGCAGCTGCAACTTGGGCTAACTCTCACACCTTTATTGCTTATTACAAATTGGATCTGGTCTCTAGGGGTAGAGCAGTCTTCGGCTCAGTGGTACTCAGGAATATCCTTCCTTAGAGTCCTCCCACGATTTAGGTAGCTGGGAACTCAGTCCCATTTGTTGAGGAATGAATGAAAATAACAACATCAGATGAAAAATGATGTACTCACCATAACATTCCATCTGTGTTGTCCATTTTCATTCTTCCACAACTCCCCTTCCTCTAACCCCATACCAGTTTGACTTCTGGAAGGATCAGAAGATGATAAAGGAACCAGTGTTCCTTCATTTGAGCTTCAGATACTGTTATCTCATATCCTCATTGTTTGTTAATTACTATATAATCTAAAAGGTCAGCAAGCAAGATCTGAAGTATGGTAGGGGACTAGTGCATTATGGGTAAGGCAGGAACTTGAGAGTTTCATCCAACCCATTTGTTCAGGAAGAATGAAAATGGACAACATAGATGGAACATTATGGCGAGTACATAACTTTTTTATGGTAAGTACACAATTTTTGTTTATTAATCCTAGTTATAAGTTGGTTTCTGGTAAAAGAGGGATCCTTCTTTTCCTCAAGAGATTCAAGATTATGAATCTGGACAGGAAGATGAAGGGACAGATAAAGGGTTTTCTCCTCAGTTTTCTAATTCAGACTGCGGTGGTGGTGCTGCAGTAGCATTGTCGCCTCACAGTTAGATGTTGCCCGTTCGATTCTCAGTTAGAGCGTCTTCTGTGTGGCGACATGCGTGAATGGGCGTTCCTTCGTTGAAGGTCGTGCATTAGGCCCGGCAAGCCAGCATGTAAAAATCTACTGCCAGTCATTAGCAGACCAGAGTTCCGCTGTGGCGAACCCTAACCGGGAAAAGCCGAAAGACACAACAACAACAACAACTAAGAGGCTAGCTCAGTTTCTGGTTCTTCTTGTGGGGGAGTCTTTTTCTCTGAGACTATTTAAATAATGTGATGGTGTTTTCAATGAGAGAACACTAAGGTTTCTCACTCCCTCAGAAAATACTATGAACCTTTACAGTATTAAATTACAGAACCTGCAACCATTCCTCCAATTCTAACAGCTTTGGAGGATGTGTGTGTGTGTGTGTGTGTGTGTGTGTGTGTGTGTGTGTGTGTGTGTGTGTGTGTGTGTGTGTGTGTGTGTGTGTGTGTGTGTCACTGCCTGCAATTTTTGTGATAGTTAGTCAGCTGCCCCTAAAAAGGCAGATAGGAAGTGCAAAGTTCCTCAGTCTTTCAAGTTTTTATACACTTTTTCCATACCTGATGCAGCAGCTATAAGTTTAATTCCTCTATTGCTAAACACTTAGTTAATTCCAATCCTACTCTTTCTGATCAAGATGGGGGGAAGATTATTGATAAGTATGGGAAAAAAAAGAGTATGCTTCGACAACTTTAATTTTCATAATTTTGAATTGTCAGGCTCGTATGTAAAGATTTGTTCTAATTGTGAAAGTATGAGGAATGATCTGATGATGTCCATTTTCATTCATTCCACAACAGTTGGGTTTGGCTCTGACCATCAGATCCGATACTGTCATTTATTCCAGACTGTAGAATTATTAGACTCCCAAGCTCCTCCTTTTACCCATAATGTCCTACCAAACTAACATACCTCAGATCTCATTTGCCACAATTGCAAACAGATTTCTGGCTCTTGAGCATTAGGAGTTGTTTAGTCAATAGTTTCTTCATTTAAGTGAGTTTAATTTCCTTTACCTTTTTTTCTTGCACTTATAGTAATTTTCTCTTTGCCTCCATTGTACCCTTTGTATTATTACATTCTTTCTATACTACCAACCTTTTTTCCTTGTACTCCTTGAGTACCTCTTATTACCATTGTTGGTAGTCTTCTTTTCCCTTATTATACTGTTTATCGCACTTCTTTATACCATTGTTGGTAGTCCTTTCCAGCCTTTTATTTCCTTATTTAAAAAAAATCCTATCTTTCTAGACTTCTTAGTTGTAGTAGATTATTGTTGTTAAATTTTTGATATGTCAGACAGGCCTTCCGGTTTCAAAAAATGTGTAGCTTGTAGGCACAAGATCCCGAACTCTGATGCCCACACAGAATGTGTGTACTGTTTAAGCCCAAAACACCTAGAGGTAGATTGTTACAGTTGTAAAGGCATTAATTCCAGATCTTTAATTGACAGGAAGAATAAGCTTATCCTTAGGGGTCTTTTTCATTCAAACACTCTACTGTGGTTGCTGGAACTCAAATCCCTAAAAACAGGACAAGAAGGTTGACTTTCTTTCAAAGGACTAGGTTTCACATAAAAGATGTCCTGATCATCCTTCAACCTTGGCTTTGATTTTGGCTCCTTCATTGGAGCCATCAGCTAAACTTTTGAAAAAGTCAGTTCCAACTCTTTCAAATCCAAAGTCAAGCATTGAAAGATTTCCTCAGATCCATACTCCCCCTTTACTTTCAAAGCCTATACCTTCCAGGTTACCATCTTCATTCCTTGAACAACCACCCAGAAGACATTCTAGACCTTCTTCAACAGCTTTGTCTCTTTGCTCCTCTAGGAGCCTGTCTAAAGCAGATGTGGATAGGATGATGAGGAAGTTCCTCTGGACACAGATTTAAATGAGAGTCCTCTCAGCTCCAACACCATTGGGTGCTGAGGACCTTCAAAGAGCCACACCACCTTTATTTTCTTCTTCTTCAATCCATCCTTCGGTTTCTGAGCCATCAGATCTGAAATCCTTGGGGGCGTCTTCCTCAGGTCTGAAGGTCAGTATTTCTTAGGCTCTGGTAGTTTCTGTGTGTTTAGCAGCACTGAGTACCTCAGAGCTGGAGGACTCTCAGAGCCTAAGCATCAATGCTGGCTCCGGGGTTTTGGAGTTGACTCCAAAGCTGTTGGAGCCATCTCTTCCCCTTGAAGCCTTGGTGTTAGATAGCTCAGTTCTGGCTCCCTCTTTGGGTGGTTTGTCTTTTAAGACATTGGGAGCTGATGATCTGAGAAGGTCCATTATCAGATCTGTCAGTTTCTGCTTTCCTTGGTAGTCCACTTTCGAAGTAGTGGAAAGAGTCTACTCTATGTCTAGAGAACAGATGATCCTATCCTTCTCAGATCAGGCTTCGTTATCTCATTTGGTTTTGCATCCTGAACCTCATTCATCTATTCCACCAGTGCAGCCAGTCTGAGATAGCCTCCAGTGCATTCTTCAAGGTATCATTATTCTGTTCTGATACCTACTCAGAACATCCCACTGAGGAGGTCCTTCAGAACAGAATGTGCAAGAGGAGGTACATAGACTCACAACAAGAGTCTGTCGCTGAAGACACTGATTTTGATGAAGAGGAAGAGTCCCCCAGATCACCAATTGATGATGTCTGCTTTAGAGACATCTTTGAACTCCTTAAACGAAGAGATGTTTGGTCTCCCAGTGACCCTTCCCAACAGACATCAGTGTTTCTAGAGGCTTTTGGGTCTGGCCCATCTACCTCCTGGGTGACTCTACCCACTGATAAGCTTACAGATTTGTTCTCCTGGTGGTTGTGGAAGGAACTGGACACTGTTGAGCCTATTTCAAAGAGAACAGACAAAATCCTTGCACCTCCAAAAGACTGTCTACACTAGAGTAAAGGAGTGCTATTTGATGCAATGGTTGATGTGGCAGCCATGAGAAAGGAACTAGCAGAGGAGAGTTTCTCTGTCCACCAACCTAACAGGTAGTCTAAGCACTGGACAGGTTTGTGAAGGGTGTCTATACATCAGCAGGCCTTCTCTTTAAGGTCACTGAATTATTTGGCACATTTTACCAAACTTCAAAGAAATCTGATCAAGGAGCTTACCAAATCTTTTTCAAGGTCCATGTCTTCCAAAGAAGGAAATACCATTTCCTCACAGCTGGCCACCCTTCAATCAATATCTAATGTGTCCATGAGGTTAATTTCTCATGCTGCTTAAGGTACCTCACGGGTGGCGGATTCAGGCATTTCCATTAAGAGACATGCCTGGATGTGCTTGTGTGATTTTGTGAAACCATTTAATTCTACTTTTGTCAATGCACCCTTTGACAGAATCTCATTATTTGGCCCCAAAGTTAAAGACACAGTCTCCAGGTGTGAACAGGAAGGGAAGACCCTGTCTTCTGTGGGCATACATTTTTCTATTCCTCAAAGTTGTTTTTCTGGAAACCAATGAGGTGGTAGAAAGATGTGGCTCAAGAAGTCCCAGAGTCCCTTTCAAGATCTATGTGGAGATAGTTCCCCCGGGGGTGGGGGGAGGCTCAAATGGAAGATGCTGTTCCCATGGCAGCGGTGGACCACATAACTAGGGATCCAGAGATTTTTTCTCTGATAGATCCTATCAGTGCTCCTGAATGGAGGCCTGACTGTCCATCTCTGGAGGCAGTTTGGGGTCATCTATCCCTGCACCAGAGAGCCTGGCTAGACATTGCAAAAGACTTATAGGTGGGACCTGGATGGAGAGATGAGAAAATTAACAAAAGGAGAAAAGTATTGCTGGAACTGAATTCATCTTCAAGTTTTGGTGAGTACCTTCATGAAGTGAACTCTGATACTGATACCTAGACTGTATTTTATATAGCATATATCACATTATATATATTATTATATAGCATATATCATTAACAGAAGTAGGTTTAAAATAAAGAAGATAGCTAGGTGCACAAGTCTCAGGATAAAAAAGTGTCCAATCCTGGTAGGTGCACTGGCACCAGGACAGGAAAAAATAACAATGTAGAATTCTCAGAACATGGAAATATTCCTACAATGGGGCTAAGCCAGGCCCAGGGAGAGAATGGCTCCCTGTTGTAGAAGGAAGTAGCAGTCTATAAAAATCACAAAAACTGATAGGCCAAGAAAGAGCCAAACAGACGATAGGGTGGACTACTGAGGATAAGAAAGAAATAATGTATTGTTACTGTTATGCAAGAAGCCCAGAATTTCCAGATAAAAGGTATATGAAAAGATTAAGAGAGAAATTAGAGGAAAGAAAAATACTTCCACAAGAAAAACTGTCAGAATCTTCAAATAAAAATGTATGTTCATTAGTACAACAGATCTATGAAAAACACTATATAGACCAAGAAACCTTCTGCTGTTTGGATAAAGAAGCGACTGAGGCAGTACAAAAATTTAAAGAACAAAATTTAGAGACATTTCAAGGGTATAAAAAAGAAATATGGACATGGGAAAGACAGGGAGATCTGATATGGTGCAATATTTATGCAAAGGAGAAACCAAATTAATCAACACAAAAAAAAAAAAAAGAAGAGACATACAGGCAAAGGCATTCAGATATGGAAAATTTTACAATAAAAAAATAAAATCACAAAGAGGGAATGTAGAATAAAAGATTAGTCAAGTAGAAGTTAAAAAATAGAAGCTGAAGTTATGGAATATTTGCAAAGTGAAGGATTCAGTGTAGAAAGTCTAACACAGGTTATATCAACATGATGGAATAACTAGTCCCCAAATTAAGGAGAAACAAGAGGAGCAGAAGACATCTGTAGTAGAAATATGGACATGGGAAAGAAAAAGGGATTTAATAGGGTGCAATATTTATGCAAAGGAGAAAGCAAAATGAATCAATGCAAAAAGAACACCACTAAAGATATTTGAAGAAGAATACAGGCAAAGACATCTGGATACGGAAAATTTTACAGTACAAAAAATAAGAAAACAAAGGAGAAAAGCAAAAAAGATTACTAGCAATGGAGATGTTGAAGAAATAGAAACTGAGGCTATGGATTACCTGCAAAGTGAAGGATTTAGTGTAGAAAATTTAACTCAGATAACAGCACAACAGGATAGAGCAATGGACACCCAAATTAAATGGAAATCAGTAGAGTGGGAAGCATCTAATCAGTTGACATATGAAGATACTTTGGAGCCTCCCATAGGAAACCAGTACAAACATTCAGTTGGAGCTATACAGCAAGGGAAAGAACAGGAAACTGTGACAACTCTGACACAGTCAGTGTCATGGAGTGATAGGCCTGTGAGTTCCCATATGAAAGAGCAATGGATGACACAGGGTGAAACTGAAGAGAACATGGCACAGGAAGATGCACTGGAACTTTCTATAAAATGCCCACAGGAAACAGAGAATAAAGAATGTGCCCTCCGTTTAGAAGAAATGAAAATGATCTAAGAGAGGAGCTGCCTGATTTAATAGAGATGGATAGACATATTAAGATCAATGAAAGAAATAGCTTGCAGAAAGTCAATAAAACCCAGAAAGTTAGAAGTTTGATAAAATAAATGAACACAGTAATTAATTTCATGCAATATAACAGAAGTAAATAGGATACATTACTGTGCAGCCAAATTAATAACAGATGAAGTCATACCACAAGAACACAGGGTAGTAATGGAAAGGACGAGGATAAATCAAATGCCATTATGGAAGTATTGAGTAGAGAAAACGATAAAGCAATTAAGACAATAAATGTCACTGTTGGAGGTGTATAGAAGAGGGAATAGATCAACAAATATACTAGGAAAGATAGATGTGATAAAAGTAATGCACAGTATTATAACAGATCAGGCTTTATCATATACTATCGCAAATAATAAACTAAAAATATCAGCACAGGCAGAAAAACTTAGAAAATATACAGATAAATATAAATGAAAAGTACAAAATAAGCAATATATTGATGATCAAAAAAGGTTTTATAGTAAAGTTGGAAATGAGGAAAAAGGAATTGAAAGACCACCAAAAAAAGAAGAAAAAGATACATTTTGTGGAAATATTTATGAGGATCCTATGGAACATAAAGGTGCTAAATGGATAGAAGTAGTAAAAGAAAGAATAAGTTCAAATGTCTTCTTCTTCTTTCAGCTTTTCCTGGTTAGGGGTCACCACAGTGGAACAACGGTCCGCAGAACAATTGGAGAGGAGTTTTATGCTGTCAAGTTGCCAGCCTGGTGCCCAACTTTCCATAGAAGGCACACACACGCACACACTCACACCTATGGCCAATTTAGAGTGTCCACTTCACCTACAGCATGTCTTTGGGATGTGGGAGTAAAACTGGAACACTCAGAAGAAACCTACACAATCGCAGGGAAGACATGCAGACTCCGCACAGAAGGCATCCCAGCCGAGAATCAAACTGGAGAAGCTCTTGCTGTGAGGCAGCAACACTAACTGATGCACCACCATGGCCGCACTATAAGAAGTTCAAATGTACACTATATATAATGGGACGAAGTAATGACCAGAAAGATTGAAACAAAGTTAAGAAAAGCCTCTAAGTGGAAAACCCCAGGCCCAGATGTAGTACCTAACGTCTGGCTAAAAGTATTAACATCTTTGCAAGACAATTTAGCCATGAGTAAGAACTATTTATAAGTGCATCCCAAACAGAACCAGCCTGGTTAACAACAATCAAAACAATATTCCTGCTTAAGAGTGAACCTGCAAGCTACCCTAAAACCTATAGCCAATAACTTGCCTTCCAACAACGTATGAACTATATACTGGAATTGATACCAACAGAGTTTATATTCATTTAGAAGAAAACCCAATTATGGCAATAGTACAAAAGGGTAATAAAAGAAAGTCATATGCAACAAAAGATAATTTGTTGTTAAATAAAGTCATAGTGGAGAACTGTAAAAAGGGGAAGAATCTAAGTACGGCATGGATAGACTACAAAAAAGCATTTCAAAGTATCCCACATTCATGGATAAAAGAGTGCTTAAAAAGGTATAAGATACACCCTACACTGATAAACTGCATCACAGCAACCATGAAACAGTGGCAAACCACTTTGCAGTTAAACCTTGATAAAGGAGAAATTATTATTCCAGGGATAAAAATTCAAAGGGAGATATTTCAGGGTGACTCTCTCACTGCAGCTCTTTTGCCTTGCCCTTAACCCATATAGCTATCTGTTTAGCAGATTAGGTCATGTCTATAATTTGGCTCCCAGAAAGCAACAATCCCAACTTCTCTTTGTAGATTATTTAAAACTGTACAGCTCATCAAATGAGGAACTGAAAGCACAACTGCAAGTAGTCATAACTTTTTCAGATGGTGTAAGAATGTTATTTGGTCTTGATAAATGTGCAGGAACAACCTTTAAAGCAGGAAAGCTGTAGCACCAAGAAAATATCAGTTTGGGACAAGAATGTGATATAAAAGAACTTGAGCAAGAGGGAATGTATAAATATTTGGGAATTGATGAAGGGTCATCAATAAAACATGAAGAAATGTGAATAAAACTCAGTAAGAAATATTTTAGAAGACAAATTAATCCTGAAAACAGCACTGATATCTAGGAACAAAGTTCAACCTATAAACCAATTTGCTCCTCCTGACCTAACTTACAATTTCTGAGTGATTGACTAGCCCCAAAAGGTGTTGAATAGATTAGACAGGAAAACAAAAAGGATGCTTCATGCTCATCAAATGATTTATAAAAATTAGTGCATACCAAGATTATATATTCTCTGTTCTGAAGGAGGTATAGGCCTCCTTGAAATTAATTACATGTATAGATCTGCAGTTGTGGGACTGCATACATACTGTATCTGCTGACCTCACAAGACCCAAACATAGTGAAAGTTTTGAAACATGAGGAGAATAAATCTAAGATGACTTCCCTGCTTAGTCTAGTCTATTTTCCCTTAGAAAGCTCTACTCTTAGAATAACCAGTCTACTCGTTATATTATAAGCATAGCACTTGTTCTCAAAGCTTCTCTTCTAAGTAATCACTCTCAAACTAAAGTAGCACTACATCCACCTACCACCCCTGTGAATAACCACTTCCCTTAAAGGCACAGCACTCTCTTATAATATTCTAGCATGTCGAGTGGTAGATTATTAGCATCTTCTCCTGTTCAGCTGGTTAATCTGGGAATCTTGAGACAATGCTATAATTGTCTCATGTACACAGACAACCCTCTCCTCCTCCCAACAAACACAAATACATGTGAGAGATGCAACTGTATAGCCAAACTGGAGGCTGAACTCTCTCAACTCAGGACTGGCAAGACCAGACAGGAGGAGAAAGTAACCACACACACAACAAACCCAGTCACACATAGACCTACCCCAACTGCAAATCAAACACATAATAACACAAAAACATACTCGGAGGCTCTAATAAAAAACTTACCAAAACAGCAGAGGCTCCCAAAGCAGACACCCAAAAATCCACCACCTCAAAACGTAACACATGCAACACATACTTCAATAAATCAGTATGTCAATAAATCACAGCCCTTAAGGCCAAACACTATGCCTGATACACTAGTGATAGGCGACTCTATAGTCAGACACACTGACGTTCCACTTACCAGGCTGAACAAGGAGAGGGTAACAGTAAGCTGCCTATCAGGGGCTAGGATCCACCATATAACACACGCACTCAGGTCACTCAAAAGCATGTACATGCCGGCGTGAATGACCTGAGACGTACCTCCTTGGACTACATGAAAAGAGACATAGAGGAGCTCTCTGATTATGTAGCCCAGGCTGGTATGACCCTGACCCTGAGCAGCATCTTGCCCTCACCAAGAATGATGCCACAATACAAAGACAAAATGATCAGCTTTAATAATTGGCTCAATTACTGGTGTCATTCTAGGGGGATCCAATGTCTGTCTGCTTGGGATGACATGCTGGACAAGCCACGCTGCTTCGCAAGGGATGGCTTGCACCTGTCACCACTGGGCTTCCGAATATTGGCTAAGGCTCTTGCCACCCCCATAGTGCCTTTTTTAGGCAAGGCTCAAAAGACGAACCCACCTCTTTAGAAAACAAAAATGGAAAAAAATTAAGGGTAATGCTGCTCAATGCCAGAAGTCTAAATCTCAAGATGCAGGCTCGCGAAGCACTCCTCAGTATGGAGAATATCGATGTCTGCGCAGTAACTGAAACCTGGTTCAAGGCTCCTGAGAGCACCCCAGCGTTACCAGGCTTTACCCCGTATCATGCTTTTCGGCCCCAAAACCCAGGCCGAACCACAAAGGGAGGGGGAGTGTCCATATTCATTAAGGATACCCACACCTCCAGGTTAGTGGCAACTCATGAAGCATCGGAGACCACCCAGGTGCAACTAACCATAGGCAAAACTGCTATACAACTGGTTGCATGTTATAGACCACCCTCCCAATCTCAAGAACCCCACTCAGCCTTCCTGAAGACATTGGAAGATATGAATGTCTCACCAAATACCATCATATTGGGAGACTTCAACTACCCTAACATAGACTGGGTGCACTATTCTAGCCCTAACACCCTAGCCCAAAGGTTCCTGGAATTCATAAACTCAAATGCAATGGAACAGCTAGTCACCTCTCCCACAAGGGGGGATAATATACTAGACCTGATCATCACAAACATGGGGACAAAATGCTCCACACCAGAAGTATTCCTCTCACTAGTGAGATCTGACCACAAACTAATCACCCTGGATATACATATTCCACCTCCACCCCCAGCACAAAAGACTACAGTAAAAAACTTCTCAAAAGCCGACTTTACACTTCTTAAGACTGAGATGGTATCATTTAAGCCCACAGGGCCAATGGAAACCACATCCCACAATGCTGAATCCTACACAAATGCTTTCTACGGACATCTCCAAGAATGCATGGATCATGCAATCCCAAATAAAACCAAGACCCTCTCCACCAAGGGAAAGCGTCCTGTCTGGTGGACCCCAGCCATAAACAAATTGTATAACAAAAGAAGGAAGCTACTGCAAGACAGAGCAAAATCCCATAAAGGGAAGGCATCTCTGATCAGCACTAGTAGAAAGCTACGTTCTCTCATAAAAACATCCAAGGCCAACTTTGAGAGAAAAATCGCCAAGGACACTAAAGATAACCACAAGGCATTCTTCAGTTATGTTAGAAACCTGGGCGGAAACCCTCACATATGCTCAGAGTTAGTATACAATGACAAAAAATTTACCGAACCCACAGATATTGCCAACATTCTGGCAGACAGGTTCAATGCAAATTTCTCCCGTCCCTCACGCCCAAAAGAAGAAATACTTATCCCAGCTGAATGTAACCTCCCTGTCATCTCAGATGTCCAGGTGAGAGCCGCCCTCAGCAAAGCAAAAAACACAGCATCAATGGGACCTGATGGTATCACCGGCTGCGTGATATGGGGACTCCAAGATTAGCTAAACCCGCATATAAAAATGCTATTTAACCTCCGCCTTACTACAGGATATGTACCCTGAACACTGGCGTACAGCAACAGTGGTCCCACTCCACAAAGGAGGCTCCACTACAGACCCTGGAAACTACCGCCCCATAAGCTTAACCAGCCTGGTCTGCAAAGCTATGGAAAGAATTATTATGGGACTCATAAACAACGACATTGGGGACCTACAGACACTTGATCCCACCCAGTTCGGCTTTGTAAAGGGCAGATCCTGCCTTTTGAACCTGGTTGACTTTTTCGAAACAGTCACTAGAGCCATTGATGAGGGCAAAGCAGTCCATACAGCCTACCTGGACTTGGCTAAAGCCTTTGACACAATACCCCACTCAGGCATCATAGACAGGCTAAACAGCTTAAATGTAAATCCATATGTCACAAGATGGGTTGCAAACTGGCTAAAGAACAGAACCCATAAAGTCAAAATTGCGGGAGCCATGTCAGACTCAAAGCCAGTCACAAGTGGTATCCCACAAGGCTCTGTCCTGGGACCCCTCTTGTTCGGCATTTACTTCTCAGATGTGAAAGCAAACATGGGAGGGTTGTGGCTGACAAAGTTCGCAGATGACTGCAAACTAGGCGCCATAGTCGATACACCAACTGACACATACATCCTACAGAAAGGCCTCACCAAAATGGACAACTGGTGCCGGAATCATGGCCTTAAACTGAATGCCAAGAAATGTATAGTCATCCCCTTTGGGAAAAACAAAGTACCCACAAATTATCACATAGACAGTAACCCATTGAGTACGGAAAAAGTAATCAGAGACCTGGGGACCCAAGTCGATAGTGACCTCTCATTTGACACCCACGTTGCCAAAGTGGTTAGAAAGACTTTCTACCTTTCCCACCTTATCATGAAGGGGTTCACATCCAGATCAAAGGAGGTCATTATACCCCTATATTCCTCCTTTATCAGGCCTATGATTGAGTACAATGCCCCATTTGGTATGTACCTCACCCGGCACTTACAACAGCTGGAGATACCCCAGAAGTACCTCGCCAAGAGGATCAAGGGTCTCCAACATATGTCATATGCTACCAGGCTAAAGAAACTCCAGCTCTACTCAGTAGCATACCGCCTGCTCAGAGGTGATCTGTGCCTGACGTACAAGGCCATGTCCAACCAGGAATTGATGGACATGCTCCACCTCAAAAAATCCAAATCCATTAGAACCACGAGAGCTAAAGATTTAAACCTCAGCACAAATATGAATAGAACATGCTGGAGGGACAGATTCATAACTCAGAGGCTTCCCATACTCTGGAACAGAATCCCAGTTCATGTTAGGCAGAGCCCCTCACTGACTCTCTTCAAGAGAAATCTTGACGAGTGGATGGGAGATCGTAGGTTTACCCCAGGGGTCATCCCTGTGTCGCTATTGACAGAGGCACAGTAAACTAATTTTAATAAGTAAGGGGGTCTTCAATGTGTCACTACTAGACAAAGGCACAGTATTCTAAATTTATTCTGTACACTTTAGTACCACTACATGGGGTGGTGAAAGCCACATCTCTAGGGCTAGGCTTACAAATGCCCCAGGCCAGATAGCCTAGTACTAAACTATGAAACTATGAAACAGCATATCAGTGTCAAGCGGGAATGGAAATCAAACCAGAAATAGATAAAAATCAGACAGCAACTGAATGTGCTAAAACAAAAGAAAGAATATAAGGTGAAGGATCAGATGAGAAGGCAAGACGTGGAAAATTTATAAATATATTTGCAGGTATAGAAAACTCCTGGACCAAATTCATGTTGACCAGGATCTAATACGGGAATGGTTAAGGAGAGGTGAATTCAAACCAAAAGATGAAAGGTTAATATTGGCGGCCCAAGATAGTGGACTATGTACATGTTGGTTTACAAAGTCCATTGAACATGTGGGAGAAACAGACAAATTTAAGTTTTGTAAAACAGAATTCGTAACAGTTGCATACCTTGTTGCTGCTTGTGACATACTAATGGCGGAAGGACTGTATACTGAAAAGCATAATAATGTGGCAAGACTGTTGCAACAGGGATTGTGCAAACATTTTGATACTGAAGTAACTGAAAAACACTGGAAACATCAGACACAAAGCATCACTGAAAATGATGAAGTCTACATCAGATGGGATAACTCACTACCAACAGTCCAAAAGATAGATGCGAGAAAACCAGATAGAGTGGTCCATGAAAAGAAGACAAAAGTATCATTGATCATTGAAATCACTACCCCCGGTGACTACAGTGTCTTGCGTACAGAGAGACACAAAATTATAAAATATCAGGATTTGCAGGCAGAATTGAGAGCAATTTGGAAGAAAGATACCCAGACAGTTCCAGTAGTAGCTGGATGGTCTTATAAAAAAGAATCTACAATCGTATTTAGGTATGTTACCAGTACATGTAACTCCATACAAATTGCAGAATGAGTCATTACCGGGCACATTGTGGTGCTGCAAAGAGTACTTCTGGCTAACATCAAACATTGAAACAATGGTAATTTCATGAGCTTTAATCATACTTTGATTAAGAAATTGGGTCCATTCCCATCATGGTATTATAAACCCAAAAGACTTGGAGAAATTAAAAAAAGTGTACAGGATAATATCCAGAGGTTATATATCATTTTCCTAATTTCCTGCAGTAGTTCAAAAGAAAATTCCTGATGTTCCACCCAATTAAAGTGAAGCAGCTTCTCTAGAAAAAAAAAAAAAACGCTGTTAGAAGAAAAGAGTCATCCAAGAGATCACCCCAGACAAAAGAGGGTCTGGGACCTATTCAAGATTCTTTGGTGTCAAAAAAGACAGGAGTTGACAGCAATTTTAGATCCCAGCATAATAAAGCAGTCTGTTCAGTATACAAAGTTTTGGATGGTCACAGTTCAGTCCATTCTACCATTTCTGTACAAGGACAACTTGATGTGCTGAATAGATCTTTCAAATGTGTACTGTCACATCAAAATGAACAGATGCTCCAGAAGATACCTATGCTTCTGGCTGGGAGCCAGTCATTATCAGTTCAGAGCACTGCCCTTTGGTCTCATCACAGCCCCCAGGGTGTTCACCAAATGCACAACAGTGGTAACTCACTTGAGACTGCTGGGATTCCAAGTATTTCCATATCAGGATGAGTGGCTCCTGACTGCTGCAATCAGGCATCAGTTGATTCAAGCAAGGGACTAGTTAATCCAGCTGTGCTCCTGTCTGGGGATATCTGTCAATTACAACAAATCTCAACTCACTCTGACTCGGAGTTTAGAATTTATCCATGGTAACAGCTTCTCTTCCTCTGTCTTGAATAGAAACCATTCAGTTCCAGGTCAAAAAGATAATTCACAATTCTTCCCTCCAAGCACATTTCATACTTCAAGCCTTGGTTCCATGGCAGTTGCTATCACCCTTGTCCCACTAGCCAGGTTCCATATGAGAATCCTCCAAGGGACTCTGCCAACTCAGTGGTCCATTCTCCAACATCCATTATCCATGCCAGTCAGTATCCCTCAAGCGTGCAAGAATTACCTTATTTGGTGGATTCATTCAAAACAGCTCCATGAGGGCCATCCATTCGTTCTTTCCCTCTCCAAGGCCACAGTGACCACGGACACCGCCCAGCTTGGGTGGGTGGAGCCACCACTACTTGGGAAGGACAGACCAAGGTACCTGGTCTCCTGAAGTGGCCAAGATGTATTTCAACATTCTGGAGATGAAAGTTGCCCTCCTAGTACTGCAGGCCTTTCAAGGCACTCTCATAGTTGGGACTGTTGTGAGCCAGATGGACAATATGTCAGTAGTCTGGTACATCAACAAACGAGGGGAAGCAGATCTTACCTTCTTTGTCAAGAAGCTATGAGAATGGCAATGGGAGATCTCTTCCAATTACTTTCTGGTAGGAACGCACATCCTGGGGAAGTCCAACATGACTGCAGACAAATTAAGTAGGTCCATTCTTATATCTCACGAGTAGTGTCTCAATGTCAACATGCAGAGAGAATTTTCTGTCAGTGGGGTCAACCATGCTACTGTCTTTTTGCCTGTTCCATCAACAACAAATGTAGCAGTTTCTTTGCCCTGATCCCCCCACTCAGGGAGTCACTGAGGAATGCTCCGGTCTCCTTTGTGCTTATCCCCCATTACTCCTCATTCCCAAATTTCTACAGAAAGCATCTCTGTTAAAGAGCATCGTTATCCTCACTGCCCCTTACTGGATTTATCAGATTTGTTTTCCCTTCCTTTGGCCTCATCTTCTACATCCGCCCTGGATTCTGGATCCAAATTTCGACCTTCTGTCTCATCTGACAGGTATGACTCACCCAGACTTAGCAGGCCTCAAGCAAAATGCATGATATCTCCATTTCCACTGATTGCTAGACAGCCCAGGATCTCCTCCATCATTCATCACATTTTATTATTTTTCAGTAAAGCTTCCACTAGAAATATTTACAAGAATAAATGGAAAAGATTTGTTCTTTAGTCCTAAAGCAAAAACTTAGATCCCTTTTCAGCACCAATTTTAAATGTCCTTGACTTTATAGCCACAATTTTCATTGAGGATGCTAGTTCCTGAACTGTCAGAGTACAATTATCAGCCATTTCCAGCTTCCATATAGGAGTAAATGGTTCTACCTAATCTTCTTCCATGCTTTGCAAAAGGATCCTATCCCTCCTTGGGATTTAAACATTCTACTTCAGGCCTTGACTCAACCTTCCTTTGAGCCTTCAGCTAAATCTGATCTAAAATATTTGACCCAGAAAAACGTTGTCTTAGTTGCTATGACATCTGCCAGAAGAGTGTCGGAACTTCAAGCATTGTCTTCTAAGCCTTCTTACTTAATTTTTTCAGAAGGCTAGGGTTTGTCTACTGACCAATCCTTCCTTTTTACCAAGGTTGTTTCTGAGTCTAATATTAATCAGGTTATTAATCTTTCAGTGTTCTTTCCCAAATTTTTAAACAAAGGTGAGTAGTTAGATGTGCACAGGCAATTTTGTTTCTACTTTCACAGAACCAAAGATCTAAGAAGGTCTGAGAAAATGTTTGTTTCCTTTTCTGATTCAAAAATAAGAAAACCAGTATTTAAAGTTACACTAAGCAAATATGTTTACTGATTTTATTACCTTTGTTTATCAAAAAGTGGGCTTACTTTTGCCAAAACCACCCAGAGCACACTCCACCAGGTCTATGGCAACCTCATCAGTCTTTCTGTACAGAACTTTTGGATGATATTTGTATTGTTGCAACTTGGGCTAATTCTCATACCTTTATTGCTCATTATAAACTGGATCTGTTCTCTAGAGGAAGAGCAGCTTTTGGCTTGGTGGTGCTTTTGAATGTCCTTCCTTAGAGGCCTCCCAGGATTTAGGTAGCTGGGAACTCTGTCCCAACTGTTGAAGAATGAATGAAAATAGACAACATCAGATTAAAACATTATGTACTCACTATAATGTTCCATCTGTGTTGTCCATTTTCATTCTTCTTCAACATTCCATCCACCTACCCCCTTCTTATTTTACTCCTGGAGAGATTGGAGGGACCCCTGTTCCTTCTTTGAGCTCCAGCTTCCATTCTTTCTTATTTTACACTTCTCTATTAGTCATATGGGCAGCAAGCTAGATATGAGGTATGTTAGGTTTGTGGGTAAAATGAGTAGCTTGAGAGTTCAAAAATTTTATGATCTGGAAGAAGTGGCCAAGTCGGATGCAAAAAAATGGACAACACAGATGGAACATTATGGTGAGTACATAACTTTTTATTTTATCTGTAGTTTCTTCTTGTGAGGAAAAACCTGCATCAAATAGTTGAATTTAATCTACTGTTCAAATAACTACTCATTGTATACAGTGTATTTATTATTCTGTTGATATCATTATGAGGAAGTTTGCATGGCTGTATTCTCAAAACCTCCCATATGATATTAAAATGCAATTTTAGATTCTCCTTTGAAAGAAGATTTAGTTTTGGGACCCCTCTACTGCAGAAGTGATCAAAAAGTGTGATGAAAGGGGTAAGCTGAAACAGAGAATATCTAAGATTTTTCAGCCCTCCTTTTCTAAGATTTCCAAGGGATTCTCTAACTCATCCAATTTTGTTAAGAAATAAAATAAACAGTCTCAACAAAATACAGGTAAACAGATGTTTAAGAAGAAATGGCAAGGGAGTCCCAATAAGAATTCTGGAAACTGCCCAAAACCAAGGACAGTCCATTAAGTCAGAATGACTATTTAAGAGACTTTGTTCTCCCTTCCCACACTAGCACCCTAGCAGCCCATTTTTTCTTCAGGAAAATATGAATCTCCACTTTTCTCTTTGGCAACAGTTTCAGACAAATGGGTTCTGAAGATCATTCCTCAATATTGCAGATGATAGTGGTAGGAAATTCTTCCTCTCCAGGGGGTAATTCCTCATTCTTCAGTCCAGGCTCTTTTGTTTATACCTGTTTTTCATCACATGTCCCAGGGAGTGATAGAAGCAATTCTTCCTTCCTGGGTGGGAAAGGGGTTTAATTCAAGGATGTTTTTAGTGCCAACAAAAGAAAGAAAATGCTTGAAGACCAGTTCTGGATATTTCTTTCCTAAAACTGTCTGTGATAGTGCCCATGTTCAAAATTATATCACTTCACAACCTTTTACCTCTTCTTGCTCATTCAAGTTTCCTTTTAACATTAGATTTTAAAGATGCTTATCATTGCATTTTTTTTTTCATCCAGACTTCAGATGTTTCTTATGGTTCAATGTATCTGGATTACATTATCAGTTTTCTGCCTTACCTTCTTGACTATTCACTACATCAAGAGTGTTGACAAAGTGTCTGTCTCCAGTTACAGCTTATAGCAGGTTACATGTATCCATATGTTTCCACATTTAGATGGCTTGCTAATTTTTGCAGAGTCTTTTTCAGTGTCAGGAATCTCTTTTTTGAGTGAGAGATCCCTTACACAAGCTAAGATTCCAAGAGAACATTCAAAAGTATTTCTTGACTTCTCACAGGATTGTGTTTCTGGGATGTCAGCTAGACACCTCAATTCAAAGAGCTTTTCTTTCACAGGAAAAAAAATCTATATCTAGATCGATTTCTCGTTTTTTTACTCAAATTTCAGTCACTGTGAAGGAATACCTCAGGGGTTTGGGTCTCATGGCTGCTATATTTCTCATGGTATCTCAGGCAAGACTCCACATGAGAAAGATGCAGGGAGTATCTGATGTCTCTTTGGCTTCTGCACCAACACCTCTTGTATTTTCAGAACCCAGTGCTGGGATTTGTCTAGATGGAAATCACTTAGTGTAGACAACAGATGTCCCAAATCCAGGTCTCCCCATCTCCCTCTATGTTCCAAAGATGTCTGTTACCACAGACACCACAGATCTTGCTTGAGGAGCAGTTTCAGGAGGGATAAAAATGCAAAGAAGTGGGACTCCAAAGACAGATGCAAGCACATAAATAGAAATTGTTGCCCTGATTAAACTATTCAACTCTCTGAATTATCTGTGGTCCCCGGGACATCTTCACGTTGTTACAGAAAATACCACATCCATGTGGTACATCAACAAGCAAGGGAGAACCAGAGTGTACCCCCTTTGCAGAGTAGCTATGTGAGCTTGGCAAATAGCTTCACAGCACAATCTCACTGTACAGGCCTCCAGCATTCAGTCAGAGCATTACTGTATGGCAGACAAGCTGAACAGGACAAGGGTAGACCCTCAGAAATGAAAAGTAGATCAGAGAGTCTTCTAAGATTTTTATTCAGCTGTGGGGAGTTCCTCAAGTCGATCTCTTTGCCTTTGCTCTAAGCAATCAGCTGGCATGATTCTGCTCCAGGACTCCATGCAAGAATGCCTGAAGACAGATGTGTTTTCTTTTTATTGGACAGGAATGTTCCTGAATACTTTTCCATCCTTTCCACTAATATTCAGAGTACTTCTGAAGATTCAGACAGTATCCCCCAAGATCATTGTGGTGACTGCCTTCTGGCCCATGCAACCATGGTTCTCCCTTCTTTTGGAAATGGCCAGGGGAAGTTCCCACAAGCTTCTTCACAGACTGGATGTACTCACACAAGAATAGGGGTATTTGATACACTCTGACACAATGTACTTCAAATGACTGTCTGGATGATATGGTCTTAAATCCCTTTAGGCACCTGTTTACTTTGGATGTGCAGCAGGTACTAATGGAGGCAAGAAAACCTGCTAATAAAAAATCATATATCAGCAAATAAAAAAGGTTTTCTAGTTGGTGCCAACAATGTAACCAGCACCCATTCAGGGCTAGTTGTTCTTTGGTTTTACAATATTTTGTGTGAGTTACTATCCTATGGCCTTTCTTACTCCTTTATCAATGTTCATTTATAGGCCATTTCAGCATGAATCATGAATACCTATGACTCCTCCTCTTTCAATGCATTCTAAAAGGCTTTCTAAGATCAAAAGTGCTAAGTCTATGGGTGTTCAGGTACGGAAGTACATATATGATGCAGTTTATGCAGCTACCAGAGCTGCTGTCACTGATATATGCTTTATCACACCTGAGAATTTACCTGAGGATATTAAAGGTCAAATCTTAAAACATTCCAACTACCAGAAACTTACTTTGTTGTCCTCCTACTTCAAAATGTTACAGTGAAAGAAAGAAAAAAGGAAACTATATAAACAAATACAACAAGAGGAACATTTCCCAGCTGTTTGCTGTGTCATTGGAACTGTAGTTTCTAGAAAGTATACATAGACGAAATGTCCAAAACCTCCCTCTTCTGAATATCGCACATCTAAAACTCTGAAGTCAGCACATTCTAAAACTGGACAGAAAATGTAAAGGTTATTACTTCTTATATTGTACCTTCATAATGCCATGTACATTTTGACATGCAGCACTAAAATCATTACATTTTGGTATGTAGTGCACTTCTGAATGGTTACTAAGCATTTCCATCTGTTTTGGTCATATAAAACTTATGCTATTTTATCACATTTTAAAATGAACATAAAGGAAGACGTAAACCCTTTAACTTAGATTCAAATACTATATTTATCTTGACAAAAGTGAACTAAGAATAGATCCTAACATAAATGTGATGCTACATAGCTAATCTTAAGCATGTTACCATTAATTTTACTTTTTGAATATTGCATCATAGTTTTGTTATATGCTCTAACTCAATGCTTGAGCTAACTTTGAAGGACATTTTCTCAATTTTATCTTGTACATTACACATTGTAGCATCTCATTTGCTATTAACATTTAGGAAACACACAGCTCAGTCCACTTTAGCAAAAATTCTGGCTTATGTTGCACTCCATTTAATTACTGGGCTTGCCTTTCTGAAGACTGCTTCCAAATGTGGACAACTCAAAATAACAAGAACCCTTATTTGGCTCACAAAAAATAAAAAAACTCAACACATTTTAAAGCAAAGTCAACACAGTACCTTTTGATTTTCTAAGCAGTTTCAGAATAGTATGTGCCAGTCTCTAAACAACAGCTATTAATTATTTTACAGAAAGCAACAGATTAGAAAATTCTATCCCCAGTTTTCTGAATAAAGTTATAGATATGCTAAAGATGTTGAGTGAGATAGGGGAGAAATGGCTCCTGAGGATATTCATAGCAGTATGGAGAGAAAGGTCGTCCCAGGTGACTGGAGAATAAGCATACTAGTGCCAGTGTTCAGGAACAAAGGGGATATTCACAACTGTGGGCAGTATAGAGGCATCAAACTCCTGTCACACTGCATGAAAGTTCTGGAGAGGGTGATTGATAAACAAATATGTAGAGTAATAGAAGTTAAGGTGGGAGATGAGCGGTTCAGATTCAGATCAGGATGCAGCACAATTGACCTGACATTTGAAGTGAGACAGATTTTAGAGAAGTAGAAATGAGGAAAGATTCCAACTATGCATTCCTAAACTTGGAGAAAACATATGGCAAGGTCCCAGGAAAAATGATTTGGGCAGTAGTGGTTTTGTTCAGAGTCCCAGAAGCATTTGTAGAATTAGTGCAAGCTATGTACAAGGTCCCAATGACTCTAGTACGAACATTGTTCGGTCTCACAGAGGGGTACAAAGTGGGAGTGGGTGTACATCGAGGTTCAGCTCTGAGCTCACTGCTGTTCATACTGGTGATGGACTACATCAGTAAACAGGTAGGAGGGAAAGGTCAACTAAGTTGCTGTATGCAGACAATGTGACATTCCAGGCAGACTCTGAGTGAGAACTTCAGCAAAGGATATGGGAATGGAGTATAGATAAGTTGTAATGGCAGCAAAAGGAGAAATCAGAAGAAGCTGAGAATTGAACTAGAAGAGAAAATAGTGGAACAGGTTAACAGTTTCAAGTATCTAGGAGGGGGAGCTGAAGAGAAAAGAAGTATGAATGAGAATGTCAAAGCTAGAATCAGAGGGGCTGCAGCCATCAGGAAAAGAGTATCAAGGGTAGGGTATGACAGAAGAGTGCCAAAGAAGATGAAAAGTAAGGTGTGCATAATAGTGGTGGAACAGAAACCTGGTTGGTAAAGGCAGGGCAACTGAGGATGCTAGAGATGATGGAGATGAAGTGCCTAAGATGGGTGGTAGGATGCACACTGTAGGGCAGATGAAGAAATGTGGACATAATAGCATATGCAAAAGTAGCTCCAGTTACTGAAAAGTTAAAAGAGAATAGATTACAGTGATTTGGGCACATGTGCAGAAAAGCAGAAGGCAGTCTGGTGAAGAAGATTTGGGACAGACAGAAAGGAGGCAAGAGGAAATGATGGTGTCCAGCAAGGAGGTGGATAGATTGTGTAAGAAAGGATCTGTGACAATCAGCATGAGTGTCAAAGAAGGTTAGTGAGACATGGCGACAGTTTACATTACACCCCGACATGATATAGAAAATGGGGGAAAAAAGGGGGCTGGTGATGTTGATTTCCACTTAATGTAAACTTACAGTTCATTTAAATCAGGCTACTCTAGCAATTTCCCTTCACATTAGAAAAAAGTTAAAAGCAGACATTTCAACATACAGTAGTCTCTGTACAGTCTACATAGCTATGAAAACATTTTCTTTCCTGTTCAATCAGGTTGCACACAGCACTTGTGGATGTTTTCCACTCTTCTTAGCATATCCAGGAAACTGCTCCTAACCTGTTTTAACTTCCACATGAACAGGTAGCACCCAGCAATTCAGGAGCGCATTGACTGTTTTCTTTCTCTTCTTAAAACTTCTTTTGACACAAGTTGTAAAGTAAATGAAAATCTAGATTACATTTAGCCTGTAGTCCGTGAGCATGTCATTCCCTTGAGCAACATGGTTATCCCGCACCTTCTAGAAATGTTAACTCTTTCATTGTCAAACCTAAAGCCTTAACTCTTATAGTTTCATAGTTTCATAGTTTAGTACTAGGCTATCTGCCCTGGGACATTTGCAAGCCTAGCCCTAGAGATGTGGCTTTCGCCACCCCATGTAGTGGTACTAAGGTGTATAGAATAAATTTAGAATATTGTGCCTTTGTCTAGTAGTGACACATTGAAGACCCCCTTACTTATTAAATTAGTTTATTGTGCCTCTGTCAAGTAGCGACACAGGGGTGACCCCCGGGGTAAACCTACGATCTCCCATCCACTCGTCAAGATTTTTCTTGAAGAGAGTCAGTGAGGGGCTCTGCCTAACATGAACTGGGATTTTGTTCCAGAGTATGGGAAGCCTCTGAGTTATGAATCTGTCCCTCCAGCATGTTCTATTCATGTTTGTACTGAGGTTTAAATCTTTGGCTCTCGTGGTTCTTATGGATTTGGATTTTTTGAGGTGGAGCATGTCCATCAATTCCTGGTTGGACATGGCCTTGTACGTCAGGCACAGATCACCTCTGAGCAGGCGGTATGCTACTGAATAGAGCTGGAGTTTCTTTAGCCTGGTAGCATATGACATATGTTGGAGACCCTTGATCCTCTTGCTGAGGTACTTCTGGGGTCTCTCCAGCTGTTGTAAGTGCCGGGTGAGGTACCTACCAAATGGGGCATTGTACTCAATCATAGGCCTGATAAGGGAGGAGTACAGGGGCACGATGACCTCCTTTGATCTGGATGTGAACCCCTTCATGATAAGGTGGGCAAGGTAGAAAGTCTTTCTAACCACTTTGGCAATGTGGGTGTCAAATGAGAGGTCACTATCAACTTGGGTCCCCAGGTCTCTGATTACTTTTTCGGTACTCAGTGGGTTACTGTCTATGTGATAATTTTTGGGTACTTTGTTTTTCCCAAAGGGGATGACTATACATTTCTTGGCATTCAGTTTAAGGCCATGATTCCGGCACCAGTTGTCCTTTTCGGTGAGGCCTTTCTGTAGGATGTATGTGACAGCTGGTGTATCGACTATGGCGCCTAGTTTGCAGTCATCTGCGAACTTTGTCAGCCACAACCCTCCCATGTTTGCTTTCACATCTGAGAAGTAAATGCCGAACAAGAGGGGTCCCAGGACAGAGCCCTGTGGGACACCACTTGTGACTGGCTTTGAGTCTGACATGGCTCCCGCAATCTTGACTTTATGGGTTCTGTTCTTCAGCCAGTTTGCAACCCATCTTGTGACATATGGATTTACATTTAAGCTGTTTAGCTTATCTATGATCCCCGAGTGGGGTATTGTGTCGAAGGCTTTAGCCAAGTCCAGGTAGGCTGTATGGACTGCCTTGCCCTCATCAATGGCTCTAGTGACTGTTTCGAAAAAGTCAACCAGGTTCAAAAGGCAGGATCTGCCCTTTACAAAGCTGAACTGGGTGGGATCAAGTGTCTGTAGGTCCCCAATGTCGTTGTTTATGAGTTCCATAATAATTCTTTCCATAGCTTTGCAAACCAGGCTGGTCAAGCTTATGGGGCTGTAGTTCCCAGGGTCTGTAGTGGAGCCTCCCTTGTGGAGTGGGACCACTGTTGCTGTACGCCAGTGTTCAGGTACATATCCTGTAGTAAAGCTAAGGTTAAATAACCTTTTTATATGCGGGTTTAGCTCCTCTTGGAGTTCACGTATCACGCAGCCGGGGATACCATGAGGTCCCATAGATGCTGTGTTTTTTGCTTTGCTGAGGGCGGTTCTCACCTGGACATCAGAGATGGCAGGGAGGTTACATTCAGCTGGGATGAGTATTTCTTCTTTTGGAGGTGAGGGAGGGGAGAAATTTGCACTGAACCTGTCTGCCAGAATGTTGGCAATATCTGTGGGTTCGGTACATTTTTTGTCGTTGTGTACTAACTCTGAGCATATCTGAGGGTTTCCGCCCAGGTTTCTAACATAACTGAAGAATGCCTTGTGGTTATCTTTAGTGTCCTTGGCGATTTTTCTCTCAAAGTTGGCCTTGGATGTTTTTATGAGAGAACGTAGCTTTCTACTAGTGCTGATCAGAGATGCCTTCCCTTTATGGGATTTTGCTCTGTCTTGCAGTAGCTTCCTTCTTTTGTTATACAATTTGTTTATGGCTGGGGTCCACCAGACAGGACGCTTTCCTTTGGTGGGGAGGGTCTTGGTTTATTTGGGATTGCATGATCCATGCATTCTTGGAGATGTCCGTAGAAAGCATTTGTGTAGGATTCAGCATTGTGGGATGTGGTTTCCATTGGCCCTGTGGGCTTAAATGATACCACCTCAGTCTTGAGAAGTGTAAAGTCGGCTTTTGAGAAGTTTCTCACTGTAGTCTTTTGTGCTGGGGGTGGAGGTGGTAAATGTATATCCAGGGTGATTAGTTTGTGGTCAGATCTCACCAGTGAGGGGAATACTTCCGGTGTGGAGCATTTTGTCCCCATGTTTGTGATGATCAGGTCTAGTATATTATCCGCCCTTGTGGGAGAGGTGACTAGCTGTTCCATTGCATTTGAGTTTATGAATTCCAGGAACCTTTGGGCTAGGGTGTTAGGGCTAGAATAGTGCACCCAGTCTATGTTAGGGTAGTTGAAGTCTCCCAATATGATGGTATTTGGTGAGACATTCATATCTTCCAATGTCTTCAGGAAGGCTGAGTGGGGTTCTTGAGATTGGGAGGGTGATCTGTAACATGCAACCAGTTGTATAGCAGTTTTGCCTATGGTTAGTTGCACCTGGATGGTCTCCGATGCTTCATGAGTTGCCACTAACCTGGAGGTGTGGGTATCCTTGATGAATATGGACACTCCCCCTCCCTTTGTGGTTCGGCCCGGGTTTTGGGGTCGAAAAGCATGATATGAGGTAAAGCCTGGTAGCGCTGGGGTGCTCTCCGGAGCCTTGAACCAGGTCTTGGTTACAGCGCAGACATCGATGTTCTCCATACTGAGGAGTGCTTCGAGAGCCTGCATCTTGAGATTTAGACTTCTGGCGTTGAGCAGCATTACCCTTAATTTTTTTCCAGTTTTTGTTTTCTAAGGAAGTGGGTTCATAGCCTAACCCAAAGAGACTCGTATATAAACATGTAAGCAGGATATTACTTTCAGCTAATTAAAAGGAATTTATTTTAATAATTTTTAACAGAGGTTGTCAGGGTGCTGATACTGGTTAAAATCTTTAGGATTACAGGAATTATAAAATATTATGGTGTAAATCTAAGATAAAAGAAAAGCTAAATTAGAGCCTATTCACACTTTATGCATTTTTGCCTAATCCAGAGGCTGGATTCAGCTTTGTTTTTTAGACCAAAGTTTTTTTTCTTCTTTTTTATGTTAACTTCATGCAATATATTACATTCACCTGCATGCATTGTGTACCATATCTCATCATTGATTGATGCTTTATTCCCTTCCCCTTTCTTAACCTGTCAACTCGATTTCTCATTGAGTTCTCCCTTTCCTTCCTCATGATATGATTTTCAATCTTGTAGTATTCTAATACCTCTTTCCATTCCTTTTTCATTTTCTCTATCCTCCTTTCTTCATTCAAGTCAGTTTCTGCTATCTTCTCCCCATGTCCAGGATCTTCTTGTGTAATTTATGCTCCTGTATTAATTTTGTTCCCTTCCAACTTTGAGTGGTGATGGTTTTAACGTCAGTACCCAACTGTATGATAATATTAATTCCTCTTTCTTTCTAGATGCTGACTTCTTTCTTTATGCCCAGTGTACAGTGTGCATGCTAATTTCCTTCTTTACTTCTACATGGACTTCAGATATTTGGATTTAATTTAAAACCTTTATTTCAAATGTTATAGCGCAAACACTGATAGACATTTGCTAAACAAACCAATACAGTCTCACAATGAAAACAGACTTAGCATTAAAACCCACATTTATTGGAATGGCAATGAAACTCACATTCAGAGAAACTGCATCTGGACAGTGGTGGATAAAGTTTACCTTTGGGCTATTTTCAAACCACAGGCCCCTTGCACACATTTTAGGACCATGAAGACATGCATGTGTTCTTTGATTCATCTTCCTGATTGTATTAAATTATATTCCTTGTATAATACAGCACTATTTGTTAGAGTGTGCTTTATATTTGTAGTTTTGAACATTTTTCCAGTAAGCAATGGAACAAAATGTATGAACTAATAATGACAAAACTACCCATTTCAGAATATTTCAACCATAGAGGGCCAATGGATATCAGTTACTGTATGTACAATCTCTGCAGACATAAGTCATCTAAAGAATTCCATATTAAAGCGATACCTGTAACTAATGAAAGGGTTGCCAATAGCAAGCAACTTTATATTTCATTGTGTTTCATGTACAAATTCAGTGTGTGCTGCCCTTAAAGAATAAATTACCTAGGTTACATTACAAAAATGAGAAGATGGTAATATTCCAATAGAGAATTGATGGAAAACCGACAACAGGTTCATGGTTATTCAAAGGAGGACAGACTCAGGACTGCAGCACCCCCACTCCTCATAAAGTACAACACAGTATCAGCAATCCATCTACATGGTGTGGGAATAGAACCCACAGCTTTCTGCATCAAAAGCAAGTATGCTACCTATTGTGCCACTAACACTACTTTCAAATTCTATAGCACAGTGTGCTGATAACACTGCTTTCAAATTCTATAGCACAATGTGCTACTAACACTGCTTTCAAATTTTATAGCACAAAAAGTGATAACCATTTGCAAAAAAAAAACAGTTGCACGTTGAAAACAGACTTAGCATGAGCAGCATATCTCTCAATCTCCTAGCGCAAGAAATCTGGACAAAAGCCATAAATAATAGGGAGACAAAGGCCCAAAAAATATGGCAATTTTTAAATATTGCTCTTACAAACTGAGAAAGTTGATAGAACAACAGGGTTGAACAAGTGTGATTTTCTGGCTTCAATACACCAAATTATTTAGGGGAATAGACCCAAGATATGAGGCAAAAATCTGGACAGTTGAGAGGCATAATGAGCAGCAATAAACCTCTCTTCTCTTGATGTTCACAATTCCTTGAAAATGCACTGAAGCTCACAATTCCTTTAAAATACACCGAAACTCACTTCCTTGAAAATGTACTTTTTGTAGTCTTGTAGTTGGTGTAGAGGATTCAGGCTTTTGTCACCTGTAACTAAGTTACAGGCACAGCACTCGACCTTCCATCTACAAAATGAGGAACACTAGCCCTCAAAATGTGGAACAAATGGACAAAATTGGAACAGATACTAACGGTTTACTAACAACTTCAACTAGGAAGGTCATTGGATGGTTAATATATGCTGGTTTTAATTACAAAAAAGATCTTTTAGTGAATTTATATGATAATTTCTATATACCCTGGTTATCAGTAAAAAAACGCAAACACTGAATGTGTGACAGACATTTTCAGTGTGGAACGTCAAGGAGCATGAACTTTTTAAAACCCCAAATGAGGTGCATTTCTAGTAATGAAGTACATTTGAGAAGTTTGGTTACAGGGTTTGAGGCTGTGCAAATTAACTAACCTTACCATCCCACACTAGGACATTTCCATGCCCCCTACACACGTGCTTGCCTTCTAGCCATTATTTACCTAATTCAAACAGCAGATGTGCATCAACGCATGCAGGGAAGCACAGAAGCAACAAGAGGTGCGTTTACCAATTCAAGCAGGGACACACAGAGAGCATTCTTAAAGAAGAAGAATGCATACCCTAAAAAAAGAAATGCAATTTTTTTTCTTTTTTCTTTAAAAAGTAAATGTTGTGGCAGCTCCCCTGGCTAGCAGGCCTCCTCCCAGCCAGCGGGCCCTAGGAGACTACCTTAGTTGCGTAGTGCTGGATCCAGCTCTTTTCCCAGTTATGCTCTGCTTCCTTTTAAAATATGTCTTTTCAAATCTCCTATACCTGCTTCCAGACCTCTTGTGCCTATCTACAGTCTTAGAACATAGGCACCATTAATTCCTCTTCCTCCTGACACCTCCAGTATCTACTATCCTGCTTTCTGACTTTCTTTACCAATTTCTTGGGGGTTAGATACCATCTATGCAGTTTTATTCAGGTTTTGATTTCCCATTCCATGTACTTTCTGCATGTGTCTCACTACCTGAATTGTCTTCTGTCAGAATCTTGCAACTTCCTTCCATCCGTCTTCCTTTTCCCATTTCTTTCTCATTCTCTGTTCTTTGAGCTTGCCCTTTCTTTCCCTTAATGCATCAGAGATCTGTTTTGCCTTTGCTACATTAACCTCATCCTCTGTCCTTTTGTTCTCCCATCCTCAATGTTCCTTTCTCTTGTTCCCTCTCTGTATTCTTTTTCCCATTCTCTATCTAAATGCCAAATAGATTTTCATCATATTGAAAACTGCTGTAGTAGCCTTAGCCAAGGATATAACAGCCAGCCAGCTTCTAAAGCTTCAGGGCACCTTTCACATGCCCAAACTGTCAGACAGTTTGAGCAGAGTTGACAAAAAGACAAGTTTGATTGCCAAGCCCTTCAGAGCTTTACTGCCACCAAAAAGCATGCTCCTCTGAGGCTTTCAAGAATTGATGGTTGGCTTGTGCTATTCCTTTGCTGGGCAGATAATTTCCCTTTGGGGAAAAAACTTTCTTTTAATAATTGTGCTTATTATTTACAATTTCCTCTTCAGGAAAGTTATTTTTAGGTTTGGAGTCTTTGTTTTAATGGACTGTCATGAGACTGCACTGTACTTTTAAACAGATGCACATTTTTCCTGTCAGTTTAAAAGCTGATCTGAAGTTATTGTTTTTCATTTGATCTTCAGTCTGTGGGTTCAGATCCTACATTGGATCTGACTCATCTAAATACTACAGCTCTAAGATCCTAAAATCTGAGCTCCTCCCCTACCCACAATGCCCTGCTCTCACCTCATTCCCTCAGATCTTGTTTGCCGCATTTTCGTCAGCATTGCGATTGTGATTGTCTGAGCTCCAGTGGGTATTCGTGAGTGTTTTCTTCAAAGTTTCTTCCCCTTTTTTTATAACGGAGCTCATTTTTCTGCTGTGAAGGTGCAACTGGCAGCCATTTCTAATTTTTACATTAGGGAAAATTCATCACCTTTGGCCTCATCGAAGTTGTGCAAGACCTTTCTTAAGGGCACTTTTCTTCTTCATCCACCTATCAAGGATCCCACTCTGCCATGAGACCTCACTATGATTTTTGTATGTATTGATTGCGCCTCCTTTTGAACTGGCAGCTAAGGTAGATTTGAAGTTCTTGTCATGGAAGACTGCCTCCTTAGTAGCCATCACTTCAGCTAAAAGAATGTCTGAACTTCAAGCTTTATCTATTAAGCCACCTTATTTGATCTTCCACAAGGACAGAGTGACTTTGCATACCAGTCCTTCTTTCCTGTCCAAGGTAGCATCTGAAGATAACATCAGTCAGGTCATCAATCTCCCAGTTTTCAAAATAAAGGGGAATACAAACTCCATATGCTAGATGTATCCAGACAATTATGGTTTTATTTGGATAGAACTAAACATTTCAGGAAGTCTGACCAGATTTTTGTATCCTTCTCAAAAGCTAATTTGGGGAAACCAGTTTCCAAAGTGACTCTGGATAATTGACTTACAAACTGCATTTCACGTGTGTATTCCATTGAAGGAATACCCTTACCTGTACCCATCAAGGCTCATTCTACCAGGTCTGTGTCCACTTCCGCTGCCTTTTGGTCTAGAGTCACTAGTGATGATCTCTGCTCTACAGCTACTTGTGCTAATTCACATACCTTTATACTTCATTACAAATTGGACATTATTTCCAGGAACAGGCCTTCCTTTAGTTCTACTGTGCTCCATAATATCCTTCCATGAGGGCCTCCCAAGAGTTCTGTAGCTGGAGACTCTGTCCCATAGGTTGCAGATCAAATGAAAAACACCAACTTCAGATAAAGAAATTATGTATGTACCATAACGTTCAATTTGATTTGTTTTTTCATTTGTCTTCAACCTTCCCTCCCTCCATCCCCCTTCCAAACTTTTATGACCTGACGGATAAGGATATAGTTATCTCTTTACCTGTTTTTGCTCTGGAAGTGCTCTTTTTCTCTACTATGCAGGGACATATATTTAAAACTTTTTATTGTACACAACAGATAGATTATGAGCAGCAAACTCGATCTGAGAGGATGAGGGGAGAGCAGGGCATTATAGGTAGGGGAGGAGCTCAGATTTTCGGATCTTAGAGCTGTAGTATTCAGCCGAGCCAGATCCAATATCAGATCTGAACCCCCAAGCTGAAGACAAATGGAAAACCAACAACTCAGATGGAAGGTTGTGGTGAGTACATAACTTTTTTTTAAAGTAACTGAGAACATTTTTTTCTGTGCAGAATTTGGGTGTCTGATGTTGTCATTTTCATTTGTTCCTCAACTGTTGGGTTTAGATCTGATCCTTAGATCTGACTCAACCACTTCTTCCAGCTTGTGGAACACTGAAACTTTTGAGCTCCTTCCTTTACCTATAATGCCATAATCACCTAACATAGATCTTGTTTGCTGCCTTAGCATTCGGACGTGGTCACTGTAAACTCTTGAGTGAGCTTTCATAGTGTGTTTTTCTTGAGTTAATTTTCAGTTTACATTTTTCTATATCTATTTGCTCTTTACTCGCTTTTAAATTTCTAAAAAAAGTTATTTCCTAAATCTTTTCTGTTCTTTATTAAATTACTCGTTATAGTATACTTTATTATCATCAATGATAATCTCTCTCTTTAAGTACTATGTTAGTACTCTCTTTTTAATTATCATTGTTGGTGATTTCTCTTTTTTTTTTTTTTTTTTGCTATAAAAAAACTACTTTTTTTCTGATTTTCTCTATTATCTGCATAAAGTCTGATAAACTTTTAGGTTTTAAAAAATGTGTAGCCTGTGACCACAAAATTTCCAACTCAGATGCACAGTCAAAGTGTGTATATTGTTTAGGGCCTTCGCATCTCGACACCGACTGTGATATCTGTAAAGGGCTTAATACCTGTCTCTTGATTGACAGAAATAATTAATTCTTATGAGATTGCTGCCCTCTAAACCTGCTTCTACAGCCTCTGGAGTTCAAACCAAAAGTAGACAAAAAAGGTGATTCTCAGACTAGAGAATCTCGTAAAAGATCTCCTGAGCAGACATTGTCTACTGTTTTGACTTCATCAACAGAATCTTCTATTAAGCTTGCTAAAAAGGTGGATCTGACAGCTTTGGATCTGAAACCTAGAGCAGATAAATCTCCATGGATCCACTCACCTCAGATATTGTTAGATTTGATAACCTTGATAACCTCTCAGCTTCCATCTCCTTTCTTGACATCACTATGACAATATTCAAGACCTTCATCCATGGCCTCATCCATTCGATCTTCCAAAAGCCTTATAGAAGCTGATATGGACAGGATAATGAGGAACTTCCTCCTGATGCAGATACAAGTGAGAGTTCTCCCAGCTTCGACTCCATCAGTCTGGAGACCTTTATCAGTAGTACTCCTCCTTTATTAGCTCCTTCTCCAATCTGACCTTCAGTTTTGGAGCCACTGAATCTGAAAGTTCTAGAGTCATCTGCCTCGGATCTGAAGATGTTGGCATCCTAGACTCTGATGGTGTCTCTGAGTGATCTGGCCCTAAGTACTTTGGAGCTGGACAACTCTTAGAGCTGTAGCACTGGCTCCAGGCTGATGGATTCGACTTCAGAGCTGTCAGAGCCATCTCTGCCCCTCAGAAGTTCAGTGCTGGACAGCTTGGCTCCAACTCCTTCCTCAAGTAGTTTGCCTTTGGGGCAAAGGGAGCTGATGGTCATAAGCATGGCTTATTGGATATGTCTGTGTCCTTTTCTCCAAGGCATTCTGCCTCATTTGAGGTAGTGGAGAGAGCTTTCTCTGTTCCCAGAGTTTGGACTTCTTTTTCTTCTTTGGCTCTGACTACCCATTTCTATTCGATTTGGCATCTAGAACCTCAGTTTTCTGGTCCACTGGGACAGCCAGCCCAAGCGAGTCTCCAGACAACCCAGCAGGGTGTAGAAATTTCTTCTGATACTTCTCTGGAGCTTCCCACCAAGGAAGTCCCTAGGAAGAGGAGGTGTAAAAGGAGGCACTCAGACTCTCCCCAAAAGTCTGTCAGGGAGGACAATGACTTTGATGAAGAGGAAGGGTCCCCCAAATCACCACCTGACAATGCTGCATTTGGAGACATCTTGGAACTCTTGAAACAAAGGGGTGGTTCGTCCCCCAGTAACCCATCCCAAGAGGAGTCAGTGTTCTGGAGGCCTTTGGCACTGGCCCATCTATCCCCTGAGTGACTCATTGATTTGGTCTCCCGATGAGCAGGAATGAGCCTGATAAAATTGAACCTATCCCTAAGAGACCAGATAGGATCCTGGCACCTTCTAAGGATAGAACATATTGAAGTAAGGGAGTTCCCATTGACGTCATGGTCATATCGGTGGCTTGTAAGAAAGAACTGGCAGAGCAAAGTTCCTTTGTCCACCCCCCCTAACAAGGAGTCTAGGGTGCTGGACAGATTTGGGAAGCATGTCCATGCTTCAGCGACCTTTGCTCTTAGGTCACTGAATTACTTGGCAGATTTTATGAGGCTTTAGAGGATTTTGATTAAACAACTTCCCAAATCCCTCTCTATGATCATATCCTCTGAGGTAGACAGCACTATATCCTCACAGTTGTCTACCTTTCAGTCCACTTCAAATTCGCCCATGAAGCTTATCTCCTACGCAGCTGAAGGTATTTCATGGGTGGCAGGTTCAGGCATTTCCATTAGAATACACGCCTGGATGCACTTGTGTGACTTTGTGGAACCCTTAAAATCTTCTTTCGTCATTGCCTCTTTTGATGGAAGTTTTTTATTTGGCCCCAAAGTTAAAGACACACTCTCTAGGTGTGAGCTGGAAGGAAAAAGCCTGTCTGCTGTGGGCATACATTTTTTGATCCCTGAACGGACCTTTTCTAGGAATCAATGAGGAGAACAGAAAAAAATCCCAGGGTCCTTTCCAAGATCCACATGGAGACAAGTTTCTCATGGCAGAGGTGGTCCGCATAACCAGGGATCAAGAGATACTTTCTCTGAGAGAGCTTATCAGCTCTGCTGAAAGGCGGCTCAACTGTCCATCTGTGGAGGCAGTCAGAGGTCATCTCTCCGTGCAGCAGAGAGCCTGGCTAGAAATTACAAAAGATTCATGGGTGTCCAAGATAATACCATTTTCCCATCCACCCCTACTGGTAACAACAAAATCACCAATGTTCCACCCAATCAGAGGGAAGCAGCAGCACTAAAAATAAACAAGCTGCTAGAGAAGAGTCATCCAGGATGTCCCACCAGACCAGAAAAAATCCAGAACTTATTCAAGATTCTTTTTAGTGCCAAAGAAAACAGGGGACTGGAAACCAGTGTTGGATCTCAGCAAACGAAATTGAAATTACCAGTTCAGAGCAGTGCCCTTTGGTCTCCCCATAGCCCCAAGGGTGTTTACCAAGTATATGGCAGTAGTAGCAGCTCACTTGAGACTGGAGGGATTCTGGGTGTTTCCATATTTAGACGTCTGGCTGATAACTGCTCTGACCAGGCATCATCTAATTCAAGCTCAAGACTACTTTGTCCAGTTATGCTCTCATCTGGAGGTCTCTGTCAACTACAACAAATCTCAACTCATGCCAACTCAGATATTGGAATTCATCGGTGCTCTGTTCAATAGGACCACTCAGATAGCTTCTCTTCCTCTGTCCTGGATCCATACAATTCAGTTACAGGTCAAAAGATCACTCAAAGCTCTTCTCTTTTTAGGTCGTCTGATTTCAAGCATTGGGATCCACATCAGCAGCAATCACCCCTGTACCACTAGGAAGGTACCATATGAGGATCCCCCATTGAACACGTGCAACTCAGTGGTCTTTTCTCCAACAACCTTTATCCAGTGAAATCAAAATAATGCAAGCTTGCAAAAATTCCCATCTATGGTGGATCCATTCCAATCAAATACAAGAAGGCTGTATCTTTGTTCTCCTTCAACCAAAAGCCATATTGACCATATATATTTCTCAGATTGGGGAGGGGCAATTCTTGGGAAAGATGGTCCAAGGCATATGGTCTCCTGAAAAGGCCAACATGCATATCAATGTCCTAGAGATGACAGCTGACCTCCTAGCATTGCAGGCCTTCCAAGACACTCTCCCAACCATGGTTATAGGTTCATAGGTGTTTACTAGGCTAACGAGCACAAGGGCCTTTTTAAGCCTACCCATGCATCTCAAATCTCTGACAAGTTCTGATACCCTTGATAAGTATAAGCATGGGCTTGGGAGATGAACCATTTACAGGTTACCTCTGTCCATTAGAGGAAATAGTTGCCAAACCAGGGATGAATTTCTGGTTTCCCATCCAATTGTCCAAGTTGCACTTAAATTGGCTTAGGGAACTCTGCTTCACATGGATGGGAAGCCTGTTTCATACACTGGGTTGTCTCTGGGATACATAGCTATCGTTCCAGCAGGTCCTATTTATATTATTGTGATTTAGATGGGCAATATGTCAGTGGTCTGGTATATCAACAAACAAGGGGGAACCAGATCTTATTCCCTTTGTCGAGAAGCTATGAGAGAATGACAATGGGCAATCTCATTCAATCATTTTCTAATAGCTTTGCCCATTCTGGGGAAGTCTAATGTGATTGCAGACAAGTTAAGAAGATCAATTCTAATGCCTCATAAGTTGTCTCTCAACATGAATGTGGCAGAGAATATTTTCCATCGATTGGGCTAACCATGCTGTGATATCTTTGTATGTCCCCTCAACAAGCGCAGCAGGTTCTTTGCCTGATTCCCCCAGAGATAGTCCCAAGAGATGCTCTGCTTCATGCTTAGCCCTCTGGTCTCCTATATGCTTACCCCTTACCCCCCTCATTCCCAAATTTATCCAGAAAGCATCTCAATTGAAGAACATAGTTTCCCTTCCTTTGGTCTCATTTTGTGCACCCACCCTGGATTTTGGATCCAACTCCAGACATACTGTATCACCCAACATACATGACTCATCCAGACACTTCAGGCCTCAAACCGACTGCATTATTTATCCAATTCCATTGATTGCTAGACAGTCCAAGCTCTACTCCCATGTCTGTCATATATTTTTATTGGTTTACTATGGTAGGGTCGAAGTGGGTTCGGTCGAACCCACTTAGTTTAGTCGAAGTCCGGAGGCCGAACGCAGTGTCGAACCTGACATTGTCGAAGTACGAATCTCGCCCCTATCTTGAACCATGTTAAACCCTGTTTCGAGGTCGAAGACGAATCGTATTTTGACAATGTCTGAATTTGACATTGTCGTTTTTGCGGACGTGGGTCGACGATCCTATCATTCAGTGGGGTCCGGTTCGACCATACCATAGTAAACCCTTTTTATCATCCCACAAAGCTTCCTTTGGAAAAGTTTACAAAAATAAATGGAACAGATTCATATTTTGGGCTCATAAAAAGAATTTAGCTCCCCTTTTCAGCTCTAATTTCTAAGGTTCTTAACCTTTTAGCTACAATTTTCAATGAAGGGGCTAGCTCATCAACTGTAAGCATGCAATTAGCAGCCATTTCTAATAAATAATTCAACTTTAGCATCTTCCAAACTTTGCAAAACATTTCTCAGAGGAACATATCTACTTAGACCTCCATTAAAGGATCCTACTCCTCCTTGGGATTTAAATATTGTTTTGCAGAACTTAATCCATTTTTGAGCCATCAGCTAACTGTGAACTAGAATTTCTGACCTGGAAAACTGTCTTCTGCCAGAAGAGTGTTGGAATTATAGGCCCTGTCATCTAAACCCCCTTATTTGATATTGCACAAGGATAGAGTATCTTTACGGACCAATCCAGCCTTTCTACCTATGGTGGTGTCAGAATCCAACATTAATCAGGTTATAAACCTTCCAGTCTTCTTTCCACATTTCTTAAATTAAGGAGCATATATGTTGCACCTATTGGATGTTCACAGACAGTTACGTTTCTGTCTTCACAGAACCAAAAATTTGAGAAAATCAGAACAACTATTTGTTTCCTTTTTGGAATTAAGATTAGGCAAACCAGTTTCTAAAGTAACTTTAGCCAAATGGTTGACTGATTGTATTACTTTTGCATAAGAAAAAGTGGGTTTGCCTTTACCAAAACCACCAAAAGCCCATTCCACCAGATCTATGACAACTTCTTAGCCTTTTTTCCCAGAACTTTCATGGATGATATTTGTGTATCTGCAACTTGAGCTAATCCTCATACCTTTAGTGCTCATTACAAATTGAATCTGCTCTTTATGGGCAGAGCAGCCTTTTGCTCAGCTGTGCTCAGGAATAGCCTTTCTTAGAGTCCACCAGGAGTTAGGTATCTGGGGATTCAGTCCTAACAGTTGAGGAATGAATGAAAATGACAACATCAGATAAAGAAGTTATGTACTCACCATAACATTCCATCTATGTTGTCCATTTTCATTGTCCCTCCCACAAACCCCCCTCCTTGCTTTACTCTTGGAAAGGTAGAATGATGCTGCAAGAACTGCTGTTCCTTTGAGTCACAGATTATGTTATACCATAATTCCTTAATACTTTGCAAGTCTATGGGCAGCAAACAAGATCTAAGGTGTGCTAGGTGACTAGGGCATTATGGGTAAAGAGAGAAGTGTGAGAGTTTCAGTATTCCATGAGCTGGAAGAAGTGTCCAAGTTGTATCCAAGGATTAAATGCAAACCCAACAGTTGAGGAAGAATGAAAATGGACAACACAGATGGAACGTTATGGTAAGTACATATAGTAACTTCTTTTTATTTTGCTTTATGAGACTGGCATAGTGTATTTAAGTGTTTTTAGTGTGTCTTCTTTGGGGAATAAAGTAAGTTTTTAAAGGCTTTTTATTTTTAATGGAATTTGCTTGTTCTTCCTGAGAAAGAGGCATAATTTTTGGCTTGACCATGGAACAAACTGTCGGTCTGATGGTTAGATATTTTTCCAGCAACAGAAAGAAAAAAATTAAGCAAACAGCCTTTGCTACCACATCAGACTAGTAATTTGACACATTCGCAGGTGGGTGAAACTGCTATGACCATTTTTGGACCTCAGACTACTCATCATTTACCCTGAATCCCTCTGATGTACCACCTACAGCCACTATGGACAGGGGCTTAGCCAATTACTTTGTGGCTGTTTGGGTCCCCTCAGTGGGTAAAGGAGAGACACTCTTGTTGGTACTGGAAGAGGGAACAGGGAAGGCCTATCTGTTTTGTAAGAATGTTGTGCCCATCCCTAGGGAAGCTGGTACTGCCACTAATAATACTGTTAGCCCAATTTTTCCTGTCAAAAATAAGCAGAAAACTAAGCATGTATCTACTTCCCAAATTTCCTTAGACAGGAGTAGTGTACTAGATCTGGCTCAGGGTTTAATTCACGCTATTGATCCTTATTGTAAGGTAGTTCCTGGTTAAAGATGGAGTAATGCTTCCTTTCCTGAAGAGATTCAAGATTCTGAATATAGAAAGGAGGATGAAGGGTCAGATATAGAGTAGAGCTCAGCTTTTGAGTCTCCCTGTGGGGGTTTCACTTTCTCTGATACTATTTCTGGAATGTGCCATTTTTTTTTCAGAACACTGAAGTTTCTCAATCTCTCAGAAACTACTATGAGCTGTTTCAGAAGGAATTTCCAGAACCTGCACCCATTTCTCCAGTTATATCTGCCTTGGATGATGTGTGCGTTACCACTTTCAATTTTCATGACAGTCACGCAGCTTCTCCTAAAAAGGCAGATAGGATGTATAAAGTTCCACAGTCATTTAAGTTTTTATACATTCCTCCCAAACCTGGCTGAGCAGCTGTAGCATTAGTTAATCCTACTGCTGCTAACCAGTCAGTTAATTTTAACCCTAATCTGTCCAATAAGAATTGGAAGGTTATTGATAAGTATGGGAAAAAGTGTATGCTTCTGCAACTTTGATTTAAAGAATTTTAAATTGTCAGGTTCATATGTTAAGGTTTGTCCTGACTAATTGTGAACCTATGAGGAAGGTTTTATCTGCAGTTTCTTCTGAGAAAAATTTGCTTTAAATAATTTAATTTCTTCTACTGGTCAAGTCACTACTCATCATATACAGTGTGTGTATGACTCTCTCGATACTTCTTCAAGGGCTATGGCAACTGGTACTAATTTCAGGAGGTCTGTATGCCTACTTTCTCAGAACATCCCTGATGATGTTAAAAATGAGATTTTAAATTCTCCTTTGGATAGAGATTTAGTTTTTTTTACCCCTCTGCTTCAGAGGTGATCATAAAGTGTGATGCAGGGGGTAAGTTGATATGTAGGAAATCTCTTAAATTTTTCAGCCCTCCTTTTCCAAATTTTCCAAGCAGTTCTCTTAACTCCCTTATCCTGTTTTGGTTAGAAACAAAATAAACAGTCTCAATGAAATATAGGTAAACAGAAGTTAAATAAGAAATGGCAAGGAGGTTCCAAGAAGAATTCTGGAAACTTTAAAGCCATGGACAATCCAATAAGTCAGAATGACTGTTTTAGAGACTCCTCCCCTTCCAACCTGGCACTCCTTTTTCTCTTCCAGAAAGTTTGAATCTCCACTTTTCTGTTTGACCACAGAAAGTTTCAGAGAAATGGGGTCTGAAGAATATTCATCAAGGTTACATGTGGTAATGAGATTAAATTCCTCCTTTCCATGGGGTAGTTCCTCATCCTCCAGACCAGACTCTCTTATTTCCAGCTGTCTCAGGGAGTGATAGAACCAGTTCCCACTTTCCAGGTGGGGAAGGGTTTTATTCACTTTGTAAACAGTAAACAATGAGTTGTTACCTGTAAAATGGAAGAAACAAAGTTATTTAAAACATGTTTTTCCTCACAAGAAGAAACTGCAGACAAAGCACTCCCCATGCTTTCACAATTAGTCAGAATAAACTTTAACATATAAGCCTGACAATTCAAAATTCTGAAATGTTGCAGTAGAAAAACATTTTCCCAAACTTATTAATAATCTTACCATTCTTGTCAGAAAGAGTAGGATTGGAATTAACTGCTTTAGCAGCAGCAATAGGATTAACCAAATCTATATATTATAAATAATAAATAATAATAATAATAATGTAGCTGCTGGGTCATGTTTAGGATGAGTGTATAAAAACTTAAAAGACTGAGAAACCTTATGAATTCTATCTGCCTTTTTAGGGGCATCAGGCTGACTATTAGGAAAATTGCAGGCAGTGATGCATACATCCTGCAAAGATGACAGAACTGAAGGAATGGGTGCAGGTCCTGTAAATTCCTTCTGTAATAGCTCATAGTATTTTCTGTGAGACTGAGAGACCTCAGTGTTTTCCACTGAAAACACTGGCACATTCTGGAAATAGTTTCAGAGAAAGGGAAACCCCCACAGGGAAGTCTAAATCAGAAAACTGAGATGAAAACCTATATCTATCTCTTCATCTTCCTGTCTAGATTCAGAATTTTGAATTTCTTCAGGAAAACAGGCATCCTTCGAATTTCACCAGAAACCACTTTACAAGAAGGATCAACAGGCTGAACTAACCCTGACCCAGACCTAATAAACTACTCTTGTCTAAATAAATTTGTTGAGGAGTAGATACATGTTTAGTTTTCTGTTTCGTTTTGACAGGAAACTGGGGCCAACAATGTTATTGACGGCAACAGCAGCTTCCTCAGGGATGAACACAATATTCTGACCAAACAGGGAAGCCTTCCCTGTTCCTTGACTCAGAACTGGCAAGAGTGGCTATCCCTTGCCCATTGAGTGAACGCCAACAGCCACAGAGGATGTAAATAACCTCTGGTCCATAGTGGCTGTAGGTGCTACATCAGCGTGATTTGTCATAAACTATGAGTCATCTGAAGAATAATTTCCGGCCACAGCAGAGTCACCCACCCAAGACTGAGGTAAATTGCTAGCCTGCTGGGGTGGCAAAAGCTGTTTGCTTGACTTTTTCTTTTTATAGTTAGAAGAAGGACCATGAGACTGTTATATTGTTCCGTGGTCAAGCTGAAAATGGTGTTTCTTTCCCAGGCAAAACATGCAGGATAAGCCAGTAAAAATTTTAAATCTTTAAAAGTCACTTATCTGATGTCATTTTCATTCACTTCTCAACTGATTGTTCTATTTGTGCTGGTTTCATTTCCAAGACTCTTAGTGACTGAAAAAAATAAGTTGATGCTGAAAGGGTCTATACTGAATGTTCGAACATGAACATTCAAAATTTAGAGTGTCATATGGTTGACACCATATGATCGGATTTTTGAATGTTCGAACATTGTAACGGAGATCTCCATAAAGCGTTCAGGTAGGTGTTTTGTATAGTTTATTTTTTTATTAGATATTTGAACTTTTGAAAGTTTGATCATATGGTGTCGACCATATGACAGTCGAACTTTCAAAAGTTCATTTATCTAATAAAGACCCTTGCTGAAAAGCCTTCTTCCCTCTTCCTCTTCTTCTCTAGCTATTGGGGCTCAAACCCCCTCCAAGAGGTCTGAAAACGGGAAGCATGAATCAGCGCAGGACCCTAAGAACAGTTCTGCAAACTATTCTAATACATTGGCTATGTCCTCTGAGCCTCCTGTGAAAATCTCAAAAAGTCGGATCTGACACCTGTTGATCCTACTTCACTGAAGCCTAGGTCACCTTGAATCTGGTCACCATGATTCTCGCCGGAGCCAATCTCTCTTCAGCTCCACTCACCTTTTCTCTAGGAAACTCTTAGAAGACACTCCAGGCCACCTTCTACCACCTCCTTCATTAGGTCCTCCAGGAACTTGTCTAAAGCAGAGGAGAAGGATAGGATGATGAGGAAGTTCCTCAGAGCTCAGATCCAGATGGGAGTAATAGCTCAACATCTGAATCCCTGACTGTCTTAGTGGGAACCTTGACTGTTGTGAGATTCCTGCAAGCAAGCTTTATGTTCTGTAAGACTTTAACAGTATTTATAAAAAGACCTCTTTAAGATATTGTAGGCATTTTATGGGTCTAATTAACAGAAGCATTTCATTGCATAATTTTCATCATGACAAGACTTGCAGAGCTCCTATTTGCCATTCCAAGACTTGTGTGACCCCGAATTATGAAAACTAACCATAAAAATGCAGGAAGACAATATGTGTCAAACATTCCTGTTCTCATTTAAAATTTTTATTTATTTATTTATATATTTTTTATTATTATTATTATTATTATTATTGCAACAGGCTATCCCCTCTGTACCCTCTAATGAGAAGGAGTAGTTATTGTAATAGAAAAGCTACCCTGCAACTTTCTACCAGTTATTTATTTTGGGAATCTTTTAATTTCATACTGATGTTTTCTTTCAATGAATTTATCTCCACAATACCTTGAACATTGTTGTTTTGGAGGAAGTCTCACTATTGTCAGTTTGCAATAGAGATAAATTCATCTTTTATTGATCAAACTACTCATAGATTGCTATTATAGAATCATCTCATATAAGTTATTCTATTTGCTATACATTTCCCTGTGATGGCAAAAGAATCAAGAAGCTTTGACATCTCTCTCCTGTCATTGGGGGTCATCTAGCATCTAATTTTTAAAATTATTTTGTGCCATGTAAATTACAATGAAGGTATTAATCCAAAGTATTTAAGCAGATCACATCGAGTGACTGTGACTAGAACAGTGGTATATACATACATAGACAGGTACTGTGTGTGTGTATGTGTGTGTGTGTGTGTATGTGTATGTGTATGTGTGTGTGTGTGTGTGTGTGTGTGTGTGTGTGTGTGTGTATATATATATATATATATATATGGGTGTAGGACACATGCTTGACTAGCATATGTCTGAATCACAAAACATCGAACACACATGCACGAAAGCGCTTAACATCAAAAAGCGCTTCCGTGTATGTGTAGTTCAAAAAAAAAAATCTACGTTTCTGCAGGGGGCTTCACCCCACTGCACCCCCCTACTTTATTATTCTCACTCTGAGATCGCACTAATGTGGGGAAAAGGGAATTTTCCCTTACCAGCACTGTAGTCTGATCTACGAAACAGGCACACATACACGGAAGTGCTTGTCGATGTTAAGCGCTTTCGTGTATGTGTGTTCGATGTTTTGTGATTCGGACATATGCTAGTCGAGCATGTGTCCGGATCCCATATATATATATATATATATATATATATATATATATATGTATGTGTATATAGATATATATATATATATATGTATGGGTCTAGGACATTTTACTGAATGCAAATTTCACTGAAACTCAAATGACCGAACACAAATCACTGAAAGGCACAGTTCACTGAAAACTCAATTCACTGAAACACATTTCACTGAAAGTTATATATGGCCTTTTCCCCACTGTAGTGCGACCCTGGAGTTAGTATATATAGTAAGGGGGTGGGGGGCACTGCCCCCCACATTGGAGGGTGTGGGGGGCGTAGCCCCCACATATTTTAAGTATATATTATGTTCAGAAAAGAGTAATATATTGGAATTACAAATATCCATGTATATAGTTCAAAATATTTAAAATATGTGGGGGGCTATGCCCCCCATACCCCCCAATGTGGGGGTGGTGCCCCCTACACCCCCCTTAATATATATACTAACTCCAGGGTTGCACTACAGTGGGGAAAAGGCCATATATAACTTTCAGTGAAATGTGTTTCAGTGAATTGAGTTTTCAGTGAATTGAGCTTTCAGTGAAAAGTGCACACTAATTTGACTTTCAGTGAAATGTGCATTCAGTGAAATGTCCTAGACCTGTGTGTGTGCACCATCAATATGTTGAATTTTGATTTAGTCAAATTGTGAATTATCTGGCTGATTTGACTGGTTTTCAATTAATCAAAGAATTAACATTGTCGGATTTGACTTGGTGTGAAGGATTTAAGAAATTTTCCCTTGTATCCCCACTGTTGTGAGATCTTGAAGTTGATATGTGTAAGTAGAAGGAAGAATGGATGGGCACAGCTCCTCACATCAGTGGCTTCAAGGGGGCAAGCATCCTGCAAAAAACTTTTTTATATATATATTTTGTTGCCAAGTCAACATTTCCTGCAGTCAGCTATGCTTTTTTGATCTTTTTTACTGTTGGTGAGTTTAGTGTCGGCAAAGTGAGTGACAGTGAACTTTTCTTTTGAGTTTTAGAAAAAGTTTCAGCAAAGTGAGTGTCTGTGAAGTTTTTTTTTCAAGCTTTAAAATATACCAGTAAATATAAATATATGCTTATATAATGAATGATCAATACATCATTTGATTCACATACAAAACATATACCACAACATGTCAACCATTAATTTTATCCCACACAAAACACATCATCATTTTGTACATCAGAAAAGAAACAGATTTCATTTTTTGATTCACTACCTATAACCTGAACACATTCAGCTCAAATTTGTCAGACTAGTGTTAGTGTTATGAGAAGTTTTTTTTTTTTTTTTATAAATTACAGCCTAGTGGCACTTCCAGGTATTTTGGCAGTTACAACCTACTGATACCTCTAAGTGTCTAACATAGCCTGTTCATATTTGCATTACCAAACTCATGCTCCATACAAGATATTGAAAGATTTGATAGGGAGCCCTATAGCCAATTAGAAGACTAGTCTGGGGGTATGTATCTCCTCATTGGCCAATGAACCTATCACCAATGATGGTGGCTAACCAATCAAAATGATAGCCCCTGACTATGAAGAAATGCTTTAATGTTTCCGTTTCTTCCTCAAAAAAATTATCATTGCTTGTTAATCTGCTGAGCCGTATGAACTGTCTCTTTACCACTCCCTTTTTCATGTGATGTGGGTGATGACTGTGTCTATGTAAATAGTTGTTCACAAACGTTTCCTTACTGTAGATCTTACTGTCAATTCGATCATCTCATACATCGAAAGTCAAATTGATGTCCAAAAAATTAATGTACATCCCAAAAGCACTAACAATGGATGTTGTCTCCATTTATACCAGCACTGATCAGGAGACAGACATGGGGTTCATTCAGAAGTATTTAACAAGATTCACTGATTTCAGTAACACCCTAATCAAAATTCTGTTTTTTGCTGAAAATTGTCTTGGACAATAGCTTTTTACTTTTGCAGGAAAACAGTACAAACAATAGCCTGGCGTGGCAATGGGGCCAGAGCAATCCCTGTTTTTGCTAACATTATCATGTCATGGTGGGAATGGAAATACTTTAAACCTCACCAACTGTATCAGAAGGTGGCTTTCTATAAGAGGTTTGTTGATAGCCTGTTTATCGTGTGGAAAGGGTCCAAAGATGAATTCAATGAACTACTTGAATGGTTTTATTTGAGCACCCCTTTTTTGAAGTTCACTAACATAGAGCTCACTTACCTTTTTCTGCATAGCAAACATCCGACAAAACATCCATTCAGTATACCAGATGTTCAAAAAACCCTACACTGCCAGCTGTCGACCAATGCAATGAGCGACCAAACATGACAATCATATATGCATATATATATATATATATATATAGAGAGAGAGAGAGAGAGGGAGAGATAAATACACAAAAACATATTTGTGCATCTACTGGTTTTATATTACTGATCATGTACTCTTGCAAAATCTTTACTTTTTAGGACGTTCAGTGATGCAGTTGCGTAAATGTAAGGTATTTTGTTTACTATATGGCAGTTGGCTACTGGAGGTGTTATTTGGTATTAATTTGTTCATTAACAACTGTTATTGTATTTGATTTTAAGGAACATATTTAATAAATCTTTTAGAGAAGATTAACTTATATGTATTTGACTGTTTACTGTAATTCTTTCTTCAGGGTTATCTGATATTCCAACTGCCAAACGTATGGCCATGTACAATGCTGTAAAATGTATTCAGGAAAGTAAAGAAAATACTTTATTTATGTTAAAAATGGACAGATTTATGGCTAATGCAAACTGGGCTATGGTTGAAGAAGCAGTTCAAATTGAAGACCCATACAAAACCACAGATTCCGATGTAAGTATCTGCAGCTGTGTTGCTGGTAAGTGTATTTAGCTGTTAAAATTAGCTAAAAAGACAGAGCAATACAATACAGCTATAGAGACCAATGACAGATTCACAATAAGGTTGCCACAGTGCCTTTGCTGACAAGCAAGCCCCATCCCTTTGTGATTTAACGAAGCCCCCCTTCCTGTGGGTAACCCTTCATTTATCAAATCACATCCAGAATCAACAGTCTTGACTTCCACAATGCACATGCAGTTATTGTATACTTCAGCAAATGTACAATGAATCAAGGAAGGTATATAAAGGGTACAACATTTTTTATTAAGCTGGAAAGAATAGAGGCACATAGAATTGCATTGCTCACTGTGTAAAATGTGTAGCTCTCCAGGTTTTTACTTAGTTTTGTAAACCTTAAAAGCATAGGTGACTATAAAACATAAATATAAAAATGTAGCTGGTACATTTCATTATCCAGTGGTGTTGTCACAGCAAAAGGAGAACTTGATGTATCACATGCTTCACAACAACTCATTATTGCTACACATCATTGTTGATTATTACTCCTCTTTGTTGACTGCTGCAATAAGTTTGGTGCCACCTTAACTATGTAAGCACAATACTTATGCAATATAACGCATAAATAAGAAGTTGCCCTAATTATTAAGACTAAATATGGATTGCTGTCAGGTATCAGCAGTCATAACATATTCAATAGTGTAGAAGGAAGCATGGTATAAATATCTGTGGAAATAGGTGCATCTAATTTAAACCAACATGTGCCGGTGTTGGTGGGTTATTGATAGCAGGGATTACATCAGAAAGCAAGTCATGGATCCAGCATTATGGAAGGTCACTAGGCTAGCTGTCAGATTGTCTCTGTCTTGATGAAAATGTCTAGCAAATGAGCATATGCATAACAAGGCAAAATCACTTCGAAAAGAGAGGATTCACAAAGAGGTCGCATTATACTTTCCCAGTTTTTTATTAACATCACAAGCTGCATAGTGACATGAACACACCTTCAGTTATAAAAAATAAAACAAATCATTACAAATTTTCCTTTGTACTCGTTATACAAATATATTTGTCTTAGTATGCATTCGTTTTAAAATTACATAGACTGCTTAAGTCCTGACTTCCCTAAAATGTCTTTCTTTAAGAACATTATTTTGTATGTATTCTTCTCACATATTCCATTTATTTCTATGCAGTTTACTCCTTCCCTTTTCTAAAGATTCCTCCTGCAGTTCCTTTATCTCCTTTACAACATTAAAAATTCAGTTGTAGTTAGTTTTGCTTGTGATTTACATTTCCTAGTAATTGCTTTTTTGGCAGCCAAGAACATTTAACTTAACATGACCTTGCTACATCTAGGCAATTTTGTTTCTATATAAAAATAAATATGATGTTGTCAATCTTCACTTAATCCTTGACTGTGGGTTTGGTTCCATATCTTGGAACGGACTAGGCCATTATTCCCGCTCTGCACCTTCGAAAAACTCTCGAGCTTAGATTTACTGAGAATGCTGTTCTCAAGATTACCTCAGCTCTTGTTTGCAGCTTTTAGTGTCAGACGTGCCCTTTCCAGTCACCTCACAAGTTAATTTTCTACTATTAATCTGTAAGTTTTTCTTCCTCTTATTATTTAACTTTATTCTTTGTCTTTGCCCAGACCTCTCTATAAGCTGCTATCAGTCCTTTTTCCTGATTAATACTATCATTGTGGTATCTGTTATTTCCCTTTTTACCTTCAGTAATCTCTTGTACCAATGCTAGTACACCTTCCCCTCTTTACCATAACGGTAACTCTGTTGTACAATTGTTGGTACATTTTCTCTTCTTTTGATAAAAAAAAAAAATAAAACTTTATTTCCTTTCTCTTCTTCTATCAGAGTGTGTGTGTGTGTGTGTGTGTGTGTGTGTGTGTGTGTGTGTGTGTGTGTGTGTGTGTGTGTGTGTGTGTGTGTGCGTGCGTGCGTGCGTGTGTCTGTGGCTAATGTGGCAGAAAAGTCTAATGGAACTTCTGGCTTTAAGAGATGCCAGAAGTGTGACAGAAAATTACCCAACTCAGATGGACATTCGCTTGGTGTATATTGTTTGGGCCCGATACTTCTTCGGGAAGACTGCGCCATATATCATGGCTTCATCGACCAGGCCCTAGCAGATTGAAAGAATAAACTAATTTTGAAAGGTCTGATCAAGTCAGATTTCAATGAGGCCATATCTGGTTCTTCTAGGGTGAAAACTGATATTAGCTCCCATCTTCCTCTTCTTCGTCTTCTAAACAGGAGGGAGCTAAGAAGAGGAGCCGATCAGCATTGACGACCTCAATGGCTCCACCATCAAAAATTGCAAAAACTTCCAAAGTTCCCTCAGTGTCTGCAGAACTGATCAGGGAATCACTTCAGTCTCTGGTACTAGTACCTGCACCAGTTGTTTCAGCACTTAAAACCAAGACTTCAGCATCACCTCACTCCCCGTTTCCATTGGCTTTGGTACCGAAGGAGTTCCCTTCCAAACAATTACCTCAGACAAGATTTTCAACATCAGTGGATCCTTTTCATGACCGACCTCTAACCCCTTTCTTGGACAAACCCCATTCCCTGTCGGTCTCTTCCATCTGTTCCACCAAGAGCCTCACAGAGTCAGATGTTATGAGGCTAGTAGATCAGCTCCTGGTGGCTAGGAGTTTAACTACTTCATTGGTTCCTAGCCTCCCTAACTCTGTAACTGTATCCATCTTTTCACCTGTTGTTCCTCCTCCACTCCAACTGAGCCTTCGGAGTTCCCTGCTCCAACAGTCCAGGTGTCAACTGCATCATTGCTGATCAGATCTACATCTCCTGCACCGATAACAGCCCTGAGCTCTTTGGTTCTGTCGGACCTGGAGACCTCCTAGGGCCAACGCTTCATTGTACGTTCTGGGGAGTGTGGCTCCACTCTGATATTATTGGAGCTGTCCATGCTCCTCATGGTATCAGCACATGTGAGCTCAGCTCTGGCTTTGGCTTCAGAGGTGGCTTCCTCGGTGTGAGATGTGACCATAGTTCCAAGGGAGTCTGTCACGGTTCCAGGCTCCCATCCCTCTATGGGGGGACCTGCCTTCCAGGCCATGGAGAGAACCTTGTCCATTGCGGGCTCACAGTCTATACCATCTTCATTGGACCAACATCCCAGCCCTTCCCCTTGCCCAGAGCTACCACCAGCCTCTGCCCTGGGACAGAGGACACAGAAGCCTCAGGATACTACAATGGTAGTTATGTTCTCTTCAGATACCTCTTTGGCACATCCTACTGAAGAAGTTCCACTGAAGAGAAAATGCAAGAGGAAGCACATGGACTCCCCTGAAGAGTCTTTCAAGGAAGATACCAATTTTGTTGAAGGGGAATGTTCCCCAAGGTCACCCCCCAGAAGATGTCTCATTTGGAGACACTCCTGAAACAGAGAGGTGGCTGGACATCCCATCAGCCTTCTTCCAAGGAATCGGTATGAATGCAGGCCTTCCATGCCCAACCATCTACCTCTTGGATCTCTCTGCCCACTGACAGTCTAATTAAATTGATTGCTCAGCAGGCTTGGACGATTCCTTATTCCATCGGGCCAATCCCCAAGAGACCAGATCATATTTTGTCAGCTCCAGAGGATCAGGAACATTGGTCAAAAGGTATTCCAGTAGATGCCATGGTTGTTGCAACTGGCACTAAGAAGGAACTTGCAAATGAGAGTCATACTATCCATCCACCTAACAAGGAGTCTAGGATGATGGATAGATTTGGGAAGCATGTATATGCTTCATTGACCTTTGCACTTAGGTCCTTGAACTATATGGCATACTTTATAAGACTCCAATGAGACCAGATAAAGGAGCTATCAGATACTCTGACAGGAGCCATAGCTGAGGGAGTGCAGGGCAAAGTAGCTTCTCAGCTGGCAACACTTGAGTCAATATGTAATTTGTCCATGAGGCTCATTGCACATGCAGCCGAAGGGACGACCAGGGCAGCAGCTTTCTGGCGTAGCAATCAGGAGACATGCCTGGATGTGCTTATGTGAATTTGTGGAGCCATTTAAGTCTTTTTTCATCACTGCTCCTTTTGATGGATCATCCCTTTTTGGCCCCAAACTTAGAGACCCTCGCCAAATGTGAGAAGGATGGAAAGGCCCTTTCTGCCATAGGAGTATGCTTTTCCACTCCTCAGCAGCATTACTCCAGGAACCAGAGGAATGGGATGGTTCAAAAAATCCCAAGGGCCTTTCCAGGACTCACATGGTAACAACTTCCCCTGGGGCAGAGGGGGGAGTTATAATGGAAGACACTGTGCTAGAGGCAGAGGTGGCCTGCAAAATCAGGGTTCCCGGGATTCATTCCCTGGTAACCCCTGGTAACTTCTACCAGCACTCCTGAAGGAAGGCCCAATTACCATCCTGTGGAGGCATTCAGGGGATGACTATCCCTGTACTTCCTTGTCTGGCTAAACATAACAACCAACAATTGGGTGTAGAGGATAATTACCAGAGGTTACAATATTCCCTTTTCAAATCAGCCCATCAGTAGCAGTTTTAGAAATACAAAAACTGCTCAACAAAACAGTCATCCATACAGTCCCACCAGACCAGACAGGATCCGGAGTTTACTCAAGATTCTTTTTAGTGCCAAAGAAAACAGGGGACTGGAGACCGATTTTGGATCTCAGTGTGCTGAACAAGTCGGTTCAACAAACCAAATTCCAGATGGTCACAGTTCAGTCTACACTTCCTTTCTTAGGAAAAGATGATTGGATGTACTCAATAGATCTTCAGGATGTGTATTATCATATAAAATAGACAAACACTACAGAAGATTTCTGCACTTCCAGCTGGAAGCCAGTCATTATCAGTTCAGAGCCCTGCCCTTTGTTTTCACCACAGCGGCCAGGGTGTTCACCTAATGCATGACAGTGGTAGCAGCCCACTTCAGACTCCAAGGATTCTGGGTGTTTCCATACTTAGATGACTGGCTCATTACAGCAACCACCAGGCATCTTCTGCTGCAGGCAAGGGACTATGTTCTTCAAACTTGCTCCTCACTGAGGATCACGGTAAACTATGAAAAATCCCATCTAGAGCCAACACAACATTTAGAGTTCTTAGGAGCTGTGTTAGACACAAGCACCTGTATCACTTCACTTCCCCAAGAAAGACTTCATAGAATAAGATTCCAAGTCAGCCGGATTATTGGCAACAAAGCAGTGACTCCAAAATTGTTGTTATAGGCTCTAGGATGTATGGCAGCCACCATCACTTTAGTTCCCCTTGCGAGGTTTCACATGCAAATTCTACAATGGCTGTTAGCATCATAATGGACATTTCTGAATCATCCTGTATCTCATCAAGTTTTGATTACCAGTTTAGGTAAGAAGGACTTGAGTTGGTGGCTTCATTCCATCAAGACTCTATTGGGCCATCCATTTGTTCCTCCTTATCCCCAAGCCATAGTAACCACGGACACATCCTGGATGGGGGGGGGGGCATTATCTGGGAAAGACAGTCCAAAGTACTTGGTCCCAGTTAGAGGCCAATCTGCACATCAGTGTTCTAGACATGAGGGCAGTGCTCCTAGTGTTGCAAGCATTCCAAGAAGCCATCACCTCGAGAACAATTGCAGTCCAAACAGACAACATGTCAGTGGTTTGGTATATCAACAAACAAGGGGGGACCCGATCTTATCCTTTTTGTCGGGAAGCACTCAGAGTATGGCAGTGGCCAATTTCATCCGACCACTTTCTAGTTGCAAAGCATATTGTGTGGAACTCCAATGTGATTGCAGACAAATTGAGCAGGAGCATTCTGATGCCTCATGAGTGGTCTCTCAACTCTTTGGTAGTGGAAAAGATATTCCGTTAATGGGCACATCCCTGCTGTGATCTCTTTGCATCCCCCCTGAACAAAAAGTGCAGCAGCTACTTTGCCCTTATCCTCTCCTTCTGGGGAATCACCAAGAGATGCTGTCCTTCATGACTGCCCCCCCCTGTCTACTATATACCTTCCCCCAATTCCTCTCATTTCTCAGTTTCTGAAGAAAACCAATGGGTCGAAGAACAGGATAATTCTCATTTCCCCCTTTTGGCCTTGACATTTGGTGGCTGGACCCAGTTCTAGGCCTATTGTCCCATTCAGACAGACTTACCCGAATCTTCACAATCTCAAGCTCACTGCATGGCTTCTCCAGTTCCCATGATAGCCAGGCATTCTAGACTCACTCCCCCAGTTCAGCAAATTGTTCTGGCCTCACACAAACTTTTGACTAGATGATTATACAGCAGATCCATATTCTGCACCAGTTCATAAGGTCTTGGAATTTTTAGCATCACTTTTTGATGCAGGGGTATCCTGTTTGACTATACAAGTATATCTAGCTGCAATTTCAGGTTTTCATAATGGTCTAGGTAATTCAGCTCTAATGTCCCACAAGCTCTGTAAAGCCTTCCTGAAAGGAACCTTATTGCTGGAGCCTCCATACAAGGATCCTACTATACCTTGGGACCTCAATCTAGTTCTGCAATCTTGAATTGGTTTCTCCTTTGAACTATCTGCAAGTTGTGACTTGAAACAATTATCATGGAAGACTTTATTTTTGATTGCTATTACCTCTGCTAGGAGAATATCACAGTTACAAGCCTTATCTTGCAAATCTCCTTACCTGATCTTTCATAAAGACAGGGTGTACTTAAGAACAAATTCTTCCTTTTTACCATAAGTAGTTTCTCACCCTAATATAAACCAGACTATACAACTTCCCGTATTTTTTCTCAAACTTTCAAACAAAAGTGAATACTGTCTATGTATGCCAGATGTTCACAGACAATTATGTTTTTACCTTCACAGAACAAATGAACTCAGAAAATCTGATCAGTTGTTTGTTTCCTTCTCTTCTGCGTCTCTGGGCAAACCAGTTTCTGTGGTTACTTTGGCTAAATGTCTCAAGGAATGCATAACCTTTATTTATAACAAAAGGAGAATGCAACTGCCAGGACCTATAAAGGCACATTCTGTGAGAGAAGTAGCCTCTTCTGCAAGCTTCCATGCTAGTGCTTCTATAAATGATATATTTGCAGCAGCTACTTGGGCATCCTTGCATACCTTTATTACTCATTACAAGCTGTATCTAGTCTCTAGGGAATGACCATTATTTGGTTCGATGGTGCTCAGGAATATATTTTCATGAGACCTCCCAAGATTTCGATAGCTAGGGAGTCTGTCCTACAGTCGAGGATTAAGTGAAGATTGACAACATCAGATAAAGAAGTTACATCTTACCATAACGTTCCGTCTGTGTTGTCGATCTTCAGTTATCCTTGACATTCCCTCCCTCCGTCCTTCCCTCTGCCTTTCAGTTTCTTGATGGTATGGATGTATCCTAACAGAGTATTATCCCCTTATGAATACAGATATGGTCTCTGATCTGTTATTTCCTGTCTGCCACTATGTTATGTAAACTCGATGTGAGGTAATCTTGAGAGAAGCATTCTGGGTAAAGCTAAGATCCAGAGTTTTTGGAAGGCGTGACCTGGAATAGCGGCCGAGTTGGTTCCGAGCTATGGAACTGAACCCACAGTCAAGGATTAGTGAAGATCGACAACACAGATGGAACATTATGGTAAGACGTAACTTCTTTTTTCTGTAGTTATAATAATTTTCTCCCCAAACATGTTTGTCAAAGAATCCTGTTGGGAATTTCAAAAATCTATCAACTTGTTACATTCCCAAAAAAACAAGTTCACACTCAGGTACCCCCTTCTTGCTCATCACACCTCCAGCAAATGCTGTCTACCTGTGTAAAAAATGCTCTGAAAACTTCCATGTTTTGGGAAGCAGACTGAAACTGACTACTTGGGGTATAGAATAATATACTTGCATGTGAAAATCTTACATCTTCTAGAATTTGTTGCATACTTGGAAGCTATACAATTATCCACCCATTGCATCTTTGTATATTGCCTTTCCATTCTCATTTCTCAGTATTTTCTAACCTCTTCTGATTGATCCTTATAGTTGGTATGCATTATTTTATATGCCCTACTACTATTTTTTTCAGCAGCTTCTGTTCAAGACTCAAGAGTAAACACAACCAGAGCTGGTCTTTCATGAACACTCTCCTACTCCTTTTCTCTATGCTTATATTCTGTTATCAACCTTTGGCAAGGAAAGGTCGTCTTCAACCCACATTCCAAACTTCTGCTTGGCCTATCACACCCTATTTTCTCCAAACACTATTTTCTCCTAATACCTTCATACCTTTACTCATTTTTTCCAATACATTCCAGCTCTCTGTTGCTTATTTTATGTGTCCCTATTTGCAGTCATCCTTATTGGTAAAATCTCTTTTCTGCATTCCAATATTGGCTTACATCTCAAAGTATTTCTGGAGGTTGCATTATACTTGTCTACAGGTATAGATTAACAGTGCAATCACTGAACAGTGCATAAAAAAGCATCTATATTTTTTGGGGGTGAGGGTTGATTTCTGTGTTTACGTTAACAAATTGTGCATGAATCCACTGTCATTCTTAGAAAAAGGAAATACCAATCATTTTGTTTGTTCGTGACAGAAAGCAATTTCAGATGAAAGTTACTTGTTCTCTGGAAAAGAACTTTTCTTTAGTGATATACTATCAGTCATATTACTACAGAAAGAAGTAGGCAGCTTACCCCTACATTTAATCATGAGTTGCAATGCATCAATATTCCACCATTATAATCAGTTAATCATTAAATTACTTATTAAGTTAATCTGATATGTAATGAAATATTGTGCAGTTATTAGAATGAGAAAAACTAAGGGTGTACATATTTGAGTCCTTACTTGTACAGTAACACTGATGCACTGGCACTGGTACAGATGGACAGACATACTGAATTGATTTAATATTAGTGCTGTTTAGTCCTAGGTTTACAGCTTTTCCCCTTGTCCAGATCCCAAACCTTCTGACACCTTAAATGGCTCCTCTTGGACAGTCTGCTTTCCTACATCAAGTTCAAAATGCAGTACTTCCACAAGAGATGAAGATAGTGCTTGTCAGTATGCTTGCAAAGCTGAGGAAATGCAGAAATCTGTTTGGCTAGCTCTGTGGCATTTTGCAGCCACATAATCTCTCCTACATGGACCACCTAAGTAGGAGTGAACAGTTAATGACTTGAACAAGTGTGAAATGAGTAGGGTTATAGCAATCAACTAAAGGAAATCCATGCACATCATATCAGTGGAATGGCGGCCTGTATTTTTATGCATGAGTTCTGCTTACACTGCCATTAGAAACCCAGTTATCCAGGACCTCCTGTTTCTCCACAGCTCCATTATGTACACCAGTACTAGAACCAGGGACCTAAACCTTCAGCAACAGAAGAATAGAACATGGTAAAGGGACAGGTTTGCAATACAGTGCCTTCAAAACCTCTGGAATAATTTTCCCCTGCATGTTAAGCAATGGAACACATTATTTTCCTTTAAACATAAACTATATGACTGAATGGATATCCACAGATTTACTCCAGGATTGATCAGTGTGGCCCTCCAGGAGAAAGGAGGTGCCCCCTTAGTGAGAGTACTGGCAAGAGAAGAACAGTCATTAGACTCAGTGACCATGGAATACCCATGCATTTATGACTGTCAGTTAACTGAGCAAGAATAACATTTTAAAATCAAGGTCACCTGTGATATTATAAATTTTATATTGTACTGAAAATAATAATCAAAGTCCAGTGATGCAACTTTATATACAGTACTAATATTTTCAAAGGAAATTAGGATGATAACTGATTTGTGTTTGAAACTATATATCTCATTTGATCTGGCAACCTCTAGCAATATCTAGTTACCTTTTACAAATGCATAAAATTGTGAACAAATCATGTTAATTTTTAATTTGACCATCAGCTCAGCCTTGGCAAGAGACACAAGCACTCTTTCTGTTATCAGAAAGAGAATGCTTGTGTTTCTTGTTAAGGCTGAACTGCAGGTGACACAAGAGACACAAGCATTATGCTTCTGTTATCAGTCCATGAATTCCCCATAATTGAGAAATCTCTTTCCACAAAAAATATTGCTGGAGGGAATTGAAAGGACAAGCTTCATCAATATGTAAAGCACTTTGCAGTCTGGAGCGTTAAAAAACTGGTTACCTAGAGGTCAATTACAGATGTCTCTGTCATCTGTAACAAGGCTGGCAATGCAGCAGTTAAACTGTAGTAGTCCAAGTAAAATTCATCAATGTCCAGGTCTAATTTGAATGCATCCACAGCTGTACACAGTTCTGACCAGGTTACAGGTTGTTGGAGGTTGAAGATCTGCATAGCTTTAAAGGGGCTATTATCAAAATCAAACCTCTCTGCAAGTAGGAAAATGCTTTTGTGTAAGAGGTACTGAAGTCCCTGCAGACCAGATGTCCCACTGTTAGAGGTGAATGCTTACTGGCAGATGAAGCCTTAGAGCCAAAGTACAGCTCATCTGTGAGAATCACCATCACTGCATACAGCTCTGGGGCAGGGAGTTTATTGATTTCAAGCTTTACAACTGACTTGTGAAAAACCTGCAAAATGTAGTTCATGAAGCATAAGTAGCACTTAGTCTTGAGATGTCTTCTATGATGCCATCTTCATTGGCCTCCACAAACTTCTGGGTGAGTGGGAGACAGTCATCTGGCCTTTGACTAATGAAAAAATGTTAATAGCAGGCCAGCATTCTACCAGTCTTGCTATAGCAGGAAACAAAGACAGCCACTTTGTGACAAAATGCTGTATTAGTTCCTTGAAGTCCTATCTAGGAAAGTAGAGAAGTCCTTTAACTGTGCAAGTTTTTTGGAAGACATTGAAAACTCACTGTGGACTTTCAAAACTAGCATCTCAGCATCAAATGTTGCAAGGGCCTTGCTGGATTGGTTTGCACAGTTATGCAATATGTGGCACAAACAGTTTTCTGGAATGATATGAGGTATATCAGATTTCAGATGTTGAAAAACAGACCTATGCTTCCCATAATTAACTGAAGCATTGTCTACAGCATAGCTGGAAGAGTTTTGTAATAGCACCCCCTTCTGCATGAGAACATCCTTTATTTTTGTAAAAATGGCTTTATCAGTTTCATCTTGGTCTTCATAGATATCAAGATGCTTCTATTGTATACTATGAGTTTGACTGAAGTACTGTATAACTAGGGAGAACATTTTTCTGTTATCATTACTGGATGCATCTAATGCCAGAGAGAAATGGGAAATGCCAAGTTCCTGTAGAAGGAGCTCCTTTGAATGAGGTGCAAGTGCATTCATTACTATACATTCTGTTTTTGTCTTCCCACAGATAAATTTTGCAGCCACAGTAGAATCGGGGTAAAGTGTTTGTCCCAGCTACCCTCCACAGTCCATGGATAAATTTGAGTAATTATATATTACACCATGATAAACTGCTGCCACCACAGCTGCTGTCACTTTGAAGGCTTCACTAGTTGAGAAAATGGCTGCATGATCTTTGCCATCAGTAAGTTCTGCTTCTGGAGCAGAAGGCTTTGCTGATGTTGTCTGACTTCTGGTGGCTTTTCAGTACTTTTTCTCCATCCCATTTGATAGTGTACATTGTTCCACAGGATGTGCACTTGGCATTAGCATCTGCATTTGGTACAAAGTGCACCTATGGATAACTTTGCTCCCACTGCTTATTATAATTGAAGAATGTTTTGGGCTTCTTGGAGGACATCATGGTATTGCTTCCAGCCTCTTGTTGATCCAGTGATCTTTTCCCAAACATGATTTTTGATTTTGCAGGATCACTTGCTCAGTATACAACTGCAATAAAACCAAAAGAGATATTAATACCATACAGTGACCCAGCTACACCAGTGCCTAGGGATAGGGGGCCTCATTTGCGCCATATACATTCTGAACAAGGATACTTGCTCACATCCTCTAATTGGAAGCTGTAGATTGTGGTGATACTCATCAGTCCAAATATACCTGAAGTCAGCCTATTTCTACCTATCATTAATAGGCTATCTCACAAGATCAACCAAGTCTTAAAAATGCTATCAAAAGCTAAAAATTCTGCTTTGATGAGTTATGACAATATCCCTAGATGCATCTTAAATGGCATGAAACACAGGTTAGTCACTCCCTAACAACACTGTTTAACCACAGCCTCCATAGAGGTTTTGTACAAAGTGAATATAGAACAACTGCACTCATTCTCTTGCATAAGGGGATACCTTCTACAGACCCATAAATATGACCAGCCTCAAATGCAGAATCATGGAAAGACATCACAGAATTAATCAATAAGAATGTGGAAACAAAGCATGCTAATCTATATTATTTATATGCACAGCATTATTTCAGGACAGCTAGTCAGCATAAACAACTTCATAATGGCTAATAATTTCATTGCAAAAGTAAAGCAGAATTGAATGAAAATACATGGGACTGCAAATAAATTACAAGGTAGTTATGCAGCAAGTAAAAGCAAATTAGCATGATGAAGTCAGGCAAAGGAAAAAGGATGTCTACCATAACACTCAAACTCTGTCCCTCTTAATTCCTCCTTAAACTTGTGACTTATAAAAAATGTTATTAATTATATTTAATCAATAATGACAATAATTAGAGTTATAGACTTACTTTACTTCAAAATATATCTATTAATTGTTACTGTGTTATTCTGTCAATGTCTTGAGTAAATAGTACTAATATTTTAAAAGTGCCACTGATTATTTCTGTATTCGTCCCTGATTCATTGAGAGCAATGGGGCATGTATTTTTCGAATATTAAGACAACAGAGTTTAAAACTTCATTACAAAGTGCCTTGTCACATGTTAGGGAAGCAAGCACACTAGTGAGTGAAGAAATTATTGTTTTTAAGTTGGAGTATAAAATCAGAAATATCAAGACATAGTAAGGCCTTCTTAATCTTAATATAAAGCATTAAGACTGGTTCGCCAATTATAACCTGCTTATTACATGCTCAAGTCATGGATGCCAAGAAATTAATCTCGAGAGCGAAGAAAAAAAAGGTGACAGTGTGAATTTTATGTGATATATGAAGATGTAAACTCAAATGTAAGCTGAATTTAATTTTTAGTATGTGGAGTCATGTTGCATATTAATCTGTGGATATAAAATAAAACTGTATTTATTTTTAAAAAAAGTAATCACAGGGGTCTCTATCAGAAGAGTGAATGCTTAAAATAGCGAATGCTCTTCTATCGAACCAAAAACTACTAAATCTCAAAATGTCGAAAGCACGGATCAGTGAATTTTTTCCCAGGGAAAAAATCTGGTGATCCAAAAAAAAAAAAGAGTGTACAGACAAAATAAAGTGGGGGGCTTTGTCACCCACATCCCCAACTTAAATATACTAACTCTGAGATCACACCACAGTGGAGAAAACAGCAATGTCCCGAGAATGGCCCAGCGATTTTTTTTCCCTGGGAAAAATATCTCTGTTCTGTGCGTTCGACATTTTGAGGTTTCGTAGTTTTTGGTTCGATAGAAGAGCATTCACTATTTTAAGCATTCGCTCTTCTGATAGTAACCCAATCACAGTGTGTCTAAATATTATCAAGTCCAGAATACTATTTTTCAGCTGTAATAAACTGCAAAATAACTGTATAAATTTGAAATAGCTTGTGTCATGCTCCTAGATGTATGGTAGAGTTCACTCCCTCACCCAAAAACTCCAGAATATTTGGATCAAGTTCACTCAAGATTTTGCAGGCAATAATTGTGAATAAGTTTCAGATCACGGCATTCAGCTTTTTTCACCCTAAAATGATAATTAGTTTATTCTGAGTCAGTAGAACAAATGTGTATAATATTCTTACCTAGACAAAATAGGGCTTTACTCTGGTTAATTAACTAAAGAATATAAACCATAACAGCACATGGTGAAGATGGACACAGCAAGAGCTTCTGGATATAAACAGTTCAGTTCTGTTGATTATTATGCTGTCTAGCAAGGCCATCTGAGATTAAAAGCATACCAGTATTTTTAATCAATAAAAAGTATTTCGGATTTTCCTGGTTAGGGGTTGCCACAGCAGATCACCAGTCCGCTTATGATTGGCAGTGAATCTTTACGGTGTCAAGTTCCCAGCCTGGCACCCAACCTTCAGAGAAAGCACACACACACTCACGCATCTATCTGCATGTCTTTTAATGTTCTGTCGATCACAGGGAGGACATGCAGACTCCACACAGAAGGCACTAATGCCAAGAATCTAACCGGAGAGCCTCTTGCTGTAAGGCGACAATGCTAACCATTGCACCACCGTGGCTGACAGCATTTTTAATCAATATTTGTATTTATTTTATCAGAATGACTACCTTTATGATGATGAAACAAAAAAAATTGTTTGCATAGCCAAAGCCCCTACAAACTAACATAAACTAAATATACAAGCTCATGTAATGTAGAAAGAAAGTACTGACCTCCAGTTACAGACTTAAAGCATTAGTTGTATCACATATTTGCATAAAGTGACTTTCTTCTTGCATACTGAGCCAAGTTGCTGCTAGTGTTCCATTACAGAAAGAAAATTAAGTCAGTGGGAAGCAATCAAATTTATATTTATTGCATGCATGTAATGTTTAAGGAAAACTGATACTTAAGACCAATAAGCTTTCCTATCCCTTTATCTTGTCCACAAAGTTTTCTAGGTTTTACAAAATATTACATTGTTTTCTATGTAGAAGTTGCATGTATTTTCTGGACCTTAGATTTACTGACTTTTGCAACCCAGGGTTTTAATTCTGGGATCTTGGCTAGATTCAAGTTTATGTTGACCACTATTCTGGCTTCAATCAAGGCAACCAATATCCAGCTCTATTGCCTAATCCTTAATGGTCATCAAACCAGTAACCATTTACTGTGCTGCAAATAGATACACAGCATTTTCTTCTCACTTTTTCAACAACCTTACAAAAGGCTTAATCATGAGACACAGATAAAGGATGTGGGCAATACCCTTGCCTTTTTTTCCCATGCTTCCAGTAGTGATCCCTGTTTCAGTATCTGTCATTTTTTTAGCCTTTTTGTTTTCTGTCAGACTACACTTAGGTTCATAGGTAGGTACTAGGCTATTGGCCCTAGGGCCTATACAAGCCTAGCCAAAAAGGTACCCTGGCTTTCGCCACCCAATAAAATTATTTTCCTGTGCCCCTGTCAAGCAGAACCACAGAAGTGATCCCCGGGGTGAATTTCCTATTAGACATTTGCAAATCTAGACACATTTCAAGCATTACTTGAGCTGAGAATAATATTTTAGAAGTGTCCACAAGTATCATAATTTGAACAGATTTAAGAATAGCAGTAAAAATATTTTAGCAATGTCACATTTAATGCTAATTTTTTTCAACAGAATAATAGAGAATTTAAGACTTTTCTCTCTCCGTCTAATTCAAAGCCTGAATTTAGTACATGGAGACCATTATTATTGGGATTTACAATAGACATTATAGTGGTTGCCAGGAAAACATAGCAGTCTCAGCCAGATTCATATCTATGCTGTACCTTCAAATTGCATCCTTCATATCACTTGGAGTCGAAAGTAACCACAACAAGAGCTGCTAAAGCAATCCTTGCTTGACTATAACAGACAAGTGAAGTAAACTGCCCTGTTCACATCCTTATTCCAATGTACTTTTAGTCAGAGTGGGTGAAGATAAAAAGATCAGCATAAATCTTATTCTGAGAGTTCTGAAAAAAAGCTTCAGACAAAGCAACACATTTTAGTGAGCAATAGCTCATATCCAAGGAAACAAAATCATCTTATGCATCCATAGTACAAAGAAATGCAAACATATGCAGTTTTATCCCAACTGCTTTATAATTATTCAGGAACACTCCCCTGGCCCAAAACATTCACTATGCGGACATATATCTCTGTATCTCACTCTAAACTACTAACCAAACTATCCGATCTCAACCTCTCCACCTCCACTATTCTCTAGTTCTCCAGTTACCTTTTCAATAGGCTACAGTGAGCCAGTTGGAAATCCTCCTGCTCCCCTTTCTTACCTATTCAGTCAGGTGTCCTACAAGGCTCTATTCTAGGGCCTCTTCCCTTCAACATCTTTACTAACAACCTCCAATCGCCCTGTGGCACCTCCTCCCTTATACAATACGCTGATGATGCTACTCTTATCTCCTTCTCTGATAACATCACTCACCTGAAGTCTATTACTCAAAACTCATTTCTCACCACCAAAAAATAGCTAACTGATAACCAACTCATCATTAACCATAAAAAAACAAACTCCTTAACTTCATTCCTAAATCTGTCTCCCATCACAAAGCCACTTTCACCACCTTATCTCTTGATAACACTGTTATCAAAGCTGCATCATACACTAAGTTTCTAGGTACCACAACTGACGACCAATTAAAATTTGACCTCCATATTCAACAATATATTAAAAAGATGCATCAAAAACTGGGACTACTCTTTCGAAACAGAAAATTCTTGTCTTCTGACTCCAAACTCACTCTGGCACAGGCATTCTAACTTCCCTGTCTTCTCTATGCCTCTCCTATTCTTACACATCTACAATCCACCTTAATCACAAAGCTTGAACAAACATATAACAAAATAGCTAGATTTGCCAGCAATCAGCCTAACAAATCTCACCATTGCCTTGCTCTAGAACAACTCTGTATGTTCATAGGTTCATAGGCCTAAGTAAGCCTAGCCAACAAAGTTCCCTGGCTTACGCTACCCAAGAAAGTTAATTTCCTGTGCCTCTGTCGAGCAGAGCCACAGAAGTGATCCCCGGGGTGTATTTCCTATTTCCCATCCACTCATCAAGATTTTTCTTGAAGAGTGCTCTATCTGAAAAGCTCAGCACTTGCTCCTTAAGCATTTTTTATACAGGTAAAGCACTCTTAAACAAATGAAAGTACTTCATTCACCTAAATTCTGTTGAGTACCCATTTCCCTATAGGTCCTTTCTGACTCAGTTACACAGCAATCTTTTTCACTATTTCTAGCATGTCGAAGGGTCAGTTGCTGGCGTTCTCTCCTGTTCAGCTGGTGAATCTGGGAATCTTGAGGCAATGTTACAATTGCCTCATGTACACAGACAACCCTCTCCTCCTCCCAACAAATACAAATATATGCGAGAGATGCAACTATATAGCCAAACTGGAGGCTGAGCTCTCTCAATTCAGTACTGGCAAGACCAGTCAGGAGGAGAAGGTAACCACGCACACCACAAACCCAGTCTCACATAGAGCTATCACAACTGCAAACCAAACACATAAACACACAAAAACATACTCGGAGGCGCTGATTAAAAATCTACCAAAACAACAGAGGCCTCCAAAGCAGACACCCAAGCAACCACCACCTCAAGACATAGCACATGCAACACATAGTTCACAAAGTCAGTGTGCTAAACAGTCACAGCCCTTAAGGCCAAACAACATGCCAGACACACTTGTAATAGGTGATTCCATAGTCAGGCACACTGACGTCCCACTCACCAGACTGAACAAGGAGAGGGTCACAGTAAGCTGCCTGTCGGGAGCTAGAATCCGCCACATAACACAAGCACTCAGGTCACTCCACAGCAAGTACAAATATGACTCAGTCATTGTACATGCCGGTGTGAACGACCTGAGACGTACCTCCCTGGACTACATGAAAAGAGACATAGAGGAGCTCTCTGATTATGTAGCCCAGGCCGGTATGACCCTGACCCTGAGCAGCATCTTACCCTCACCAAGAATCATGCCACAGTACAAAGACAAAATGATCAGTTTTAACAATTGGCTTAATTACTGGTGTCATTCTAAGGGGATCCAGTGTCTGTCTGCTTGGGATGACATGCTTGACAAGCCACGCTGCTTCGCAAGGGATGGCTTGCACCTGTCACCCTGGGCTTCCGGATATTGGCCAAGGCTCTTGCCACCCCCATAGTGCCTTTTTTAGGCAAGGCTCAAATGACAAACCTACCTCCCTAGAAAACACAAGTGGAAAAAAACTAAGGGTAATGCTGCTCAATGCCAGAAGTCTAAACCTCAAGATGCACGCCCTCGAAGCCCTCCTCAGTATGGAGAACATTGATGTCTGTGCAGTGACTGAAACCTGGTTCAAGGCTCCTGAGAGCACCCCAGCACTATCAGGTTTTACCTCATATCATGCTTTCCGGCCCCAAAACTTGGACCGAACCACAAAAGGAGGGAGTATCCATTTTCATCAAAGATACCCACACCTCCAGGTTAGTGGCAACGCACGAAGCATCGGAGACTATCCAGGTGCAACTAACCATAGGCAAAACTGCCTTACAGTTTGTAGCATGCTACAGACCACCCTCTCAAACTCAGGAACCCCACACAGCCTTCCTGAAGACACTGGAGAGTATGAATGTCTCTCCAAATACCATCATTTTGGGAGACTTCAACTACCCAAACATAGACTGGGAACATTACTCAAGCCCCAACACCCTAGCCCAAAGGTTCCTAGAATTCATAAACTCAAATGCAATGGAACAACTAGTCACCATTCCCACAAGAGGAGACGATATACTAGACCTGATCATCACAAACATGGGGACAAAATGCTCCACACCGGAAGTACATCCCTCCTTGGTAAGATCAGACCATAAATTAATCTCACTGGAAATCCACATCCCGCCCCCCCCCCTGCACAAAAGACCACAGTGAAGAACTTCTCAAAAGCAAATTTCACACTTCTTAAGACTGAAGTGGTATCTTTCAAGGCCCCTGGGCCAGTGGAAACCAAAACCCACACTGCTGAATCCTTTGCAAATGCCTTCTATGGACACCTTCAAGAATGCATGGATCATGCAATCCCAAATAAAACCAAGACCCATTCCCCCAAAGGCAGGCGCCCGGTCTGGTGGACCCCAACAGGAGGAGGAAGCTACTACATGACAGAGCAAAATCCCTAAAAGGGAAGGCATCTCTGATCAGTACTAGCAAAAAACTACGATCACTCATAAAATCATCCAAGGCCAACTTTGAGAGAAAAATTGCAAAAGACACAAAAGACAATCACAAGGCCTTCTTTAGCTATGTTAGAAACCTGGGTGGAAACTCCCAGATATGCTCAGAGTTAGTCCAAAATGACACAAAATACACTGAACCCACTGACATTGCCAACATTCTGGCAGACAGGTTCAGTGCAAATTCTCCTCCCTCCCCCAAAGGAGAAATAACTATCCCAGCAGAGTGTAGCCTCCTAACATCTCAGATGCCCAGATGAGAGCCGCCCTCTCTAAAGCTAAAAACACAGCATCAATGGGACCGGATGGTGTCCCGGGCTGTGTGCTACATGAACTCCAAGAGGAACTAAACCCACACATAAGGCTGCTGTTTAATCTTAGCCTTACTACAGGATACGTACCCATAGAGTGGCGTACGGCAACAGTGGTCCCACTTCACAAAGGCGGTGCTTCTACGGACCCTGGAAATTACCGCCCCATAAGCTTGATGAGCCTGGTCTGCAAAGCTATGGAGAGGATCATTATGGAACTCATAAACAAAGACATTGGGGACCTACAGACATTGGATCCTACCCAATTTGGCTTTGTCAAGGGCAGATCCTGCCTTTTGAACTTGGTCAACTTTTTGAAACAGTCACTAAGGCCATTGATGAGGGTAAGGCAGTTCACACAGCCTACCTTGACCTTGCAAAGCCTTTGACACAATACCCCACTCGGGCATCATAGACAAACTCACCAGCTTAAATGTAAACCCATATGTCACAAGATGGGTTGCAAACTGGCTCAAGGACAGAACCCACAGGGTCAGAGTTGCTGGAGCTATGTCAGACTCTAAGCCAGTCACAAGCGGTGTCCCACAGGGCTCAGTCCTGGGATCCCTCTTGTTCGGCATTTATTTTTCCGAGGTACAGGCAAACATAGGAGGATTGTGGCTGACAAAGTTCGCAGATGACTGCAAACTGGGCGCCATAATTGATACTCCAGCGGACACAAACATCCTTCAGAGAGGCCTCATAGAAACAGATAATTGGTGCCACAGCCATGGCCTTAAGCTGAACGCCAAAAAATGTATAGTCATACCCTTTGGGAAAAACAAGGTACCGACAAATTACCACATAGGCGGTAATCCATTAAGTACGGAAGAGGTAATCAGGGACCTAAGAACCCAGGTTGACAGTAACCTCTCATTTGACACTCACATTGCCAAAGTGGTTAGGAAGACCTTCTATATTGCCCACCTTATCATGAAGGGTTTCACATCTAGATCAAGAGAGGTCATTGTGCCCCTGTACTCTTCTCTTATCAGGCCAATGATTGAGTACAATGCCCCGTTTGGGATGTATCTCACCCGACACCTGCAGCAGTTGGAAAGACCCCAAAAGTTCCTCACCAAGAGGATAAAGGGTCTTAAACATATGTCATATGCTGCCCGACTGAAAAAACTCCAGCTCTATTCAGTCGCATACCGCCTACTCAGAGGTGATCTGTGCCTGACGTACAAGGCCATGTCCAATCCTGAATTAATGGACATGCTCCACCTCAGAAAATCCAAATCCATCAGAGCCACGAGAACAAGTGACTTAAACCTCAACACAGAAATAAATAGAACGTGCTGGAGGGACAGATTCATAACCCAGAGGCTCCCTACACTCTGGAACAGAATCCCAGTCCATGTTAGGCAGAGCCCCTCACTGACTCTATTCAAGAGAAATCTCGACGAGTGGATGGGAGATCGTAGGTTTACCCCGGGGGTCATCTCTGTGTCACTACTAGACAGAGGCATAGTAAACTAAACCCTAAAAGGGCGTAGTATTCTCATCCTAAGGGGTGGTGTAAGCCACATACACTCTGGCTAGGCTTATAAATGCCCTAGGGCAGATAGCCTAGTACGAACCTATGAACCTATGAACCTAAGAACTTTGCTTGACATAGATGGGTAGCTTGTTCCAAAGTATAGGAAGTCTCTGGGACAGGAATCTATCCCTCCAGCATGTCCTGTTTATTGTGGTGACAAGGTTTAGGTCCCTAGAGCATGTAGCTCGGAGGGATTGGAATTCCTTAAGGTGTAGCATGTCCAACAGCTCTGGGTTTAACATAGCTTTATATGTTAGGCAGAGATCTCCTCGGAGTAGGCGATATGCTACGGAGTAAAGCAGGAGTTTGAGATGGTCAGTGTAGGACATCTGTTTGAGGCCAGCAATCCTCTTTGTGAGGTACTTCTGTGGCCTTTCCAGCTGCTGCAGATGTCTTGTGAGGTACATTCCAAAAGGGGCATTGTACTCTATAATGGGTCTAATGAGTGCCGAGTAGAAGGGAAAAATTACCTCTTTTTTTCCTGGATGAGAACCCTTTTGTAATGAGGTGTGCCACATAGAAGGATTTCCTGACTACTGTGGCGATGTGATTGTCAAAGGAGAGACTACTGTCCACCTGGGTCCAAAGGTCTCTTATCACACATTTGGCATTAAGTAGACTGCCGGTTATGTGGTAGTTCATGGGTACAGAGTTTTTACTAAAGGGGATGACTGCACATTTTGGCATTCAGCTTGAGGCCATGCCTCTGACACCAGGCATCTATCTCAGTGAGGCCCTTCTGTAGGATGTCCACATCATCTGGGGACTCATCTATGGCTCCTAGTTTGCAGTCATCTGTGAACTTCATTAGCCAGAGGCCTTCTGTGTTAGCCTGTACTTGAGAGAAGTAGATACCAAACAGGAGAGGTCCAAGGACTGAACCCTGTGGTACTCCACTTCTCACTGGTTTGAAGTCAGATTTGGAGTCTGCAACTTTTACAGTGTGGGTTCTGTCAGTGAGCCAGTTGGCAATCCATCTTGTGATGTAGGGATTTATACCTAGTTTAGTGAGTTTAGCTATAATTCCAGAATGGGGGATGGTGTTGTAAGCCTTGGCGAGGTCAAGATAGGCTGTGTGAACCACCTTACCCATGTCTACGGCTTTGGTGACTGCCTCAAAGAAGATGATCGGGTTCAGAAGGCATGATCTGCCTTTCACAAACTCGAACTGGGTGAGGTCCAGAGTTTGGAGGTTACCAATGTCTTTGTTTATGAGTTCCATGATGATACGTTCCATAGCCTTGCAGACCAGGCTCATCAGGCTAGACCAGTCCAGTGGCTTGAACTCCCCCAATTACTGCTGTCATCCTAACTACAATTCACTCCCGCCTTAATCAGTGAACCTTCAGTTTACCCTTCCTTCTCCACTCTAGTATCCCTCTATAATCCTAATCACACTCTCTGTAGCTCCAATCAACTCTTTCTTGACAATTTACAAACCTAACAAAAACACAGGCAAACTACTATACAAAAGCACTGTTGCCCAAGCCTAGAACAACCCCCCCCCCACAAATGTTGTAATATCAAACACACAAACAGCTTCAAAAAAGAACTGAAAAACTTCCTTGCAAATTCTAGCTCCTGCCAGTGTCAGGAATCAACCTAATCCCCCCCTTTCCTCCCTATCTGTCTTTATGCTATAATCTTATTTCTCCTAGGCATGTAGAGTAAATGACCTGTAAGCTGGCCAATGAGAAGCTTTCAGCAGCGTATATATATATATATATATATATATATATATATATATATATATATATATAAAACTGTTAGAGATATAGATAGTATAACCTCCAGTATGCCAGTGACAAACTATTCAGTAGTTTATTGTACACACATTGTATGTAACATGGGTACTAACTTTTTGCTATAGGCCTGTATAGGTAATTCAACTTTAGCCTGTCTTTGCTCCTTATAACCTGTATGTTTATCTTCTCTATGTTCTTTTGAACCAGTCTGTATATCTTGTTTAAACGTTTTATGCAATTGTTAAACTTACTTCATACAGCTCTTAATTTTTTAACTGTTATATGTAGTTTGTATTGTTTTGTACTTGTTTTGTTTTAGTATAGTTGGAGCTTTTCTCCCCGGGTCACCACTGAAAATGGTCTTTTGACTCAGTTGGACTAACCCGGTTAACAAATGACAAATAAATAAATATAGGGAGACTTTCTGAAGAGAGTACATTGAAGTTAGTGCTAGACAACATAAGTGAACTCCTGAAACTAAAACCAACACAACCCACAGTCTAATATCAAATCATGTTTTCAGGATTTCCTGTAACGTGATCCAAGACTTCTGCCATTAGAGTACAGTGCCTGCTGGAAATATTGGTGTGGGAGAATTACTTGTGAATTACCTGCAGACATTCACAAAGCACCACCTACTTTTGCTGTCTAATAGTAATAATCTTCATCCATCAAAGCCTTGGGGTAAAACAACCTTTCCACCCAATCCGCCACTGTACTGCAGATTAACCACAGATTATGTATCCTTTGCCTACAGGAAGAGACCAACCTCTGAAGTCTGGACAGTTGCTGTAACTGTAACTGTATCCATGGTAACCTCAAAATAAGCACAACATAGCCGGCAACTGAAAAGCTCTTCTGAGAGCTTATTGGTCACAGCCAACAACTGCCCCGTCAAACTACTTGTCAAGAGGCAGAGAAAGCTGTCCATCAAAAATGTGTTGGTTCCAGTAGCTCAGTTTCATGTTGCATTTCTTGGAACTCTTGAAGAACTCAAAGTGCAAAGTTCTTTGAGAGCTCAAATGTTCATTGGCATAAGGAGCCAATGACTGAACATAATGACTGAACATAAAAGGTGAGAGGAATGCAATGTATTGTATACTGTATATGTTGTTGTTTTATTCTAAACTCAAGCTACTGTATTACTGCTGTGCATAAAATGATGACTTAAAATGATTTCAGTTAAATAATTCAATAATGTACTTTGTTAGTAGAGCAAAATATATTTCTTTCTTAAATGGAGAAGTAGATAGCACACCAAGTGGAATGACAGATATTTCCAGCATTATAACTATATGAAACAGCGTGCATTTTCTGAAGGATATGAAGTCAAACTCAAATTATGTATGTTATTTTATAATGACTTCAGTCCTCAATGATTTGATTTGCAAGAAAACCACACATTTTATGAGGAGTAAAATTAAAATATTAGGCAAAGATCTGGACATTCCTCAAACATCTGGACAGTTTCAACTATTGTGAGGTACGTACACAACCCCAAACCACCTTCCAGGCTTTCCCTGAATGCCAGCTTATCCTGCATTTGCAGAAATAACATAAAAATGTTTTGATAGTCAGTTGTCCAGGCAGTCAGTGCACTTTAATATGATTATCACAGGTGACAGAGAGGAGAAAGACAGAGTGAACACACTTGTCAATAGCCGCCCACACCACAGTTATTCATACCTTTCCTTTCCTACCTAATTTATGCAATAATAACACACAATTGACAATACCAGTATTGCTAAAATGCTAATCCACAAAATGGTGCCAGACTACGTTGTGCTGCTGCATTTATTGATATTGTGATGCAGTGGCATGTGATATTATTGGTCCTGGCCATCACACTCTTGATTGATTCTACCCATTCATCTGTCAAGTGATGTTTAATCAGCTGCAAGGAAGGGCAGGAGCAACATGGATGGGTCAGATGGCAAGAAAGTCTGGATTCAAAATGGAAAAGCCAGACAGACACTTGATTTCTGGACAATCCAGAAAAAAATAGATAGGTGGCAACTTTAATTCAGCAATAAAATGATTAACTTCAAACACACAAAGGAAATGTAGTAGAATGAAAAGGAATAGGAATACCATATTTAAACATTTAGTAATGCAGTAGGTTTCACACAGTGTCTTGGGGTGAACATACAGTGCAGCAAGCTAAAATATGTAGCCAGCAAATCAGCACATGCATCTTGCACGTACAAGAGAAGAATGACTTCAGCTTTTAAATATTTCATCTACTGTAACACAAACAGAAAGAAATATTTTTCTTTGATTTGAGAAACACCTGCTAAATGTTTTAGGTGCCATCCAGATAGTTTAGTGCATTCTACATCAGAATGCAATGAGTGGTGTTCTTCTGAAATTCCAGTAACACTAAAAAGCATGAAGAGGGGAACATATACTATGTTCAAGGTTATGTCACCTCAGAGTATTCTCCTTGCACTGAGATTTAATGATTTTGGGATCAGTATTTATGAGGAGCATGTGTGGGGATATAGTACCTGTGTAAAGGGGTGGGGTTACCCCTCCATAAAAAAAAAACTGAAAGGTTTTAAGTAAGTTTCAGAATTTACAGTACTTCTCTGCCAATCACACCTTATTGTTCATAGTTGCAGAACTTGCATTTTTGTCTCTTGCATGCCCAATGTACAGCAGATGAGCATTATAGTACTGAAGCCTGAACTGGTATAATTACTAATCTGAAGTAGGCACTTCATTTGTCAGCAACCTTTGGGGATACAGATCCGATCTCGGATCCGAGCCGGCAACTTCTACCATAGCATAGATCCGAGCTCCTAGCTCCTCCCTTTACCCATAATCCCCTGCCAACCCTGACTGACCTCAGATCTAGTTTGCCGCGCTTCAAGCTACAAGCTAGGTTCCTGAACTCCTGGTGGATCGAAATTGTGAGGAAAAAATTGCTAAATTTCTTCCTTTTTTCTGTTGCTGTGAGTGAGAGTGAGTGATTAGGTACCCTATAGCCCTTTTTAGCTAACTAAATTTTATTTTTTTTGTGATCCTTTTCTCCTCCCTTCCTCGCTGGTCGTAGTGTGTGTGTGTGTGGTGTGTTTAGGGGCCTAGTGAGTGTGTTTTCCTTTTTAAAATGTCAGAGGCCCCTAAAGCCATTTTTTCTAAGTGCACCAAGTGTGGCCATAAGCTTTCACCGGCGGATGGCCACACCCAGTGCATTAGGTGCCTTGGGGTTGAACACCTCTCCTCTGGATGTATGATTTGCGTGGCGTTCAACCCCTGGGCACTTAAGGACTGGAGGTCGAAGCTGATTCTGGCGGGCCTTTTGCCCCCAGATCAGGCTCTGGCCTCAGGTACTTCTGTGGCCACTATCCAGCCCTCGGTGGCGGCCACTCCTGCCCCCCTCCCTCCGGTCAGGACTCAACCTCCCGCTTTGGCTCCGGAGGAGAGGGAGGCCACGAAAGACAAGCGGAGAGAGAAGCACCATAAGCAGCGGGCCGAGGACTCCTTCTCGGCCCCGCCCGCCAAACGGACTTCTCCCTCCAGGGCTTCTGGATCACCTCCTCCTCAGATCCGATCCCCTTGCTTCTCTCCGGGACCCGAGGAGGGGGTGACCCGGTCCTCACCGAGGTCATCGAGGTGACACTCCAGGCCTGCCTCGGTGGCCTCTTTGAGGTCCACTTTTAGCATGTCGGATGCAGACATGGACCAGTTGATGAGGAGGTTCATCCAGGCCCAGCTGCAGATGGGAGTGCTCTTGCCTCCCCCCCCCCTCTGGGGGGGGAGCTCGACCCCATTCTTTGCTCCAATCACTCCTTTTCCGACCCGTCTTCCGGGTTCGGAGCATTTGGAGCCGAGCTGCGTTGGATCAGGGGGTGGGTCAGAGCCAACAGTGCTGGGCACTTCGGCTCCGACTGTTCCCTCGAGTTTGTCGGATCCGACCTCTCAGAGCCGTGGTCCGAGCTTCGGATCCGAGGGATTTGGTGTGCATTCGGCTCCGTCCCTGTCAGAGCACGCGGGTCCTTCGGATCCGATGGTCTCGGCCCTGGGTCTGGTCCCCGCTTCGGATCCAGGTGGGAGTCGACTCTTGGATCCTACTGAGGGCGGCTCCCCCTCGGCTTTCGCTGCAGTGGAGAGGGCACTGTTGAGTGCATCCAGACCTCAGGTCCTGGCTTCGGCTCCCCTCTGCACTCCCTCTCAGCTGGTCCAGGCTCCCATCACCCGGATCACCCGGCCTTTGGGGCAGCCTGCTTCAGCGCCTCGGGGTGTTCCTTCGGAACATGACATTGCTGGTGAGACTTCCTCGGAAAGCCCCCCCGAGGAGGTTCCTCACAAGTCTAAGTGTAAGAGGAGGCACGTGGACTCCCCCGAGTCCCTTACGGAAGATACGGACTTAGATGAAGGGGAAGGCTCCCCAAGGTCACCCCCCAAGGATGTCTCCTTTGGAGACATCATGGAAATGCTTAGGATCAGGGGGGGTTGGTCTGCCCCCAAATCTTCCTCCAATGAGTCCGTATTCCTAGAGGCGTTCGAAGCAGGGCCATCTACCTCTTGGGTGTCGTCGTCCCCGACCCCCTGGTGGATCTTATTGCCATCAGGGCTTGGAGGGAGCCGGACACTGTAGAGCCGGTCCCCAAGCATCTGGACAGGATCTTGAGTGCCCCCACAGAGAGAACCCATTGGAGCAGAGGTCCCTCTGTGGATGCCATGTTGGTGTCGGCGGCCACCAAGAGAGAGTTGGCTCAGAGAGCCCCACGGTCCACCCACCGAGCAAGGAGTCTCGTGCGATGGACTGCCTTGGGAAGCGGGCCTTCAGTTCAGCAACCTTCTCGATGAGGGCGCTGAACTATATGGCACACATCATCCGGATGCAGCAGGATCTGATCAAAGAATACGCTGCCTCCCCCCCAGAGTCCATGTCGGAAGGGGACAAACAACTGTACTCCTCCCGAATGTCCACTCTACGGTCCATTTCTAACACCTCTATGCGGCTTTTATCTCATGCCACTGAAGGAGCCACTAGAGCTGGCGGAGTCGGTCTGGTCATGAGGCGACAAGCCTGGCTCCGACATTGTGACTTCTCGGAACCCTTTAAGGCGTTATTCGCGAATGCCCCCTTTGATGGTTCTGCTCTGTTTGGCAAAACCGTTCGTGACACTTTAGTCCAGAGCAAGAAAGACGGGAAGACATTGTCTGCCATCGGAGTCCGCTTCTCTGCTCCCCAGAGGTCCTTTTTCAAGAACCAAAAGGGTCAGAAGAAGATGTGGTTCCGGAAATCGCATCAATCCCAGTCTGCTCCGGATAATCAGTCCTCTCATGGCAGAGGAGAACAGGGAGGACGCCGCCCTAGAGGCAGAGGGGGTCCCAGGAATTTTGGGTCCAGAGAACCCTTCTCTGAGAGGCCCACGCAGACCCCCTGAGGGGTTGCCCGGCTGCTCCACTCTGGTGGCAGTCTGGGGGCATTTTTCGAGGCACCTAGCAATGTGGGAGTCCATAACAATAGATCGCTGGGTGCTTCGCATCATATCCAGAGGTTACCAAATTCCCTTTATTGTAACCCCCAAAACCAGAAGCCTCCCCGACGTACCACCCAGTCAGAGGGAGGTGGCTGCTACAGAAATTCAGCAGCTTTTACAAAAAAGAGCCATCCAACCCGTCCCCCCAGATCAGCTCGGATCAGGGTTTTACTCCAGGTTCTTTCTGGTGCCAAAAAAGACGGGGGACTTGAGGCCCATCCTCGACCTCTCTCTCTTGAACCTGGCAGTACCCAAAGAAAAGTTCCGGATGGTCACACTGCAATCTATTCTCCCCCTGTTACAGGAGAACGATTGGATGTGCTCGATAGACCTCAAGGATGCCTACTATCACATTCTAGTGGACAGACGCTCCAGGAGGTTTCTCTGCTTCCGGCTGGGAGCCAGTCATTTTCAGTTCAGGGCCCTCCCCTTCGGTCTCACCTCAGCCCCCAGGGTGTTCACCAAAGTCTTAGCAGCAATAGTGGCCCACCTGAGACTCCAGGGAATTCAGGTCTTTCCATACCTGGACGACTGGCTCCTTACCACCCCTACAAGGCATCTGCTCTGTTCATGCAGGGATTACTTCCTCAATCTTGCTCCACGTCTAGGATTGACAGTCAACATGGCCAAGTCCTTTCTGGCTCCTACACAGGTAATAGATTTCATAGGGGCGAGACTGGATTCCAAACTAATGCTTGCTTTTCTGACTCCAGATCGGCTTCAGAACCTGAGGTTGCATGTACAGGCCTTCCTTCAACTTCAAGCTCCACCGGCGGAATTGGTCCTGAGGGCTCTAGGGTCCATGGCGGCAGCAATTTCTCTGCTGCCCTTGGCCCGTCTGAATATGAGGGTCCTGCATTGGACCCTTCAGGTGCAATGGTCCCTGTCTCGCAACCCTCTGTACCATCCCATTCCCCTGAACAGGACTTGCAGAAGGTCGCTCGTGTGGTGGCTCCAGTCCCCGAGCCTCCACATGGGACGTCCATTCTCGATGCCTCCTCCCATCGCCACAGTGACCACGGACGCTTCTCACCTGGGGTGGGGGGCATTATTTAGGCAGAATGGTCCAAGGCACGTGGAACGACATACAGACCTCCTTGCATATCAATGTCCTAGAGATGAGGGCGGTGCTTTTGATGTTGCAGGCACTTCACGACCTTCTTCCGATTGGGACGATTGCGGTACATACGGACAACATGTCAGTGGTCTGGTACATCAACAAACAGGGGGGAACCAGGTCTTATCCTCTTTGTCGCGAGGCCATGAGAGTGTGGGAATGGGCGATATCCACCAACCGCTTTCTCATTGCAACGCACATTCCGGGACAGTCCAACATCCTAGCAGACAGGCTCAGTCGTACAATCCTGACTCCATACGAATGGTTTCTCAATCCTCTAGTAGCGGAGCGAATATTTGCCCAATGGGGGCAACCCTGTTGCGATCTTTTTTCCTCTCCCTCAAATACCAAATGAAACAGTTACTTCGCCCTAATCCCCCCTCTGGGGGAGTCCCCGAGAGACTCCCTAGTACATGCTTGGCCACCCGGTCTCCTTTACGCTTACCCGCCACTGCCCCTGATGCTAAAACTTTTACAGAAAGCCAGTCGGTTGGGGAGTAAGATGATCCTCATTGCCCCATTCTGGCCTCGTCAGACGTGGTTCCCGTACCTATGGTCTCACCTGATTCATCTGCCCTGGATTTTGGATCCTCTTCCGGATCTCATTACTCACCCCCTGGGTCTTCCGACCCCCAACCTGGTCAACCTCAAGCTGACGGCTTGGTTGCTCCCGTTCCACTCTTGATTAGGACTCCCGGAGTCTCCTCACCAGTCATAGCCATTCTAGTAGCAGCACACAAGCCATCCACCAGAAAGGTCTATCGGAGTAAGTGGAAACGCTTTTCCATCTGGGCTGAGCACCGTCATTTAAATCCTTTTACAGCGCCTTTAACATCGGTTTTGGATTTTCTATTTACCCTTTTTCATCAGGGGGCTAGCTGTTCTACAGTCAAGGTGCAACTAGCAGCGATTTTGCACTATCATGTAGGGCATGAGTCTGGCCCTCATATTACCTCCAAGCTCTGTAAAGCTTTCCTTAAGGGTACCTTCCTCCTCAGACCTCCTGTCAGGGAGATAGTACCCCCATGGGATTTAGCTTTAGTTCTGCAGGCCTTGACTAGCCCCCTTTCGAGCCAGCGGCCACAGTTGATCTCAAATACCTCTCTTGGAAAAATGGCCTTTCTGGTGGCCATTACTTCGGCCAAAAGAGTCTCTGAACTTCAGGCTCTCTGTGCCAAACCACCGTATTTGACCTTCCATCAGGATAGAGTTTACCTCAGGATCAATCCGTCTTTTCTGCCTAAGGTATCTTCCGAAGCAAACATTAATCAATGTATTAATCTTCCCGTGTTCTTCCCCAACTATCAGAACAAAGGAGAGTATAAGCTGCATTCTTTGGACGTGCACAGACAACTGCGCTTTTATATTCATCGAATGGCTGGTCATAGACAATCCGACCAGTTGTTTGTCTCCTTTGCCAAAACCAACCTAGGCAAGTCGGTTTCTAAAGTTACACTGTCATGATGGATAGCGAGCTGTATTCTCTTAGCATATCAGAGTTCGGGACGGCCTGCACCTCAGGGAGTCCGCGCTCATTCTACTAGGGCCATTGCTACATCAGCTGCTTTTAGATCTAGGGTTCCCTTGGATGATATTTGTTCCGCAGCCACTTGGGCTTCATCCCATACTTTTATCAGCCATTACAAACTGGATGTTGTCTCCAGAGGTAGGGCGTCCTTTGGCTCTGCAGTGCTCCGGAATATCCTTCCATGAAGGCCACCCAAGATTCAGGTAGCTGGGGACTCTGTCCCAAAGGTTGCTGACAAATGAAGTGCCTACTTCAGATTAAGAAGTTATGTACTCACCATAACGTTCCATCTGAGTAGGTATCTTCATTTGTCTGCAACCATCCCACCCGCCTTCCCCCTGACCAATATGATTCTAAGTAGGAGTTGTCTTACATGAGTCCCTTCCGGGACACACTAGCAAGTTGTTATATGGGGCAAACTTGATCTGAGGTCAGTCAAGGTTGGCAGGGGATTATGGGTAAAGGGAGGAGCTAGGAGCTCGGATCTATGCTGTGGTATAAGTTGCCGGCTCGGATCCGAGATCGGATCCGTATCCCCAAAGGTTGCAGACAAATGAAGATACCTACTCAGATGGAATGTTGTGGTGAGTACATAACTTCTTATTTCTGGCTGCAGACTAGACTAGCAAAAATGTATAAGCAAGTAATATAACTTAGAGACTTTAACACTGAGTGGAAGGAGATTGCTGTGGTCATAATTTGCAGCATCCTTCATTATGAAACTTTCGCTACATGATCAGTCTCATTACTTGTAGTAGTAAGCAAATAGGAAGAGAAAGTATTCTTGACTGGACAGTGACACTTGATTTTCAGGTATCTCATTGCAGTGAATCATTTTGGTTGTTATCATACTAAGTCTTTTGACCAACCACTCCCCTGTACTGATTATTTATAACAACACTCCTTCAGTACTATCCCTCTTAAAATTACCAGTAATCATTTATAAAATGAAATTCAGATCTCAGCTGTCTTTGTAGCAGTCATCTAGGATATACACAGAGTCCATCTCTTAACTCTTTCCATCAATGACCAGATCCTCAGTCATTTCAGGCCAGTCTTCATTGAACTGTTTAACAAATATGCACACAAAAAACTGACCTGAATTAAAGGGGAAAATATAGATAGATTACATAAGACATTTAAAAAAGTCATGGTCAAACATCAGCAATCAGTGCCAAAAAATATGAGTCTAAGAGTTAGTCCCCAGCTATCATCATGCAATATAAACTACGATAGTATGTTTCTTTGTCTGTTTCTTATTTTCAAGTTCAGGGTCTACTATAAAAGGAGTATCTAAAGCTTGCCACTGTTTGGTACATCCATGCAGGGTAGAGAAGTTCATCATTTGATCACTGCTGCAGAAGCTTTAGCTATATGGGTTATGTCTTGCACAGGATATAACAGCAGCTACTGTAGCTTCCCAAGCTTAAGTGCACCTTTCATACGCCCAAAATGTTGACAACTTGAGCAGAGCTGAAGAAAATTCAACAGCCTAAGCACCAAGTCCTTCAGAGCTTTCTTGTCAACTCAAAGAGGGAGGCTAGAGTACTGAAAGAACTGGGGACAGACTTCTTAGACGAGTACTTTTTTTGGCATTGATCTAAGAAAAAAATCAAAGTCCTCCCCTGGCATCAAAAATTATACAAAAATAAGGGGGAATGAGGGACTTGCTACTGCAGCAGTGACCATTCGAACATCTACTGGTATGGGAAGCTTACTTACAAAACTGTACTATGATCATCATTTGATAACAGCTACAGTATCCTTAGCTGTATGGGTAGAATACCATAGCTTATAATGCATGAAAACTAGAAATTATAATGGCTGTTTTGGATGAACAGTTTTATTATACTCATAATATTGCATGTGATGTTATCCCTTTTGGGAGTGCTGGTGAGCCAGGAAAAAATTGTCAGTCTGAAATTGTTGCTTCAGTCCTGGCATGATGTGCTTGTAGTTGATGTAGCTTATAATTATGGGTTCAGAAATTTGGAAATTGAACCAGTTACTCTTGGTGCATTCTGATACTGCTTGTGACAACTTTAAGAACTCTTGGTGGAAGTACATGTCACTCTATGGCTGGAATGGGTAAAGTAAGCTAGACATGATTATTGGCAACTCCTGCAGCAAAAGATAATGACAGTCAGTCATAGTTTTGATAAGGATAAGTTTACTGCCTCTCTTAGCTATCATGATACATGGCTTATTGCTATGGAGGGAGAAGGGTTTGGAGCTGAGTGGTTAAGGCAAAACTGTAATGGCTTGGAAAATAGGTCAACCCAAGAGACCATTGGAAAAGCGAGGCCTAAGGAAGGGGCAGAGAGACATGGTGTTACTGAATTTGTTCAAGGGTGGTTGCAGGAGTTTTGTGTGTGGGAGTTAGTCCTTAATGTTTAGATTGACTGATCACACCATGTTGGATGAGTAAATACAGTTGCCGGGGGACAGAACACACATTGGTTGATTGCTTCATTTATAAGGGATTTAACATATATTCTTTATTAAAAAGGAAGAATAAATTAATCCTTAAGGGCCTTCTTCCTTCAGATTGTGAGAAGAGGAAGGACAAAGAAAAGTCAGAAAGTTGAAAGGAAAAGGCAAAAGACAAAGAAGGTAAGAAAAGTAAGGCTGACGAAATTGGCACCTTCACAGCACCAAAAGTTTTTCATATAAAACTGCAGCTTCTATTCTCAGAACCAGCTTTGGTATACATTGTTTCACTTGTGGCAGGGCACACCTGCAAGGCACTGATAGTCATTTCAGCTAAATCAACTAAAAAGAAATTAAGCAGACATTCTTCTGAGACATAAATGTTGAGATTTCTCTCTTTCTACTTTCCTTCAATATCTTCCCTTAAGTTTGCTAAGTCCTTCCAAAGTGCTTCAGAAGTGAGCTTGGATAGGATGATGCAGGTATTTATGAAGGCTCAGACTGAAAAGGGTCCCATCCCACCACCTTATGTCTCCTGGACAGATCTCCTTAGCCAACATTCACCTCTGCAAACGCCTTCCTTAGTCCCAGTTTCAGCACCAGTATTTTTGAATCTAATATTTCACCCATAGCTTGTACAATTGGTACTGACTGGCTCAGAGGCCTCTGTGCTGACTCAATTGACTCTGAAACCCTTCATGTCAGCAGAGACTTGGGGCTGGGCTTTCAATGGCAGGTCTTCTATACCATCCAGGGCTCTGATTCTCTCTGTGTGTTTTGGGTGTTGGAGTCCTTGGTGTTGGCTCTGATTTTGATATTGGAGTTGTCTGGATCTTCAGCACTGATGCTTACATCTTTAGTGCCACTGATTTTAACTTCAGTGGATATGGCATTGACTCTGGGGTCTCTGATGCCAACAGATGCAGGAACAGCTTCTGAGGTTACATACAAGATGGCAGCCTCCTCTTCTAACAAGACTACAAAAACTACTTCAGCACCAGGTCTAGTCCTTGACACTTCTCAGTTTGGATTTCAGTTTTCTCATCATCCTTCCCAGGTAGAGAGCAGACTCAGAGGCTTCATACAGCCTGCTCCATATGCTCAGGCAGCATCTTCAGGAGATTCAAATAAGTCCAGACTGGATCTTCCCAGGAAACATATATGTAAAAAGAGACATATAGACTCCTTCACAAACCCCTTCACTTCAGACACTGATTGGGACAAAAGGGAGATCTTCTGACAGTCCCCTCTGAAAGATGTGAAGTTTGGTAAAATCCTTGAATAGATACCCTGGGCGGGGGTCTTTGAATTCCTACATACCCTCCCCAGATAAAAAAGTGTATTTGTGGCATTGAAATCTGCACCCTGTATGTCCTAGGGATACCTCCCACACCAGTCATTTGACTGAGCTGGTGGTGGGGTGAGCATGGTGGAAACCCAACTCCATAGTGCCAAAACTGAGAAAAATAGATACAATTCTTCATCCAGCTAAGGATAGGCAGCTTTGGAGTATGGACACTCATATGTATTCCATCTTAGTAATTGCAGTCACCAAGACAGAGCTTTCAGATGATACAGCAACTCTCTATCTTCCTAACAAAGAGTATCATGGAATGGACAGAATGTCGAAGAATGTATGTACTTTGGGCATGTTTGCCTTGAGGATGTTAAACTGAATTACTCAAATGAACTGCTTCTAAACAATTATAGCTGAATAAGCTTTGGACTCTATGAGAATGCTGGGCACTCCTCAGTACAAAAAAAAATTGAAGTTGTTTTGACCACACTTTGAATATTTCCACTCTCTTCATAATGAAGCTACACACTGCAGCCAGTAGTGCTGCTAGGACATTGACAGCCATCATAACTGTGAGACATCATACCTGACCTGCCTTTGCAACATTGCAGACAACTTTAATGCATCCTATGCTGTCTATGATGGATCCTTGTTATTTGAACCTAAAGATAAAGAGAAACTGGAAGAGTAAGCAAGAAGGACAAACATTGTCTCCCCTTGCAGTATGATTTGAGACCCTGGTCCCAAAGTCCTCTGTTTCAGAAAGTCCAGCATAAGTTGTTTGGCTGCTTATATGACAGGGGTGGTCAAGGCAGAGGTGGTTCTTTAACAAATACCACCCCAGCAACAGAGGTGGTTCACAAACCCATGCATTTGGGGAACTTTTTTTAGGGTAAAAATCTCAATGGCTCTTAAGTCTTGCCTGGTGACTTCCTTCTAGAGGCAGTTAGAGGCTGACTATCTTTTCACTCAGATGCATAGATGGCAATCACACAAGATACATGGGTAAAGAGAATAATATCCTGCAATATCCTGTGGCTATATAATGCCCTTTTCTTACACTCCACACTGAGTCTCTGCAGCTCACAGAAATTTCACCCCTTCCACACACACACACACAGAAGAAGCAACAAGAGAGATTAGTACTCTATTATAAAAAGTCATCCAGGAGCTCCCACCAGACCAAAAAGGGTCTAGAATATATCCTAAATTCTTTAGTACCAAATAAAAGAAAGATCTCAGACTAATCCTTCATCCCTGAAGTCTAAAACAGTACATTACAAATGGTTCCTGTCCATTTTGTTGAATGTATGTTTGATCGACAAATGCTACAGGTGGTCTGGAATGCAAAATATATGGCTAGCTGAACATTCAAATTGTCAGCAGTATATTTCATTGAGAGTGAGTGGCATTTGGAGGGAGTGTGTTTTTGTATATGTTTGGGTGCCAGGGTTAAGGTTGGGGAAAGGTGAGAAAATAGGTTTTGTAAGATGTTCCTCATTCAAACTGCCTCAGTGGCATGTGGGTTCTGTGCCTGCACACAAATCCAGACTGGTAGTTTTCCAGAATTTCCTTTCCTAACTCTGTGACAGGGGTTTGAGTAAGCCTTTCCCATCAGGGGAAGCCTAACCCCTGTCACAGAAAGTTATTCTGTCTTTTACTGCCAGCTGTAGGACTCACACAGCTGAATCTCCTCAGCAGCATACATCAGTGGATTACCGCTTCCAACTCAGATTAGATCCCTTTGGGAACTTCCCTTCCTCTTTATTATTATATACTTTTGATTTCTTTCTGATATTCTGTTCTAATTCTTCTTGGAATTCTAACTTACTGCTGTGTCATTTGAATGCTTAATACTGCTTTTAAGCAATTTGGGGGCTTTTCTAAAAGCAATTTGGGGGCTTTTCTAAAGTATTCTGTGACTTGTACTGGGAAATTGAAATTCTGTGATGTCAGTTAAACTCCAGGGACTGCCTCATGCATGTAGGTCAATAGGCCTATTGTTTCTGCTTCATTTGGAAGTTCCGACTGGAAAATATTGCTTTTTTTTCATTTATATGATATTTACTACTGATTTAACACAGCTATAGCTGATTTTATCATTAAATCTCAGTTTTACTGCAAATTACTTTATTTGCATTTTCTGTAGTGAATTTTTCTTTTTCATATCTGTCAAGGGAATCTCTTATTAAATGTTTATCTTATGGTGAAAAACAAAGAAAAACAAAGAGAGTGAAACCATGCAGCCCAACAAAAGAACCAGTAAACAGGAGCACAAGTCTCACACAGCAGCAGGTGGTGTTACAAATATGGAAAATGCATACTTACTCAGTTGCAAACATAAACATATAATAAAACATTTATTGAACTTAATAGTGTAGTTAAGCCCTTTCATCAATTATCATTTGGACTTCATCAGAACTAAGTAAACACATTCATTGGCCTTGTTTTATTTAAAAATACCACTTGGTAAAGAGTAACAAAATCATTTAAAGAAACAGTAATAAAGGTAACCTTATCAGGTTCAATAAGTAATGCAGTATTAAAAATCTTTCACAATAAAAAAGCACTTCATTAATTAATTAAACTACTATGGTGCAGTCTTAACAATCTGTATAATTATAAAACCCAGTAAAGAAAAGCAACTATTTAGAAGGCAAGCCAACATATACCCTGGTTTTATAGATATAATGAATAATTTGTGACTATTCTACATTTGCATTAAACATAAAATACACCATTGAAAAACTGTTTTAAATATTTATATATTTGTTATCACAACTTAGCTGCTGTCATCTTAAGCACTGAATTAATCAACAACTATTCAGTTAAACCTGGTGGTGTCATGCCACATCAATTCCCTCTACTCAGTACATGTTTCCTGTTGACCACCCCAACATCAAGATTTATATTTTCCAGTATATCAATGTTAAACTTTTTGAAATCTTTGCAAGTCAGGTTGTGTTTGTATAAAGCACTATTAGTATTTTTATTTGAAATATTGTACATGTACTTGCATATTATCCTTCATAAAGTTATTGGTTTTAAATAAAATGGAAAAGAAGCAGGAAAGATTATCAGAAAAACAAGGGACATATAAATGTCAATCATGCAGTCATTGCCTTTAGATTATAAACAACAATTCTGTTGAACTTATGAACTACTGTTCATCCAGAATATCACTTATGAAAAGAAATTGTGCTAGTGTTAGTGTAGCGTATGTAGCTACCTGTGTAAGTTGCTCCTCTTTTTATGTAGATAAAAGAACTTTATAATAACTGGCAAAACATTGAGGGTTAATGTGAGAAAATAATGGTAGACATTTGAGTCTCAGACTTCATACTCTTCAGAAGATTCATACTAATGCAAAACCTTTTATTCTATCAATTTCTTAAATTTGTAAGAGCAATATTTAAACATTTTCCCTATTTTTGCCCCCCCCCACATTATTTATGCTTTTGTCAAGATTTCTTGCTCTAAGAGGTTAAGAGGTATGGTTACAAGTCATTTAAAGGGGGTATGTAAGTTAACAATGGTGTTAAGATTATAACTACTCCATTAATGAGTATGTGAATACAAAAGCTGATATCCTATGATGTAGAAAGGTTTCTGAGTTTTTCAATTTAGACACATCTGCTACTTTTAGCAAGCACAATTTCTTACTCATCTAGCATAGACATTAATTTTGAGGCAACTATTCTTTGGCTGTTATGGGGCTGTATTTTTTATTGCTTCAATTTTTGAGGAAGAGTTGAACTGTGGTGCACATTCATTCCTTCATTGATTTCTTACTTATTGAACTTAATTTGCTTAATAAAGGTGTGGCTTTCAAATGCACTGATTTAGGTGTGTTTTTTTTTTTTTTTTTTTTTGAAAATGTAAGCAGCATTTTGTGGAGTGGCAGTTTTTTTTACAGATAGTTTGCTTGCTACCTGATAGTTAAAATTAACTGTATACATGCAAAAAAAAAGCCAAAGACTGAGAAACTATATACATAGCCTAGCATGATCTACGTGACTTATGATGCTTTTGCGTTTTGTTTAATTTTAACTTTTCAGCAGTTTTTATTGCTAGCAGAGAGTATTCAGACTTTAAATAAACACACTGTTTGTGCTACTGGGTATTTTTGTGAATGTTTAAAGGTCCATATGTTGTGACATTCCTTTTATTTTCCTTTGTCAGAAAAACAGACAGAAATGTGGGCAGTAGTAACAATAGATACTTCCCACAGAAGAAGGGACTTTTTAAAAACTTTATTTACTTTTCCCATGATCAGACTGTGTGTGTGTGTGTGTGTGTGTGTGTGTGTGTGTGTGTGTGTGTGTGTGTGTGTGTGTGTGTGTGTGTGTCCATGTAGCTTCAACAGTAGTCCTGTACCTCAGCTTGAAATACATTGCTGTGGCTGTTTTCCTTAACCACTTTTGGTGACCATGGGTGATCTACAAAAATTGTTTTTTTTTTTTGTTTGTGAGAAATTCATGGATAAAAGTAAAGGACAGTTAGGGTAACAGTGATTAAGTGATCATTGCCTTGGTTTTGTTGGGGTGAGTGGATACAATATATATTGTCTGAAAACCCCAAGTTAAAATACATTTGTTGTCATTGTTTTTTCATTTTTTTTTTCAGCAGGACACCTGATAAATCTGTGAGAAGTGTTAACAGTGCACACTGCCAACAGCAACATACACTTGAATTTATTTTTATATACTTTTTATGTCAATTGATATAGTTGGTGGGTTGCCCTATAACAGCAACTGGAAATGTACTACTGTAGCTATTTCACTACTTTTGGAAATCACAGATGAAAGATTATTCCTGAGAGTGTCTTCCTGCCTGTGTTTGTAGGGAACGCACTTTGTATGATAGCAAAGAGCAAGTGCATGATTCAGGCAAAACAGATATTCTTATGTCTAATTTGGCTTGAGGGGTACATGCTCATGTGTGCAAGAGCAAGATGGTGAAGTACAATTACTGAGCATATCGTTTCTTTCACTTTCCTGACAGTCATACATCAGATGTGTACATAGAGTATAATTGTCCTTTTGGGGAAAGAAGTGAGAAGGTAAGCTGCACATGAAAACACATGAGGATCACTGCTTAATAAAAAGTATATATTTTTTTGGGAGGATAGTGTATCTATCTAAGACCAGCAGGTTGAAATATGGTACTGTGACCACAATGTTTTTCAATTTATGTATTTATTTGACATTTGTTGACTGGAATAGTCTGACTGGGCTAGTGCCCTTTTTCAGCAAAAGCCCTGGGAGAAAAGCTCCACAATACAATTAAGCAAAAATTATAGAAATTGACTTAATATACAATAACAATACAATAAAAATTACAGGATTATAGTAGAGGACAAAAATATACAATAGAGTAAATGATCAGCTGTTCTTTTAGGTAGAAGTTAAAAAATCAGTAAAAAATACATTTAGTATAAGATATTTATCTCGAGGCAGGTAGTGCCAATAAGCTAGCAAAAAGAAAATACCATAAGAATAGTCCTCCATGGAGAACTGTGCTTTTCAAATGCTTATGTTTTACACCAATAGTGTGTGAGAGTGTTAATTATGAGGCAGTTGCAGGTAGGATATAGGCATCATGTTACCAGAAGTTAGGAATTGAAGAGAATGATTAGAAGTAAGTGACTGTTAATTAATTTATTAAGTGGTTAAGGTTGGAGAGATAAAGAGGGGAAGGGAGGAACAGGAAAGGAGAATAAGGAGAGAAAAGAAGGTAATGTGGGAGAGAGGGAATTTCCTATCAATTAAACATTAGAAGTATACAGAATGTGGGTGTGATTATGTGAGGTATTGCCAGCTATGCCAGGAGAAATAAGGCAGTGGATATGTAACATATGCCAGCATAGTTAGCTGGAGCTTTGTAAGGAATTATATGTCATTTTTATATCAAACCAATTTGTACAGATGCTTGTGTTGAAAAATGTATTTGTAAAGCTGCTTGTGTTAAAAATGTACCAACAGTGGTTCCTGCTGGACAGAAAAGAAATACACTTGTATGTTGTAACTCTTGAAATTAATATATTGTAACAGAGGATACTGGAAGAGAAGAGGTTAATCTCAGTCCAGCTAAGTTTGGAAAATAGTTTGAGATTAAATTATTTGGTTTAGGCCATAAAAATTGTATCTTACAGTTCTGATTGCAGACAGAGACAAAATGTCTGTGAAAACCAGGACTAGGAATCCTACTGTATTGTCCTTAGAGGTGAACTAATTGCTACCCTGGAAGGGTGGAAGTTTTTGAAATGGTTTTATAGCTTCCAGACATAGCTCTCAACCTCTTACAGTAAGAAGTCTGGACAAAGGCCTAAATAATGGGGGACAAAGGCTGAAAAATAGGGACAATTTTTAAATATTGCTCTTACAGACAGTTGATAGAATAACAGGTTTTGCATTAGCATGAATTTTCTGACAGGTATGGAGTCTGAAATTCAAATGCCTGTCATTATTTTCTAACTTTGATCTTAATGATTTGTCAATGATTTTCTTGAAAACCACAATTTTATGAGAAATAGACCAAAAATATGCAGCAAAAATCTGGACATTCTGCGAATATCTGGACAGTTGAGAGGTATGCTTCCAGATGCTATAACACATCTTAGCAAAGCTCTACATGTGTGTATGATAACATATATGTGCAAGATTCTGGTTTAGTTTCTAGTAAAGGGGGGTAGTGTGGGAGCCAGAAGTCAAGTGACCAGATGTATGTAATGTCATTCTGTAATCCAGCACTGACATGATGTTTTAATACTTCAAAAGAAAAACACTGCTAACGCCACGCTATGTATGCTTGAGAAGTCAGGAAAAGGATTGAAATAACTTGTGCAAACAGCGTCTGGTAAAAATCCACAAATTTAATGTAATGTCATACAAAACACCACACAATTGTAAAAACTAGTTGAGCGCTTTCACCCGTTAGTAATACAGGCTTCATCAGAACTGAATGCCATATTGAATTCAATATGGCATTCAGTTCTGATGAAGCCTGTATTACTAACGGGTGAAAGCGCTCAACTAGTTTTTACAATTGTGTGGTGTTTTGTATGACATTACATTAAATTTGTGGATTTTTACCAGACGCTGCTTGCACGAGTTATTTCAATCCTTTTCCTGACTTCTCAAGCATACATAGTGTGGCATTAGCAGTGTTTTTCTTTTGAAGTTCTTTGGTTCAGCAAACGCTCTTGGGTTACTATGTTTTAATACTAGAAGAGACAGATGTCTCAGGGCAGTCTGTTTTTGAAACCTGACAAAGAAGGACCCCTCACCCACTTCATCTTGCCATGCTTTAGTAAGTAACCAGGGGATAGTACTTTTTCAGATCAATCAGGAAAATGTAGTGAGATTAGCTAAGTACTATTTTTCTGTATCTGTATGAATGTTTCCATTTGTGTTATTGTTAATATTTCCAGTGATGGAAACTAATGTTTATTGTAAATAGATATTTAGTATTTTCATGTTCTTTTATGATTTATTATTAAATATATTTAAGCTTTTCATTGTTGCTGGTCTTTTAGAGAATATTTTAACCTTTGAGAGTACTTATATTTATTTGGTGACACTGTGGCTGCTCCTGAAAGCCTTACTGCATTGGTCAAACACTGCCATTTGCAGTACTAGTAATTTTACTAAGTATAATTGGATACCTTGGTAAAACCCTTACAGTAGCTGGCTTTGGAATGTTCTGGTGGCAGTATCTACCTTATAGTCTGTGCAGAGGAGGCATAGCTTTTTTTATGAACACTTACTCTGTGCTTATTTTATTTATTATTTATTTATTTATTTGTAATTTGTTAACTGGGTTAGTCCAGCTGAGCAAAAGGCCCATTTTCACTGGAGACCCAAGATGAAAAGCTCCAGTAAAAAAGAAGAAAAAATACAGGATATAAATGAGCATACAGTCAAAGAATAATGATATTATGAAGTTATATCAGACATTCATAGGCAATAAAATAGCATTTTTAAAAGCAAGAAGAACTTGCACATATTTACAGTAACAGTAATTATTTGAAAAATTAAAATACAGAAATAAAAAGCTGAGTGAGGTACAGAATTAAGTTCATGATAGTAAATTATAGTATTACAACAGTCAGAGCTAGATTGGTAAATAAATGTATGAATAGTGTTGCAATTACAGAGATTATAAGTCTTGGGAGGCTGATAGATTAAGAGTAATGAGTGGTATAAAGAAGTGAGGGAGGGTGGTATTAAGTAGGGTCCTGGCATGGGCAGGAGCTAGAATTAGAAAGGTAGTTTTTAAGTTCAGTTCTGAAATGGGATGTACAACTGATGTTGCGAATATTTGGTGGGAGGTTGTTCCAGGCTTGGGACACTGTGTTTCAGTGATATTTAATAATTCTGTGCTTAGTGTTGCAAAGTTTGTGTGCTAAACTGGTCTCTGGTTTACTTCTAAACACTTAATCTAGCTGGGTCCATTTGATTTAGGTGGAAAATAGCTATTTGTGTCCTTATGTGAATTGCCTGAGGGTTAGTCTTTCATCCTGCTAGTACAAAAGATTCACATGTCTGCAAGATTGTGCTCAATATCTAAGAGCTACCTTCCTTGATGCCTGGTTGGATTACTTCTAACACCATCTGACATACAAAGCTGATATATTTTATTTGCACTTGCTATAACTGTTTCAGTGATATTTAATAATTCTGTGCTTAGTGTTGCAAAGTTTGTGTATTAAACTGCTCTCTGGCTTACTTCTGAACACTTACTATGGCTGGCTCCATTTGATTTTCCATCCCACCTGCTCTATTGTTGTTGTGTTCTTATAACTTGGTGACTTTTGCCATGCCCGCCTCTTATTATAAATTTGTTATAGGACACTCCTCCCAGCCCCATTGCATCAGTGCATTCTACTGAGTACAATGAGACTATTTGGGAAGGCCTACCCCCTTAGCTTCTTAACCTTGAATTATCTTCTGTTTCCTCACTTTCTACTTGACAAAAAAGGAAAAAAAAACTATTCAGTTACTTTTACTATATTTTACTGTATTTATACTGTGTCTTTTCCTACTTTAATGCTTCATTTTGCTGCTCTTCTTAAAAGTGTTCAATTGCATTTCTACCGCCTCTTTTATTACTGCGTGTTAGTAGCCTGATTACATTGAGAACATTGTTGTAGTGAATTGCTGCTTTATACTGTTTTTTGCTGTTGTGAATGTGATTTTAAGCACTTTAAATTTCAAATACTGCTGCACTTTTTAGCATAGGCTAGATTCAGTCTTACAGACTTTAGACTATCTTGTATTACTTGAACACTAAAACCAGCTTTTTACTGAGATACTGAAAGATCTGAGGCATCGGTTCCTTCCAACTAACTTTCCTGTTTCTGCTCTTATATTGCACTCTTAATTTGTATTTGCATTCTACTGCCTGTTTTAAGTATCAGAACTGTTTTTGGACACATTTTACTGCATACTGTACTAGTTCAGCTATAGCATAGCCCAGTTCCAGGCTTGCTGTTTCTGGATATGTTTTGTAACCTCTAAACATCAAATTCAAACCATCTTTGTTGGAGAAGGCCTTTCTGCATCCTTATGAGAGGAGAGTGCAGTCTGGGTCCCATCTAATTGAGGGTGAATGGACTAGAGCTCAAAGAGCACATCCTTATTTGCTAGTTTGAGTTAAAAGAGTTATTTCTTGTTTTACATAAGCCCAGTGTTTGCACTTTCCTGTGTGTAGCGCACCATTATGCACTGCCGTGTAGTGGTAGTTACCATTGATGGTTATAGTAGCAAACATTTTGCTTCTTAAATTTTCCCTTAGCACTTTGCTTGTGGTCCTCCATGGGTTTTTTGCGCCTCATGGTTACTGTCAGGTAGAACACTAAGGTGATACTAACACGCCTCTCACCCACTAGCCATTCCTAAGTGTGACCTCTCTTCCTGACCATATAAATTTACCTAACACTTATGATGTTCACTTTCCCACAGTTTCTCCAGACAGTTTGGTCAACATGGGAATCCTGAGACAGTGTAGTAACTGCCTCATGTTCACCAACAGCCCTCTGCTCCTAGACCACACAAACTAAGTATGTGAGAGATGCAACTGTATTAAGAACACTGAATCCATGCTCTCTCACACAACAGTCAATACATATGACAATGACTAGGTCGTCAGCATGCACACATCAAATCCTACTCCACCCAGACCCACATCACACATACCCACATATGTGGAGGTCCTCACCAGAAACTTACCTAACTTCCTGTGATCCTATGATCTGTGCCAGCCTTTCCCAGGTGCACGCACACGAGTGTGTGTGTGTGTGTGTGTGTGTGTGTGTGTGTGTGTGTGTGTGTGTGTGTGTGTGTGTAAATCAAATCTCAAAGAGTGTGTGTGCCAGCTAAATGGAGCAGGGACACACAGCACTGGTTTCACACAGAGGGTGGTGGAGGACTTTGCTTGGAACACTTGGCTAAAGACTCAACTCTATAGCTGTGATCAGTGTGGAGTCTTACTTAGGGTCTGGTGAGACAGAGGGAAACCCAGCCCCAGGATGAGAGTGCAGTCCCTGTGTGCACTTAAGGGAACTTGTGCTTGGTGCAGAGAGCTTCATCTGGAAATACTGTGTGCATCTATTTTTGTTCCAGTGAACATCCCTCACTGGCATCAGTGGTGAGGATTGAGGCTCCTTGATTATGGGTCCAGAGGAGGGATGTCACAGTGGGTATCATTTTTAGAGGGGGCCTATGTATGAAAACAAATGACAGTTACAAATTACAACTGAATGGCTATTAATATTTTATTTATTCATTTTTTATGTATTTTACTTTTTTATTGGATTTGTGTGACTGGGTTTAGTCAAAAGCCCCTTTTCAGCATAGGCCCACAGAGAAAAGCTCCAGCATATTGCAAACATTTTTTAAAAGCCATTCAGTAATATACATGAACAGACATTAAGTAAACTGTACTAAGAATTGCACATTCATTTGGTAATGAGATTACAGTCATATGAAATAAAGACAAACTTACAGTATAAACAATACTTGTGCATTAGTAGATACTAAACATAGAGCATTTGAAGAGGTGTATTGGGGGTTTGTCAGATAGATAGCATGTTATGTGATTAGAGGTTAGGAATTCAAGAAATGGAGGTGAGGAAAGGAACTAGGTAGGGTAGAAAATGTTTTTATTATAGCTAAGTGATAGTGTATAAAGCAGGTGCATAGATAATCATATATATGACAATCTTACTTAATGTCTCTATGGCACAATCTGTTAGCATGTTTGGCTATTAACTGAAAGGTTGGTGGTTTAAGCCCACCCCAGGATGATGCTTCTTGACAGTGCAGTCGGGCAGACGTTTGCGTTGTCGCCTCACAGCAAGACATTCTCCATTTAAATTCTCGGCTGGGCTGCCTTCTGTGTGGAGTCTGCATGTTATCCCTGCATTCATGTGGGTTTCCTCCTGGTGCTCCGGTTTCCTCCCATGTTACAAAGACATATGTCTTGAGTGTTTCTGTCTTGGCCTCCCCAGAAAAATTGGCTCAGACATTCCCAGCAAATATATGTTAAATAATAAATAAATATTAAAAGTATAGTAGTGTGTGAGAAGTGTCACAAAATTGTGTATATTGTTGGTGAATGCTAGTAAAACTATATATATATATATATATATATATATATATATATATATATATATATATATATATTGGTGAATACAAGTTGTGGGGCACAGGGTTCTGAATAAAGAGAAATGGCTTAATGATATGACAGGCTTAAGATAACAATGGCTTTTATTCCAGATATATACAGTAGCAGATCCTTTGATTTGATAGGTGAAGTTTCAGTTGTGTTTTAAATGAATTTGCATTCAACACGGATTTTAGTGGTACTGGAATGTGGTTCCATAGTTTAGCTGCACTAACTGAATTAAGAGAGTCACCTACAGTTTTAAATGATTTAAATTGATTAGTTATTTTTCTCTAGTATGTAAATTTCAACTAGGGGAGTAGTGTTGTTAAGTGCTGAGCAATTTTCTGGCTGAAGTCTGTTGTTGTAGTTAGCCGAGAGTGAGTTTGGTGATGTAGTTCTACTCAGTTTTATTTTCTCAGGGTTAGGCAGTGGTGTGCTCTGTTGGGGTCTAGAAAAGCGAAGTTATGAAAGAGCGAACACTCTTTCGTTGACATGTAAAACCTGAAGTCTGAAAACAGTAAAGTCATGGAACAGCGTTTTTTTCCCAGGGAAAAAAAATCGCTAGGCCGTTCTCGGAACTTTGCTGTTTTCTCCATTGTGGTGCAATCTCAGAGTTGGTATATTTAAGTAGGGGGGTGTGGGGGGTGGTGGGCAAAGCTCCCCACTTCATTTTGTCTTTATAATTTTTTTTTTGGAACAGCGATTTTTTTTTCCCTGGGACTTCGGGTTTTACGTGTTGATGAAAGAGTGTTTGCTCTTTTGTTGTTTCATTCTTCTGATGTAGACATGTTCTGTTGTTATAGTTTACTGAAAATTTGGCTATTTTACTATAGCGTTAGTAAAAGTTGTGAGAAATGAAGGTTAGTGAAGAATAGGGCAGCACAGAGGAGAGGGAGCAGTAAGAAAGTAGTGGCTATATGTCTTATGGCTATGTCAGTGCAGTAAGTTTTTACTCTGTATAATGTTTTAACCAAGTATGATAGATACATGTTGGTCAAATTTCAGCTGTTCAGCTGTGATGACACATAATCATTGTAGTGAAAACAATAGCAAATACTGATTTGATGGAGATGTGTTTTGGGAGAAAAGAGCAGTAATTTTTTTTTTTTTTGGGGGGGGGGAGTTAGTAGTAGTTGTGAATTATTTATCCATGTTTCATTTACGAAAGATTGTTATGTATGGTCTTGCAGTTCAGAGAGAGATTTGGCAGAGCAGATTAGGGTTAAGTCATCAGCCTATTGAACTAGGATAGCATTTCTGTAGCACTGTAGAAGTCATTAATGAATATGTTAAAAAGTATATGGCCTATTATACATGTTTGTGAGACATGAATAGTCCCAGGCAGGACAACCAAGAAGTAATTTTTTCATTTCACTGCTTATGCTCTGCTTGAGAGGTAGCTATGGAACCACCACAGTGAAGAGTTAGTGATCCCTAATGATAAGAGTTTATTGAATAGTTTCTGGTAGGGAACAATATCAAAAGCCTTTGATAAGTCTAGAAAGATGGGGAGACTAGCCTTCTGGCATTTTGATGGGTGTTGACAGTACTAACAAAATTCAACAAAGCAGTAGTTGTGCTATGATGAGGATGGAAACAATGTTGCTGAAGACAGAAGCTGGTTATCTATTAGCTGGGGTTTTCCAATCTGAGGCTTTTCTTAACTTTGTTTCAATCTCTCTGGCTGTTACTTCATCCCACTTCATATCCTGTACCTTTAAACTTCTTATTCCTTCTTTTACGTCTTCTATCCATTTAGCATCTGTGTTATGTTCCTCAGGATCTTTATAGATACTTCTCCAAAATGTATCTGTTTCTTCTTTTTTTGGTGGTCTTTCAATTCCTTTTACCTTATTTCCCAATTCTCTTTAAAACTTTTTTGGGTCATCAATAAATTGCTTATTTTGTACTTTTCCTTTATATTTAATTGCATATCTTCTAAGTTTTTCCTCCTGTGCTGAGATTTTTAGTTTGTTTTTTGTGATAGTGTATGATAGATCTTGATCTGTTCTAATACTGTGATTGCTTTTATCACGTCTATCTTTCTATGTATTTTCGTTGATCTCTTCCCTCTTCTATACTCTTCCTAGCAGTGACACTACTTGTCTTAGTTGCTTTATAGTTTTCTCTATTCGGTACTTCCATGTTGGTATTCGATTTCTCCCCTTTCTCTCCCTCACTACCCTGTGCTGTTGTGGTAAAACTTTATCAGTTATTAATTTAGCTGTACAGTAATATATTCTGTTTACTTCTGTTATATCCCATGGAGTAATATGGACAGTCCTAATTATTGTGTGCATTTGTTTTATCAAACTTCTGACTTTTTGGGTTTTGTATGTTTTCTTACTAGGCTGTAATGATGTGTTTTGAGACTGTCGCTTTGGTACCTTATGGTGTAGATTAGAAAGTGATCACTTAGGTTGTCTGACAGTTTTCCATGGGATGACATTTTATTTGAAGAGGATGTCAAGATCCTGTCAAGGGTTGATTGTGTGTCTTTAACTTTGTTACATTTGGTTGGTGCTGTCATAAGCTGAATGAACTTGTACAGATGTATGGCTTGCACTCTATATTAAAGTCAGATCTTCTTCAGAGCCAAGCAGTAAATCAGTAAAGTTCAGAGTAAACTATGAGGTAAATGCTAAAGTACAGTCTGGTCATATCATGTTGGCGGCTGTAAGTGTTTCTATTTTCAGGAAAGCATTCCAGATCTTTTTGGAGCCACTTCTACATGTTTTAATTATACAGTAAAAACTGTGGAGTATTCTGCCAAGAATCTGAGTTAGTAGCTGTAGCCAGACCTTTTTTTAATTATTAATAAAGGAATGAATGGTGATGGTAGAGGTTGCACAAATAATTTAAGCAGGTACCAGATCAACGATACATTGAGATAAGAAAGCAGAAATAAAACCAGAAAATTAAAGTACCTAAAAAACTACAGAAGTAAAAACAAAACTCTAAAATACTAAACATTAAACAAGACCAAAAAGGTGTGCAGAAAATGAGTTTCAAATTAATTAAAAAAAATACAGAATAGTAAAATAAATAAACCAGAGTAGTGTACTGTGAGTGCCAAGGTATACCTAAGCGAGACACTTGAGAAATACATACAGTCAAATAACAAAAGGCTGGAAAGAATAGAAAAGGCTTTAAGTAATTATTCAGATGAACTGAGTAAACTGCAGAAATCAGAGGATTAAAGAATGGAAAGATTAAACGAATATGAAGCTTTTCAAGAAGAACTGTTTCAAAAAATGTCGAGCTAGAAGTCTGGGAATGCAGAGAAAAACTGCAGTTTTCTACTGTACCAGAGGAACTGGATGTAATAGATTGTATTAATTTTATAAGAGTACAAATAAGCAACTGGACTAGTATTCCACAGCAGGGTTTGTTAAATGAAAGGACACACCATGTCTATACTCCAAATAATTGTAAAGATGCAGTCATATCAGCAGAAGAAGCTGCTCCTAACAAAACTGTGACAGAAAGTTAAGTATTGACAAGTGAGGACACCAGAGTATTGCCAAGAGGCAGGTGTGAGATTCAAGTTGCTATATTCATCTGTCTCTTCAGAATACTTTATTCCAGAAGGAGCAAAGGCAGAACAAGTGAAGAAGGAAATAAAAATGTTTAGCCAGCAAGTTGAAAGTGATTCTGCTTCTCATTCCTCTAAAAAGGACACAGCCCACAGACAAAACTTGCCAGTAAAACCTTATCCAGTGTTCCAAATGAAAATGACTGAGTGATAGAAAAAAGCTCAAGAACCAGGGGAAGGAAAACTTAGGGAAAAAAATTACATAGAAATAAATGGAAATTGCGGGAACAATACATGCAGAATAATGTTCAGGAGGAAGAGAAGTGAGGTTTAAGGGAAGGCAGGAATTCAGCAATGCATGTAATGCTGGACTGATGATAGTTACAAAGAAAGAAAATATATATAATGTGTAATGCATGTAAATGTAAATAAATGTTAATATGTTTTTTTTTCTTTCCTGTTAATGTATGTTTGCTGATGTCTTAAGTGACAGGAGTTGCCTAGAAAAAATGACCTGCTCTTACTAGGCTGTAAGAAAGCTCAGGATCTGAGTAGAAAAAAAAATGGCCTGCTTTTACTAGGCTAGAGGACTTTCTTGGACCTGAATCTAAGACTGGTTTTGGGTAGCTGAAATGATGAGGAAGAAGGCCAACAAAAGTGTGAAAGTAGGAAATAAACATATGAACGGCAAAGTATCATTTCTATGAGAGACAGTTTTAACATGAGAATTATACTTCTGAAAGAAGTGGAAGAAAAAAACTGGAAGTTTGTGGACTGTGTTAAACTGGAAGGAGGAGTCTAAAGTATAATCCCTACTTTGTCATTAATGTTTAGAAGGATGATGAAGGAACTGAAGATGCAACTGTAAGTTAAAAGTTATTTTTTCTTAGTAATATGTAAATAATAAATTATTTGAAATCAAGTGCATTTTTACAGTGTAAACTAGTTATGTACAGTATGCAGAGATACTTTAAATGTGAGGTGGGAGAGTCTTATCAGTGACTGATGTTAATACCAGTGATGCTAAAGTAGAAAAGTACTTTTTTCTTTGATTTTAATATATCTATGCTTTATATGTAACAAGATAAAGGCCTATTATAGGCAGCATAATGGGGTCTATATTAGATCATCGAAAATTCAGTTCAGAGATTGGCATTTTGGTGCATTTACATCGAATATGCCATTCATCAAACTGTTTATACTGAGATCGCTGTAAAGTTAAGATCGGAAAATTTGCCTTTTCCTCACTGTAGTGCTATCTGGGAGTTGGTATATATAATTAGCGGGGGTGACAGCCCCCCACAAGAGTGGAATTCGATGAACTGCATTTCTAATGAAATGCCATTCGTTGAAGTGTTTTTTTGCTGATTTAATATAGACCCGCATAATGTTGTGAATTTGGGCAGCTAAGCAGAAGGGGTTGAAGTGAACTGATCATATATGCATGTGAAGTTATGGTGGTTCCCCTAATGTTATACATGCAGGTGGAAATGTACTCTGAAATCATGTAAAATGATATGTCTATTGTTGTCAATTTTCATTCATTCCCCAACCATTGGGTTCGCATCCAGTCCTCACATCTGACTCAGCCATTAGAATAGCTCATGGCTGACTGAAACTCTCAAGCTCCTCCCTACCCACAATGCACCAACCCCTAACATACCTCAAATCCTGTTTGCCGCTTTTCACATATAGATGTGGTCAGCTTACTCTCGAGCATTTCTAGAGATAAGTGATAGAATTTTTTTGTTTCTTGAGGCCTTTTTCCTCCATAAACTTTTTCTCAAATAGTTGTATACTTGTGGATTCTTGTTACCATTCCTGGTATTCTTTTTCCGTAAAAACTTTCTACCTTTCTGTTATACACTTTGGTATATTCTTTAATACCATTAGTGGTATTCCCTTTCTCCTTTCTAATTTTTCATTACCATTTTATATATATATATATATATATATATATATATATATATATATATATATATATTATATATTCTTTCTGTTATTGTTACAAGTTAGTCTTTTTCACAATATGTCTGAGAAGTGATTTAAAAAATCCAAGAAGCACGGCCATACGCTGCCTTATACTGATGCCCATGATCTTTGTGTTTATTGTTTGTGCCCTGACCATGTTAATGTTAATTGTGAAATATGCAACAATTTTAATCTGCATACTTTAGTGGACAGGCGAAACATGTTAATTCTGAAAGGGTTATTGATGACCGCTTTTTCAGAAGCTGTATCTGGAGCTCACCCCTCCAAAACACCATTGAAGGATGCTCCTAAAAAGTCCCTAAAGAAATCAGATTCTTCCACTTCATCCACAGAGCCTCCTCTCAAAAAAGCAAGATTGGATCCAAAGCCATCTGGATCCAAGATATCTGCTACTCTTCCCAAGACACCATCGAGTTGGAGTTCTTTGGATCTGAAAATTCTTCCTAGGGTCTGATATTCTCCACTGATTGATGCTGTGCCTTCAAGAATCCCACTTCCTTTTCTTGAGAGATGGTGGTCCAAGTCTCCATCCATTGCTTCATCTCATTCTTTCAGGTATCCCGTGGAAGCCAACGTGGATAGAATGATGAGGAAGTTCCTTTGACTGTAAATATTGATGGGAGCTCTCCTGGCTGTGACCCATTCAGTTTAGGAAGCCTTAGCTAAATCTACCCCTCCGGGAATGGCTGCTTCTTTGATCCAACATTTAATTTCAGAGTCCTTGTATCCGAGTCTGCTGAGACCATCTGGTTTGGATCCGAGAGTACTTGTATCCTTGGATCCAAAGATTTCTCTGAATACACCAGCTCTGATAAGTTGAGAGCTGACTAGCTTTCAGAGCCATAGCATCCCTGTCAGATCTGAGGTGGTGGAGTGGACTCTAAGGTTTCCGGAGCTATCTTGGCCCCTTGGAGCTTCAGCTCTGGCCAGCTCAGCTTCAGCCGCTGCCTCAGGAGGATTACCTTCACAGCAGATGGAGCCAGTGAGACAGAAGCGTGGCTTCTTAGTTCCATCTGCTTCCTTCTCCCTGGGATGATCTGCTTTTGAGGTAGTGGACAGAGTGTTTTCTGCTTCAACAGGACAGAGTGCCTCTCCCCCCTCAGACCTACCTTCTACATCCCATATGTGTTTGTGCCAAGAGCCTCGACATTCAACTACATAGGTACAGCCAGTCCATACCATCCAGACCACTTAATAGGGTATTATCTTCTCTTTCGATACTTCCCCAGAACATCCCACCGAGGAAGTACCCGGAAGAGGAAATGCAAAAGGAGGCACTTGGATTCCTCTCAGGAATCTATCATCAGATTTCAATGAAGGAGAAGGGTCCCCCAAATCATCACCTGAAGATGTCTCCTTAGGAGACATTCTGAAGATCCTCAAGCAATGGGGTGGTTGGCCGTCCCAAAATCCTTCCCCAGAGGGATGAGTATTTTTGTAGGTGTTTGGAGCCAGCCTGTCTACCTCCTGGGTGACTCTGCCTGCCGATGAGCTCATTAATTTGATCTGTCAGCAAGCATGGAAGGAACCTGATGGGATTGAACCCATCCCCAAGAGACCAGACTGAATTCTAGTACCTCCGACAGGAAGGGAACACCGGAGCAAGGGAGTACTTGTAGATGCCATGGTTGTGGGGGCAGCCATGAAGAACGAACTTGCAGAACAAAGTTCTACTGTCCATCCCGCTAATAGAGAGTCCAGGACTTTGGACAGGTTTAGGAAGCATATGTATGCTTCAGCAACCTCTGATCTTAGGTCAGTAAATTACCTGGCACACTTTACAAGTTTACAAAGAAGTTTGATTAAAGAATTGTCAAATACTGTTTCAGGGTCCACTACTACAGAGGCTCAAGCTATGGTAGCCTCAGAGTTGGCAAGCCTTCAATCCATCTCAAATTCGTCCATGAGGCATATCTGTCGTGCAGCTGAGGGTATCTCAAGGGCAGCAGGTTCGGACATCTCGATAAGGAGACATGCCTGGATGGGGTCTATATCATATGTTCGAAGTTTGAAAACTTTGAACATTAAATAATTGAATTTAAATGTTCGAAGTTTCAAACAATGAACATATGATTTAAAAAAAAAAACAAAGAAAGGGAACTTACCTGACTATTGTAAGCAGGGGGGACAAGCACCTCTGCACCCCCCCTACATTCCCCGCTCTTTAACTATACCAACTCCGAGACTGCACTATAATGTGGTAAAGGGGAAGATTTCCCTTACTGCACTAAGTGCAGTCTTGGAGTTGGTATAGTTAAAGAGCGGAGGGTGCAGGGTGGCTTGCCCCTCCGCCTACAACAGTTAGTTTTGGGTCCGTTTTTTTTTTAATCATATGTTCAATGTTTGAAACTTTGAACATTTAAATTCGATTATTTAATGTTCAAAGTTTTCCACCTTCGAACATATGATATAGACCCACCTGGATGTGCTTGTGCGACTTTGCAAAGCCCTTCAAGTCTTCTTTCATCAGCACTCATTTTGATGAATCTTCCGTGTTTGGCCTAAAAGTGAAGGATACACTCTCCAGGTGATAAAATGATGGAAAGACTCTCTCTGCTGTAGGAGTATGTTTTTCAATCCCCCAGGGAGGATGAAAAATGTGGTTCAAGAAATCCCAGGGTCCTTTCCAAGATCCACGTGGAGATGGTTGCCCTAGAGCTAAAAAAATGCAAAATCAGTGGTCTAGAGACACTTTTTCTAATAGGCCCTACTAGTTCTCCTTAAATGAGGCCCGAATGTCCCTCTCTGGAGGCAGTTGGGGTCATTTATCCCTGCACCAGAGAGTCTGGCTAGATATCACAAAAGACACTTGGGTGCAGAGGATTATTTCCAGCGGTTATATAATTCCCTTTTTCCTTCCACCTCTGACTAAACAAAAAAATTGCTGATGTTCTACTCAGTCAGAGGAAGGAAACATCAGTTCAAATACAAAAGCTGCTGGAAAAAACAGTCATCCAAGAGATTCCACCAGACCAGATAGAATCCAGAACTTACTAAAGATTCTTTTTAGTGCCAAAGAAAACAGGGGACTGGAGATCAATTTTGGATCTCAGCAACTTGAACAAGTCAGTTCATCCTCACATGGTCATGGTTCAGTCCATACTGCCTTTTCTAGTCAAGGACAATTGGATGAGCATAACAGACCTTCAAGATGTGTACTATAACATAAACATGACAGGCAGTCCAGAAGGTTCTTACTCTTCCAGCTGGGAGCCAGTCTTTATCATTTAAGAGCACTGGCTGGAAGCCAATCTTTATCACTTCAGAGCACTTTGGCCTCACCACAGCCCCCAGGGTGTTTACCAAATACATGGCAGAGGTAGAATCTCACTTGAGACTGCAAGGATTCTGGGTGTTTCCGTATCTAGATGACGGGCTCATTACCAACCCTACCAGACATCTACTCATAACATCAAGAAACCAGGTACTCAACACTTTCTTCCTTCTGAGGATCACAATAAATTACAAAAAATCTCAATTCTATCCATCACGAACATTGGGATTCATAGGAACACATTTCAGTACAGTATCTGCAACAGCTTTACTTCCCTCAAACAGGGTTCCAACTTTAAGATTCCAAGTCCCCAAAATTACTCACAACACCAGGATTTCAGCTTAACTAATTTTAAACTTAGGGTTAGTGTCAGCAGCCAAAATTCTTGTCCCACTGATGAGATATCATATGAGAATTCTTTAGTGGGTGCTAGCATCCCAATGGTCAAGTCTTTATCAGAATATGTCAGTTCAAGTAAGAATCACACAGGCATGCAAGAGATACCTTTGGTGGTGGATAAGGTCAGGCCAGCATTTACAAGGCTGTCCAATCATTCTCCCTCAACCCAAAGCCGTAGTGCGCACAAATGCTTCCCAGATTGGGGGGGGGGCACTTCCTGGAGGAAATAGTCCAAGGCACTTGGTCCCCCAAAGAGGCCAGTTTGTATATAAATATACTGGAGATGATAGCAGTACTTTTAGCGTTGCAAGCTTTTCAAGATGCTCTACCTCTAGGAAAGATTGTGATCCAAATGGGCAATATGTCAGTAGTTTGGTACATCAACAAACAAGGTGGAACCAGCTCTTATACCTTGTGTTGAGAAGCCCTCAGAGTGTGGCAATGGGCAATCTCATTCAATTGCTTTCTGATAGCAATGCACATTCTGTGGAAGTCCAATGTGATAGCAGACAAATTGAGCAGGTCTATTTTTCTTCCTCATGAGTGGTCTGTCAACAAAAAAGTGACAGAGGTAATTTTCCGTCAATGGGACCAGCCTTGCTGTGATCTTTTTGTGGCTCTCCTAAACAACAAATGCAGCAGCTTATCTACCCTAATCCCCCCAGTGGGGGAATCATCAAGAGATGCTCTGCTCCACGATTGGTCCTCTGGTCTTCACTATGCTTTTCCATCAACCCATTAATTCCCAAATTCCTTCAGAAAAATGCATGATTGAAGAGCAAAATCATTGCACATTACTAGCTTCAACAAGTTTGGTTCCCCTTCCTTTGGTGCCATCTAATTTACCCACCTTGGATTCTGGATCCAATTTCAGACCTCCTATATCACCCAACAGGCATGGTTCACCCAAATATCTCAAACCTAAAGCTGACAGCATGGTTTCTCCACTTCTGTTAATAGCCAGACAATCTATGCTCTTGTCCCATGTCCATCATATAAATTTGTCTTCTCATAAAGCTTCCACTATGAAAATCTATAAGAGTAAGTCCAAGAGGTTTGTTTGTTGGGTATATCATAAAAGTATCAATTAATTTTCAGCCACTACACAAAGTGTGCTAGAATTTTTAACAGGATTTTTTAATGAGCGATCTAGCTCATCTACCATTAAAGTTCAATTAGCAATCTCAAACTTTCATATAGGAATTGACAATTCTTCATTAGCTTCTGTGAAGATATGCAAGTTTTTTCTAAGAGATACTATTTTATTTAGACCACTTTATAAAGATCCTACTCTTCCACAGGATTTGAACCTTGTTCTGCAGGCCTTAGTCCATTCCCCCTTTGACCCAGCTGAAAAATGTGATCTTAAATTTTTGACCTGGAAGACCTTATTTGTAGTGACTATTACCTGTGCCAGGAGAACTTCAGAACTCCAAGCATTGTCCTGTAAACCTCCTTACTTGATTTTCCATAAGGATAGAGTGATATTTAAAACCAACCCTTCCTTCCTTCCTTCCTAAGGTGGTGTCAGAATTCAGTATCAGTCAATCTATTAACTTGCCTGTTTTCTTCTCCAAATTTGAAAACAAAGGTGAATACATGTTGCATTTACTAGATGTTCATAAAAGCTGCATTTCTACTTACACAGAACAAAAGACATTAGAAAATCTGATTGGTTATTTATATCCTTTGCAGATAACAGATTGGGCAAGTCTGTAACAAAAGTGACATTGGCAAGATGGATCACGGACTGCATAGCCATTGCCTGTAGTAAATTGGGCATTTCATTACCAAAACCCTTACAATCTCATTCTACCAGATCTGTGGCAACATTGTCAGTATTTTTATCCAACTGTTCCATGGATGACATATGTGTAACTGCTACTTGAGCTAATCCTCAGACTTTTATTACTCATTACAAATTGAATCTGTTCTAGAGGGGAAGAGCAGCCTTTGATGTAGCCATGCTCAGGAAATCCCTCCTTAGAGTCCACCTGGATATAACATAACTGGGGACACTGTCCTGATGGTTGAGGAATGAATCAGATAAAGAAGTCATGTACTTACCGTAATGTTCCATCTATATTGTCCATTTTCATTCCTCCTCATATTCTCACCTTCTGACCCCTAACCTTTATAATCATGGACTTCTGGAAGAATGAGATGCAATTAAGACACCACTGTTTCTTGTATGAAGCTCCAGATACTGGTTTCCTTTGTTAGGTACATTATTCAAATAGTGAGTGTTTATGTCATCTAGCAAACAAGATCTGAGGTATGTTAGGGGTTGGTGCATTGTGGTTAGGGAGGATCTCAAGAGTTTCAGTTGACCACAAGCTGTTCTAATGACAGAGTCTGATCTGAGGATTGGATCTGAACCCAGTGCTTCAGGAAGAATGAAAAATAGGCAACACAGATGGAACTTTATGGTAATTACATAACTTCATTTTTCCCAGCATTTGAGACAAGTTTGCAATTACAGAACCATCAGTTGGTCTTTTTTTATCTACCAGCAGAGCTCTGCAATTCTAAAGTGTTTTTGGGCACAGGCAATTATTCAGGAAATAACTGAAATGTAAACATCTGATATTGTCATTTTCATTCGTTCCTCAACTGATGGGTTCACATCCAAGACTTGGATCCAGCTCAGCTGCTTCTACCAGATCATTGGATCCTAGAACTCTCAAGTTCCTCCCTTTGCCCCTAATACCCCATCAACCTAATGTACCTCAGATCTCATTTGCCTCCATTAAGTATCAGTTGCAGATTTCTAGCTCATGAACATTTTTTGAGTGGTCTTTGGACTTCTCCTAGTTGCTGGTGTTTGTGAGTTGATTACATTTATTATATCACCTTCCTTTTTCTTCTTCTTCCCTCCCATATTTTAGTGCCTTAGCTAATTATTCTCTTCCCTTTTTTAGTGTCAGTTACCATTTTGGCACATCTCTCTTTACCATTGCTGGAATCCTTTTGTAGTCTTTTGAGTAGTTTGTCTACTCATTGTTGGTAGTTTTTCCTTCTCTTCCTTTCTTTTCTTCGCTTAAAAAGAAAAAAAAAACATTTTTTCTAATACTTCTTTGTACTTGTGTGTTATTTGTAGCAGTATTGAGATGCCAGAGAAACCCTCTGGATTTAAAAAGTGTGTTTTGTGTGGGCATAAGGGCCCAAATTCCCATGCCCACAGGGAATGTGTGTACTGTTTAGATCTGGCACACCTTGATGTTGACTGTGCCATTTGCTCCCGATTTAATTCTAGGGCTTTGACTGACTACAAGCACAAATTAGTATTGTGGGGTTTTTTGCCCTCTACATTTTCTTGGTCAGTGACTGAAGCTCAACTCCCCTTTAAAAAGTCAAAGAAATCAAAAGTTGACACTCAAACTAAAGAAGAGGAGTCCAAGAAAAGGTCTCCAGATTAATCCTTGATGTCAGCTTCAGCTGCCTTAATGGAGCCCCCTACTAAGATTCAGAAAGTCATATATGTCAGTCCTGGAGATGACATCTCAAAAATCAAGGTCTCCTTGAATCTGTACCCCACCCCTTCCATCAAATCCAATTTCATCCATGCTTCCTTCTCCATTCCTAGAAGAGTCATCTCAAAGGCATTTTAGCCCTCCTTCTACTACTTCCTCTCTTAGATCCTCCAGAAGCCTTTCAGAAGCATACATGGACAGGTGTTCCTCAGATCACAGATACAGATGGGGGTTCTCCAGGCTCCAACCCCTTCCTGGCCTGAGACCCAAGATCTGTCCATTTCCCCTCTGGTATCTCCTTCTCTGATCTGTCCTTCTGTTTCAGAGATGGTGAATCTGAGATCCTTGGGGGTGTCTATTTCAGATCTACAAACTGTTTGCTCTTTGACTGCAGTAGCTCCCCTGAGATAACTGGCAATGAGTGTTTTGGAGCTGAAGCATCAGCACCGGGTGTGGGAGTTGGAGTCAACTCCAAAGCTTTTGGAGCCATCTTTCCCCTTGGAGCCGGTGCACTAGATAGCTCTGGTCTGACTCCCTCCTCAGCTGGAGCACCGATGGAGGTGTAGGAGCTGACAATCTGAGAGATTCCAGCTTCAGAGCCATAGACATCTGTTTCTCCTAGGGGTTCTGTTTTCGAGGTTGTGGAGACGGTTTTCTCTATGACTAGAAAACAGACACCCCTGCCCCCTTTGCATCAGATAACCCTGCCTAACACTGTGCTGTGTTCTAAGCCTCGACCATCTCTTCTACTGGGACAGCCAACCTGAGCAAACCTCCAGCCAGCCCATCAGGACATTGTTATCTCTTCTGACACTTTCCCAGAACACCGCACTGAGGAAGTCCCTCAAAAGAGGACATTGAAGTGGGGGCACTTAGATTCCCCCAGGCATCTCTCACAGAGGACACTGATTTTGATTGGAGGGAGGGGTCCTTGGATCACCACCTGATAACATCTCCTTTGGAGACATCCTGGCACTCTAAAATCCAAAAGGGGGTTGGTCTTCTGGGTTCTATATCAGAAGCTCAAACTTTCAAAAGTTCGAGTCTCATATGGTCAACACCATATGAGCGAACTTCTGAAAGGTCAAAAGTTTCAGTGGAGATTTGCGGCAGAGAATATTTCCCTTTACTTCACTGTAGTGCGATCTCAGAGTTGGTATTTTTAACTAGCAGGGGGTAGGGGTGCAGGGGGCTTGCCCCCCCTGCTCAGAGTATTCATGTAGATTTTTTTTTTTTTTTTGATTATATGTTCGATGTTTTCAAACTTCAGTCATATGGTGTCGATCAAATGAGCATCGAAGAAAACTTCAAGCATATAATATAGACCCTGTCTTCTGACACCCCATCCCAGGAGGAGTCTGTGTTCCTGAAATCTTTTGGGTCTGCTCCATTTACTTCATGGGTGACACCCCCTGGCCAATGAGCTCCTTGACGTAGTCTGTCGGGGGGCATGGAAGGAGATGGAACTGATAAGCCAGTACCTAAAAGACCGGATAAAATTCTTGCCCACCAGTGGCCATACACATTAGAGTAATGGACTATCTGTTTTTCCCATGGTTGTGGCTGCAGCTACAAGAAGGGAACTAGCAGAACAGAGTTCTGCTGTCCATCCCCCTAATAGAGTCTAGGGTGTTGGATAGATTTGGGGAAAAGTGTTTATGTTTCATTGACCTTTGCCCTTAGTTCAATGAATTATTTGGCATATTTTACAAGACTGCAAAACGATTTGATCAAGGAGCTTGCCAAAACTCTTTTCAGGTCCATGTCCTCTGAGGATGGAATCATAATCTCCTTGCAGCTGGCCACCCTCCATCTATCTCAAATGCATCAATGAGATTGGTCTTCCATGCTGCAGGAGGTACATCACGGGCATTGGATTCGGGAATAGCAATCAGGAGACATGTCTGGATGTGCTTATGTGGTTTTGCAAAACCATTTAAGTCTTCATTCATCAATGTACGCTTTGACGGATCTGCTGTGTTTGGTTCCAAAGTTAAAGACACATTCTCTAAGTGTGAACAAGAGGGAAAGACACTGTCTGCCATGGGTCTATGTTTTTCTACCCCTCAAAGGCCCTTCTCGAGGAACCAGTGAAGTGGCAGAAAGACATGGTTTAAGAAGTCCCAGGATCCTTTTCAGGATTCATGCAGAGATAGATTCTCCAGGGCAGAGGGGGAACATAGCTGGAAGATGCCATCTCAAGTGCACTAGCCTGTTTATAGCATTTACACTGTTTTTTGTGTAAAGTTACTGTTTGTTCTGCAAAAAAATTCTTGTTTCTCGCCTTTTCTAAGCTAGATTAATCCAGATTACAAGTTTTGCTGAATTCTGGGCTGTGGTACAAGTTCCTGTGTTGCCCATATCCTTACTTGGATAGTAGGAAGCTTCTCTGATCACCAGTGAGAGTGGGGAGCTTTGAGCAGCCTATCTGTCCCTGGAGGAGTGCTCTCAGCCCAGCAACTAGTAGCTTATTGGCCGTTTTGGGCTAACTCCTATCTCTTTCAATCTCCCTACTTTAAAACCCGCATTTGCGCAGTTTTGCAGCTGTATACAACACAGCACAGCTCCTCGTGGTGTCCTGCATAGTGCTACAAGCAGCAGAGAGACAAAAGAGAGACTTTCAACTGATTAAGTATTTTTTTTCTCTGCATTTCTATCTGCAACTGCATTTTCTTGCCGAAAAATGAGTTTCTAGCATATCTGTGATTTTAAAAAGCTATTTTTTGAATACTCTACTATTTTTTTACTGTTTGCACTTCTAAAAGTCATTTAAAGTCGTTTTTGTGTTGTTATCTGTTGTAGGCTACACACTCAAGTGCACTAGCCTGTTTATAGCATTTACAGTGTTTTTTTGTGTAAAGTTACTGTTTGTTCTGCAAAAAAAAAAAAAAAAAAAAAAGAACAAAGAACATTCTTGTTTCCCACCTTTCCTAAACTAGATTAGTCCAGATTTCAGATTTTGTTGGATTCTGGGCTGTGGTACAAGTTCCTGTGTTGCCCATATACTTAATTGGATAGGAGGAAGCTTCTCTGTTCACCAGTTAGAGTGTGGAGCCTTGAGCAGCCTATCTGTCCCTGGAGGAGTGATCTCAGCCCAGCAACTAGTAGCTTATTGGCTGTTTTGGGCTAATTCCTATCTCTTTCAATCTCCCTGCTTTAAAACCCGCATTTGCACGGTTTTGCGCCTGTATACAACTCAGCACAGCTCCTCGCGGTGCCCTGCAGAGTGCTACAAGCAGCAGAGAGACAAAAGAGAGACTTTCAAATTTTTCAGTATTTTTTTCTCTGTATTTCATCCTGCGACTGCATTTTCTCACCGAAAAATGAGTCTCTAGCATATCTGTGATTTAAAAAAGCTATTTTTTGAATACTCTACTATTTTTTACTGTTTGCACTTCTAAAAGTTGTTTAAAGCCATTTTTGTGTTGTTTAACTGTTGTAGGCTACACACTTGTGTGCTAGCCTGTTTATAGCATTAACAGTGTTTTTTGTGTAAAGTCACTGTTTGTTCTGCAAAAACAAAGAAAAAAACAAAAAAAAAATCTTGTTTCCTGCCTTTTCTAAGCTAGATTAGTCCAGATGTCAGGTTTTGCTGAATTCTGGGCTGTGGTACAAGTTCCTGTGTTGCCCATATCCTTACTCTGATAGGAGGAAGCTTCTCTGTTCACCAGTGAGAGTGGGGAGCTTTGAGCAGCCTATCTGTCCCTGGAGGAGTGGTCTCAGCCCAGCAACTAGTAGCTTATTGGCTGTTTTGGGCTAATTCCTATCTCTTTCAATCTCCCTACTTTAAAACCCAAATGTGCGTGGTTTTGTGCTGTTTTGTGCACTGCGCAGCATTGCGCAGTGCCGGTTATGCAGGTTTAAACTATTCCCGGCTCCACAAAGTCTGCTCTTCAATTTTTCCCTTAGAACTAGTCAAACTCTAAAATTAAGCACTCAGCCTTACTTTTACAGCCAAGCACTTGCTCAAATTTCTCATTAAGCACTAACAAACACTAGCACTGCACCCCCTTATACTATATAGAAGTAAAAGGCTCCCTATTCATCTCATCTGGACAATGAGTAAAACAGTTCATTAAACTATTCAGGCATGTCCAAAGGGCAGTTTCAGGTCTACTCTCCAGTCCAGCTGGTGAATCTGGGAATCTTGAGGCAATGTTGCAATTGCCTTATGTACACAGAGAAACCTCTCCTCCTTCCAATAAACTCAAATGTACGTGAGTGATGCAACTATACAGCCAAACTGGAGGCCAAGCTATCTCAACCCAAGACTGGAACAGCCAGTCAGGGGGAGAAGGGAACCACTCGCACCACACAACCAGTCTCACATAGACCAATCGTATCTGCACCAGCAAACAGGACACATAAACACACAAAAACATACTCGGAGGCTCTAAATAAAAATCTGCCAAAGCAGCAGAGACTTCCAAACCAGACAGCCAAGCAATCACTACCCCACAACAATATTAACGTATGACATACTTCACAAAGTCTGTGTGCCACACAATCGCAGCTCTTAAGGCTAAATAACACACCAAATACACTAGTAATTGGAGACTCTATTGACAGGCATACTGACGTCCCGCTCACCAGACTGAACAAGGAGAAGGTCACTGTAAGCTGCCTGTCAGGTGCCAGGATCCACCACATAACACAAGCACTCAGGTCGCTCCAAAGCAAGTACAAATATGACTCTGTCATTGTCCATGTTGGTGTGAATGACCTGAGACATACCTCCCTGGACTACATGAAAAGAGACATAGAGGAGCTCTCTGATCCTGACCCTGAGTAGCATATTGCCCTCACCAAGAATGATGCCACAGTATTAAGACAAAATTATCAATTTTAACAATTGGCTAAACTATTGGTGTCATTCAAAGGAGATCCACTGTCTGTCAGCCTGGGATGACATGCTCGACAAGCAACGTTGCTTCGCTAGAGACGGCGTGCACCTGTCACCCTTGGGCTTTTGAATACTGGCTAAGGCTCTTGCCACCCCCATAGTGCCTTTTTAGGCAAGGCTCAAAAGACAAACCCACCTCTATAGACAACACAAGAAACAAAAAACTGAGGGTAATGCTACTCAGTGCCAGAAGTCTAAACCTCAAAATGCATGAACTTGAGGCACTCCTCAGTATGGAGAAAATCGATATCTGTGCAGTAACAGAAACCTGGTTCAAGGCTCCAGAGAGCACCCCAGCACTAGCAGGCTATAACTCATACCATACCTTTCGGCCCCAGAACCCAGACTGAAATACAAAAGGCGGGGGTGTATCCATCTTTTTCAAGGATACCCACACCTCCAGGTTAGTGGCACTGCACGAGGCCTCGGAGACCATCCATGTGCAACTAACAGTGGGCAAAACTGCTTTTCAGTTTGTAGCTTGCTACAGATCACCCACCTTGTATAAGGACCCCCACTCGGCATTCCTGAGAACATTGGAGAATATGAAGGTCTCACCAAACACCATGATATTGGGTGATTTCAACTACCCAAACATTGACTGGGAAAAACATCTGAAGTCCCAACTCCTTTGCCCAACTTTTCCTGGAGTTTATAAACTCAAATGCCCTGGAACAACTGGTCACCACTCCCACAAGAGTTGACAACATATTGGACCTGGTCATCACCAACATTGGGGCTCAATGTTCCACACCAGAGGTAAACCCCTCGTTGGTAAGATCAGACCATAAACTAATCACACTGGACATCCACATCCCGACCCCAACCCCAGCCAAGGAAACCACTGTGAAAAATTTCTCAAAAGCAAACTTCACACTTCTCAAGACAGACGTGGAATGTTTCAAAGCCCCCATGCTAATGGAAAATGCTGCCCAAACTGCAAAATCCTTTACAAATGCATTCTATGAGCACCTACAGGAATGCATGGATCGAGCCATCCCAAGTAAAACCAAGACTTGCTCCTCCAAAAAGAGGAGACCAGTCTGGTGGACCCCAGCCATAAATAAGCTGTACAACAGAAGGAGGAAACTACTACATGATAGAGCAAAATCCCAAAAAGGGAAGGCATCCCTGATCAGTATTATCAAGAAACTACGATACCTCATAAAATCATCCAAGGCCAGCTTCGGAAGAAAAATCGCCAAAGACTCTAAAGATAATCACAAGGCCTTCTTTAGCTATGTCAAGAATCCAGGTGGCAACTCTCAGATCTGCTCTGAGCTGGTGTAAAATGGCAAAAAATACACTGAACCCACTGACATTGCCAACATCCTGGCTGACAGGTTCAGTGCAAACTTTACCCCCCATCCCCAAAAGGGCCTGTGTATCCCAGAAGAATGTAGACCCCCAGACGTCACAGACACACAGGTGAAAATAGCCCTCTCCATAGCCAAAAACACAGCATCAATGGGACCGGATGGTATCCCAGGCTGCGTCTTACACAAGCTCCAAAAAGAACTAAACCCTCACATAAATTCACTGTTCAAACTCTGCCTTACTACAGGATATGTAACCAGAAAATGGTGTACAGCAACAGTTATCCCACTCCACAAAGGTGGCTCCACAACGGCTCCTGGGAACTATCGCCCTATAAGCCTGACTAGCCTGGTCTGCAAGGCTATGGAGCGCATCATCATGGATCTCATAAATAAAGATATTGGGAACCTCCAGACACTGGACCCTACCCAATTTGGCTTTGTTAAAGGCAGATCTTACCTCTTAAACCTAGTAGACTTCTTTGAAACAGTCACCAAGGCCATAGACGAGGGTAAGGTAGCCCACACAGCCTACCTAGACCTCGCAAAGGCCTTTGACATAATACCCCACTCTGGCATTATAGATAAGCTACCAACTTGAACTTTAACCCTTATGTCAAGATGGGTTGCAAACTGGCTCATGGATAGAACTCACATGGTCAGAGTTGCAGGTGCCATGTCCGACTCCAAACCGGTTACAAGTGGCGTCCCACAGGGCTCAGTCCTGGGACCCCTCTTGTTCAGTATATACTTTTTTGAGGTACAGGCAAGCACAGGAGGACTATGGCTGACCAAGTTTTCAGATGATTGCAAACTGGGAGCCATAATCAACTCTCTGGCTGACACAGACATCCTCCAGAAGGGTTTTACGGAGACGAATACCTGGTGTCAGAACCATGGCCTCAAGCTAAATGCCAAAAAGTGCATAGTCATCCCCTTTGAGAAAAATAAAGTGCCCATGAACTACCACATAGGCGGTAATCCACTAAGTACGGAAGATGTAATTTGGGATCTGGGGAACCAAGTAGATAGCAACCTCTCCTTTGATAATCACATTGCCAAAGTGGTTAGAAAAACCTTCTATATAGCCCACCTAATCACGAAAGGGTTCACATCTAGATCGAGAGGTCATTGTGCCCCTCTACTCATTGCTCATCAGGCCCATTATAGAGTACAATGTCCCATTTGGGATGTACCTTCCCGACACCTGCAACAGCTGGAAAGACCCCAGAAGTACATCACCAAGAGGATCGTGGGCCTCAAACAGATGCCCTATGCAGCTCGACTAAAGAAACTCCAGCTCTACTCAGTTGCTTACCGCCTACTCAGAGGTGATCTCTGCCTGATGTACAAGGCCATGTCTAACCTGGAATTAATGGACATGCTTCACCTCAAGAAAACCATATCCCTTAGAGCTACATGTTCCAGGGATTTAAACCTCAGCACAACAATAAATAGGATATGCTGGAAGGATAGATTCATATCACAGAGACTTCCCTCGCTCTGGAATAGAATCCCAATCCATGTTAGGCAGAGCCCCTTACTGACCCTCTTCAAGAGAAATCTTGACGAGTGGATAGGAAATCATAAATTTACTCCTGGGATCACTTCTATGGCCATGCTGGACAGAGGCGTAGGAATCTAATCAAATCTAAAAGGGAGGCGAAAGCCAACACATTCTGGCTAGGCTTATAAATGCCCTAGAGCAGATAGCCTAGTACCTACCTATGAACCTGTGAACCTATGTAGCAGAGGTGGTCTGCAGAACCAGGGCTCTAGCAATTCTTTCTCAGATAGGTCCTATCAGCATTCCTGAAGAGTGGCCTGGCTGTCCCTCTCTGGAGGTCTGGAGGCAGTCAGCGGTCATTTATCCCTAAACCAGAGAGCCTGGCTATCTATCAGAAAAGATTCATGGGTGCAGGGGATTATATCCAGAGGTTATACAATATCATTTTCCCTAGTCCGTCCCACAGTTATGAAGAAAATTCCTGATGTTCCACCCAGTCAGAGGGAAGCAGCATCTCTAGAAATAAAAAAGCTGCTAGAAAAAAAGAGTCATCCAAGAGGTCCCACCTAACCAGAGAGGTTCCAGAGCGTACTTAGGATCTTCTTTTTGCCAACAAATATAGGGGACTTGAGACTGATTCTGGATTTTAACAAGGTAAAACAGTTTGCTCAATATAAGAAGTTTCAGATGGTCATGGTTCAGTCCATTTTGCCTGTGCTGTAAAAGGACAATTGGATGTACTTGACAGATCTTCATGATGCATACTATCACATCAAAATGAAGAGGTGCTCCAGGAGATACCTATGCTCCCAGCTGGAGTCATTCATTATCAGTTCAGGGCACTGTCCTTTGGTTTCACCACAGCCCCCAGGGTGTTCACCAAATGCATGGTAGTGGTAGCAGCTCACTTGAGATTGCTGGGATTCCAGGTGTTTCCATATCTATATGACTGGATCCTAACTGCCCCAAACTGGTATCAACTACTACAGGCAAGGAAATACTTTCTCCAGTTGTGTTCTCATCTGGGAATAACAGTTAATTGCAACACATCTCAACTCTCCCTAACACAAAGTCTGGAGTCCATAGGTGCTCATTTGGACACAGTCAGATAGCCTCTCCTCTCCACTCGAACAAACATACTGCAGTTCCAAGTCAAGAAAGTGATCCAGAATTCATCTCTTCCAGCCTGACTGATACTACAGGCATTGGGTTCTATGGCAGCAGCTATCACCCTTGTTCCATTTGGCTAGGTTCCACATGAGAATCCTTCAATGAACTCTGTCGACTCAAAGGTGTTCCATTTGGCTAGGTTCCACATGAGAATCCTTCAATGAACTCTGTCAACTCAAAGGTCCATTCTCTAGCATCCATTATCCATGCCACTCAAGATCACTCAAGTGTGGAAGAGGTATCTTCTATGGTGGATTCATTCAAACAGCCCCATGAAGGCGGTGTCTTTGTTCTTCCCCTTCCCAAGGCCATGTTGACCACAGACACCTCCCAGCTCGGGGGGCAGTACTTGGGAAGGACAGTCCAAGGCAGGTATTCCCCAAAGAGGCCAAGATGCATATTAATGTCCTGGAGATGACAGCTGTCCTAGTGTTGCAGGCCCTTCATGACATTCTCCCAACCAGGACAATTGTGATACAGATGGACAATATGTCAGTTTTCTGGTACATCAACAAAAAGAGGGAACCAGATCTTACCCTCTTTGTCAAGAAGCTATGTGAGTATGGCAAAGGACAATCTCTTCCAATTGTTTTCTAATAGCAATGCACATCCCAGAGAAATCCAGCATGATTGCAGACAAACTAAACAGGTCCATTCTGATGCCTCACAAGTGGTCACTCAATGTCAGTGTGATAGAAAAACTTTCAGTCAGTGGGGTCAGCCATGCTGCGCTCTATTTGTCTATCCCTTCAACAAGTACTGAAGGTTCTTTGCCCTGATCCATCCATCATGGGAGCCACTGAGAGATGCTCTAGTTCACAATTGGCCCTCCAGTCTTTTGTATGTTTCCCACCCTTATCATCACTAATTTCCAAATGTCTTCAGAAAGCAGTTTGGTTGAAGAGCACAATTATCCTTATTGCACCCTTTTGGCCTCATCATTTATGGTTTCCCTTTTTCTAGCCTTATCTTCAATATCCATCCTGGATTCTGGATCCAATTCCAGACCTTCTGTCTCACCCAACAGACATTACTCATCTGAACATAACAGGCCTCAAACTGATTGCATGGTTTCTCCAATTCCACTGATTGCTAGACAGCCCAGGCTGTCCTCCCCAGTTAGTCATATTTTGCTATCTTCCCATAAGGCTTCTAAAGAAAGACTTACAAGAGTAAATGGAACAGATTTGTCTTCTGGGCCTTTAGCAAAGATCTGGACCCTTTTCAGGGCCTGGATCAGCAATCCTTGAATTTTTAGCTTCAATCTTTAATGAAGGAGCAAGTTTTTCAACTATTAGAGTTCAGTTGACTGCCCTTTTTAATTTCCACATGGGCGAAAATAAGTCATTATCCTCATCTAAATTATGCAAGGCTTTTCTCAAGGAAACTTTTTTGCTTATACCGCCATTAAAAGATCTTACTCCCCCTTGGGATTTAAATATAATTCTTCAGGCCTTAACTCAATCTCCATTTGAACCTTCAGCCAAAGCTGATCTCAAATTTTTATCTTGGAAAACCAGTTTTGTAGTGCCTGTTATATCAGCTAGAAGAGTATCTGAATTCTAGGTTTTTTCTTCAAAGCTTCCTTATCTAATATTTCACAAAGACAGGGTGTCAGCGCAAACTAATCCATCCTTTTTACCTAAGGCTACTTCTTAGTAGCAAACTCGATCTGAGATGTGTTAGATTAGCAGGGCATTCTGGCTGAAGGGAGGAGCTTGAGAGTTCTAGGATCCAGTGATCTGGTAGAACAGGCCAATTTGGATCCAAGTCACAGATATGAACCCATCAGTTGAAGAAGAATGAAAATAGACAACACAGATGGAACGTTATGGTGAGTGTATAACTTTTTACTTGAAGCATCTATATGGGGAAACACTAAAATAAGTACTTAAAAGACAAGTGACAAGCAGGAAATAATATGTATTTCCAAACAGCAGAAATCACTTCAGTATAAATCACAACAATGTAAAATCTCTTCATTTAGTGGTAACCATGGCACGTCTTCTTAAGGCTAAAAATCAGTCAGCAGAGAGTAAGAAAGTTATTTTTCACAACTGGGAGGGAATTTGAGATGGGACAAGAATAGTTAGTGTGGGTGCAGGAAGGAACCTAACTCTAGAATAGGTAAATCCTGTGGGTGTAGCTGCCTGCTTCGGGCTTCTACCTATATATGAAGGGGTACTTTACTTGTTTGGAAAGTGTATATAGTTGTGTGTGTTTGCTGTAAGTTAAAAGGCATTGGAGGTTAAACATGAAAATATAGATAGATCTGATGTTGTCATTTTCATTAATTCCTTAACTAATAGGTCTCAGATCCCACCTCAGATCTGGCTCAGCCACATTTCTTTCAGACTCTTGGATCTGACTCTCATGCTCCTCCCTTTATCCATAGTGCCCCAGACCCATGTATTACCTCAGATCTAGTGTGCCACTCTTACAGTATGGATGTGGATCAAGTTCTCTCAAACTCTGGGCTTAGTTTATTCACTTTTTGTGAGTAAAAAGTAGAATTTTCTTCTCCCTTTTTCTTTTCCTTTCATAGTTATAGTTTGTGTCTAACATTTTTCTATGGTAAATTGGGTTTGTCTTTACCAAAACCTCATATGACCCATTCAACAAGATCTATGGCAGTTTCTTCAGCTTTTCTGTGCATTAGGTGTTTTTTTTTCCTCCTACCCATTACTATCGGTTATGTCTCATTACCATTGCTGGTATTTCTTTCCCCTTTACTAGAAACTTTCCTACCCATCTTTAGGGTAATTATCTAATATAATTTCTGATATTTATTTCTTTCTTTTCTTTTTTGCTATACCATTTTCTAAAAAAAAACTATCCCCTTTCCTTTTCCTTCCTTTCATTTTAAGATGGGTAAATAGCTAACAGGATTTAAAAAGTGCACTTCCTGTGGGTATAAGATACCCAATGCTGATGCCCACAGGGAGTGTGTCTATTGCTTAGGAACAGCTCATCTTGAAATCCTTTGTCAAACTGTGCGGATTTTAAATCTCAAGCCCTAAGTGATCAATGCAATAAATTAGTTCTAAAGGGCTTGCTGCCTGCTTCTGCTCCTTCCTCTTCAGCTTCTTTCTCAGGGGCACAACCCCCCCCCCGCTAAGAAGTCTAAATCAACTTCAGAGTCCAGGAAGCATAGAAATGCTGTCCTGGTAAGTCTTCTAAACCTGCTCCTACATCGGAGAAGCCTGCCAAACAGCCTAAGCATTCAGATCCGACTTCTTCATATCTGACATCTGGGATGTCCAAGTCTCCTTGGCCTCAAAGTTCTTGTTTCTCTCTGGAACCTATTTCCCCTAGGCTCCAATCTCCATTCTTACAGGAGACACCCCAAAAATTGTCCCATTCTCTTTTCACTTCACATTCTATCAGGTCCTCCCGAAGCCCCTCTGAAGCAATTTGGATAGGATGATAAGGAAGTTCCCAAGGGCTCAGATCCAGATGGAGGTTTTACTGGCTCCATCTCCCATCAGATCAATGAACCTTCAACCTGTATCCCATTCTATTGTCTCTCCTTCTCTGATGTGTTCAGTGATTTCAGAGCCCTCAGATCTTAGAGCCCTGAGAGGCAAAGTGTCAGATCCAATGACAGCTTCATATGCAACTCCAGTTGTGTTCCTGAATGAGGAGGTCCCCCAGAAGAGATTGTGTAAAAGGAGACACATAGATTCCCCTCAGGAATCTTTAACTAAATACACTGGCTTCACTGGAAGAGAGGGGTCCCCAAGATCTCCACCAGAAGATGTCTACTTCAGAGACATTCAAAAGATCCTTAGCCAGAAAGGTGAATGGTCTTCTGACCCCCCCCTTCCTCAGAGGAGTCACTCCTAGAAGCCTTCAGGTCCAGCCCATCTACATCTTGGGTTACCCCTCTGGCAGATGATTTTATAGATCTTGTATCTCACCAGAAATGGAAAGAGCCTGACACCATGGAATCAATTCTCTGTTGCCCAGACAAATTTCTTGCTTCATCAAAGGACAGACCTCATTGGAATAAGGGAGTTCATGTGGATGCCATGGTTGTGGGGGCACCCACAAAAAAGGAGCTATCTGAGCAAAACTTTTCTGTTCATCCTCCTAATAGAGAGTCCAGGATGATGGACAGGTTTGAAAAGCTCAATTATATCTCAGCAACCTTTGCTTTACAGTCGCTTAACTACTTGGCACATTTTACCAGATTACAGAGAGACTTGATTCAGGAACTCTCTGTCTTTTCCAGGGTCCATGTCAGTGAAGAAAGTTAAATTTTTTTTTTTTTTTTTTTTGAAGCTAGCCACCCTTCAATCAGTTTCCAATGCATCCATGAGGTTAATCTCTCATGCAGCAGAAGGTTCCTCATGGGTATTGGGTTCAGGCATAGCCATCAGGAGACATACCTGGATGCACTTTTGTGACTATGCAGAGTCCTTTAACTCCTCTTTCATCAATACTCCCTTTAACTCATTCACTCAGGAGCAGCTCAGAAAAAGCTGCCTGCTTAATTCCACCATAGGAACAACAGCGCAGCCTGAGCTCATTTTCAGAAAATCCATTTGTAATACCATACAGAAAATAAATGTTCATAACTCTTTAACTATAAGAACTAGACTAAAAATGTAAATGCGAAAGTTGTTCAGCAGACACTGACCTTTCCAACAGTGTAAATGTTGATAGTGCATATCAAAGTCATTATTAAATATTTGGCAAGGAATGTTGATATTCTGCATATTTTTTACCTTTTTGAAAAAGCAAAGCACAATATCTTGGTCAATGTACCATGCAGACCCATACAATTTGAATTTAATTTGTTAGTATGAATGCCAGCTTTAAAATGATACCTTAACCATTACTGTGTGATACTCCTTTCTTGAGATATTCACAGAAATATGATTAATATATTATTTCTCATAATTGATAAATAAACAAAACATAATATCTTATCACCTGTAACAGACAGAGCCTTCATATCAGTGTAGAAGTTGTGCATCTGAATGTCAGCTTCAAAATGATGCATCATTTGTGTGATCACCATGCGCCCTTGCAAAGATATGGGCATAATAATGAGAAGTATTGTAAATGTATATTTTCATAATCGTACAAGACTAAACAAACTGTGATATCTGTACATGTGTACAGTGCACAGACACAGTTCTTTTACCATGTTGTAAGGAGTAACGCTGTCTTGAAAATGAGGTATTACTTGGCACACTGACATGCTTCCTTGCAAAGTTATTTACCAAAATATGAAAAAAATCATAATTTCCATAACCTAAGTCCAAAACAAACTTTGATATCTGCACATGTGTACAACATACAGGCACCATTCTTTTACCATGTTGGAACTATCAATACTGTCTTTAAAATGAGGTATTACATAGCACATTCAGATGCTCCCTTGCAAAGTTATTTACCAAAATATGAAAAAAAACATAATTTCCATAACCTAAGTCCAAAACAAACTTTGATATCTGCATATGTGTACAACATACAGACACCATTATTTTACCATGTTGGAACTATCAATACTGTCTTCAAAATGAAGTATTACTTGGCACACTGACATGCTCCCTTGCAAAGTTATTTACCAAAATATGAAAAAAATCATGATTTCCATAACCTAAGTCCTAACAAAACTGATATATGTACATGTGTACAGCATTCAGAAGCAGTTGGTTTACCATGTCGACACATATGATTGTAAATATACACATTCTTGGTGTAGCCAACATACTACTGAATGGGTACATGTAAAGAGAAAAAACAAGGTAAGGACCGCCACTCCACTAATGAACCCAGGACAGGCATGGGACTTCAGTGGCAGGCAAGGCCATCTGATCTGTCTGACAGCTGTGCTGGCTACCCACTCAGACAGCTGATACCACTGCAGTCTCACGACCTCCTTCAATGTTAGCAGTCTGCCTTACCTATGCCATTTCTCTTTACATGTGTCCATTCAACACTGGTCCCAAGGGATCAAGTTCTGTATTACTAAGCCCTTCCTGTCATCTAATCTCTACACATGCCTGATAAAAGTAGAATAAAAAAAGAAGTATTGCAGGATGGTTACTGACATATTAGATTGTACGTGCTAGCACTCTCCTGCAACAGTTGTTCTTTCTCAGCATCTTCACCAGCTCCTTCCCACAGTTATTTGCCAAACTCATAAAAATATATTTTAGACAACACATTTCATAATAGTGTTTTACTTCCCATACTGGTCTCTACTTGGTCATGGGTGTTTTCCATTCTTCTCACAAGCTGCATATTACCAGTCCTGCATAGCTCTCCTCACGCCATTGTGGGGGTCAGTCAAGAACAAGGCAATGCCCTCCTCAGTTAGGTGAACGCCATCCCTTCTGAACAGGTGAACATCTTCTGTGGTGATGCTGTCATGACAGATTGTAGATCCACCGACCCTGTGCATCAAGCCATGCATGAACCCATTCTGTAAACATCTGGCCTTGTGTGCTGCCCGTTGACTGTTTGCTGTTTTCCACATCTGTCGAGGAATTATGTCAGACCACACAAAATGACAACGTGGCCACCATGACTGCAGGTGTTCAAATATTGCTCTGATTTGAAACCGTAGCCTTCCGAGTGGTTGACTGATGACATCATTCCCTCCAATGTGCAGCACAAGGATGTCGGGCTCAGGGTAGATGGAACACTTCTCTTCTAACAACTGCAGTACTCCGCTCCAATACATACCTCTTCTTGAAATCCAGTATACCTTCACACTGGATGTGGGGAAGCTCAAGTTGTACTGGTTTTCAGTTATGGAGGCATGGCTGGCAGCCCAGTGAATGTAGGAATGGCCACATACCCACACTCTCACTTGTGGTTCTCCTGCTCATGAAGCCATGTCAGTGTCAGAAGGTGGATGAACCTGCACAGGAAAAAAAATGCAAACAGATTACTACTAATGTTTTACAGATCTACTGGAAGAGTACATACATATGTATATCATAATGCATTACCTGGTTAGACCATCCAAATCTTCACTCCTATCCACAGGGGCATTATTCTTTTTATAAGGTACATAAGTGGTGATGACGCTGCAGAGGTACATACTTACCACCCATGAAAACACAAAATTACACACGACTGACAAGGGGGCACAGAAAGGCAAATGTAAATGGAAAAAGCAGGGTAAAGACCGCTACTCCACTAATATGCCGAGGACAGGCATGCGGCTTCAGGTCGTGGGCATTTGAAGTGTCCCATACCAGTACTGGCTGCCCACTCAGACTGCTGGTATCAGCAATGACTCCTGATTGCATGCAATGCCAGCACTCTGCCTTACCTCTGCCTTTTCCATTTACCTGTGTCCTTTTGACAGTGGTCATAAGGACTGAAAGGGGGGAGCTAATGTAAAACATCTTGCCCTGACCTACATACATGTATTACACCTGAAGGGAGGGAGACTGAGTGGACAGCTACAGCAAGACAACATGTGAAAAGACCAAGACTGACCCAGGCACTCATTGTATTACCTTGTGCAGCTGTTATGTAACACAGAGACATTATCATTTGTTAGGAGAAGACCATAGTCATTCAGTAAAAATAGTACAACACTTACTCAGTAAAAATAATATAACAGTTATTACAGAGCACTTCCTCCCACCTATGTAACAGAGACTCATTATCATCAGTAAGGAGAAGACCTCAGTGATTCTGTAAAATAGTATAACACTTGGATATTGAGCCCTTCCCCCCACCTAAATTCCACAAATGACTGACAAAGCAAAGAAAAAAGAACAAAACATAGTAGCTCCATGCTTGAAATACTGACCTAGTAAGTTCGGTGACATCTACGTAATGAACATATGCTATGTCAAATACCAGAAAGAAATACAGTATTTTACAGGTCAAAATCATACAGAAATGGCTAGCACAAACAACTACTGGCAGGAAACCTCTTCACTATGGTACATATCACACTTTCACATTGTCTTACAAAACACTAACACAGCTTTGAACATGTAAACATTACGGACTTTGTGCAAGTAAGAATAATGTACAATGATACAATATAAAATGCATTTTTTAATTAGATATTTATTACAGCAAGCAATAACCATTACTAGCAATGTAAATTTTGTCTGACATAGGTACCTTCCATGCCAGCCTCCACATAATTTTTTCTAATTGCATAAAGCTGAATGCAGAAAATGCATGTTTCAAGAACAGCAATATAAGAACATGTTTCAAGGAGCTTTTTCCTGTCACAGCCAGGACATAAATAATTAATATTTAACATCCACACAAAATAAATGGGTCATAAGCATACCCACAAGTGTCCTATACCTGTGCTGGCTACCTACTCAGAATGCTGGTGTGCACACTAATACTTTGTTGAAGCACCTTTTGATTTAATTTCAGCATTCGGTCTTCCTGGGTACACACCTGCTATCAAGAGACTCAAATTAACTCCAAATAAAGGTCAGCTGTCCTAGTTGGATTTTCCTGACATTTACTCAGTTGCCTGCTACAGCAAAAGCCATGGTTCACAGACAAAACAATTTCCACTGCATTAGATATACCATAGAACACCATGAAGACAGTCAAAAAGTGGAGAAAATATGGGACAACAGTGATGTCGCAAAGAACTGGATGCCCCTCCAAAATGGATGAAAAGATAAGATGGAAACTGGTCAGGTAGGCTGCCATGAGACCTACAGAAACATTGAAGGAGTTGCAGGAATTTCTGGCAAGTACTGGTTGTATAAAACACAGATTCTCCAGTAGTACAGGATCCAATAAAGGCTGTCCCACAAAGGTAATAAGTACAGTCCACAGATGATCCAAAAACGTGCAAGGTTTGTAATACGTATAAGGTTTATTAGCGATACAAAAAAGTAAAAAATTCGCTTTCATTTCCAACACAGGAAACTTCATCAGAATACAATGCCTTTGTGCTGACCATCTTTTTATACCTTAGTTAATTGCATTTAATTTAAACACCTTAATCAAATAGCTGCATTTAAAGATACAAAACACTAAGGTTTTACATATATCTGTTTTCATAGAACAAGTATCATAAAGCTTGTAAAACACACAAAAATATAATAAATAAGGTAACATTTCATAATAATTGTCTGTTATGAAATTGTCTGTTATTGATGTTAATACAGATATGCATAACTATCAGGGTGAATGCAGTGATTTCGAAATCCCTTTAGAACCAGAAGGACCGAGAAGGTCCGAGAGAATACGGAACCTACACACACACCCGACATATGCACAAGCAACCAACAACTATGTTCGGAGACATTAATGGATTTTTCTGTTAACAAGGATAATAGTATACAAAATAATGAGGCCTATGACAATACAGAACAAAATAGAGATAATACTATAGATCAAGGAAACATGAAATCTACATTTTTTGATACTAATGTAAGTAACCAACTGACATGTGAAGAAACACAAATGAACTTTTCGTTCTTTAATGACAATATTTTACAGAACAATAGGATGTATGATGGTACAGAGTTAGAGAGAGATAGCATTATAGTCAGTCAGCCAAACAGTGAATTTTTTTTATATACAATTATACTGATATTAAAATTGAGGACAGACATTTTTCTTTATTTAAAAAAGGTTTCACCTTTGTTCCAGCTAAGAAAATGGATATGGCTGAGATGATTTTAGACATAAGGCTTTTTACTAGAAAGTTAAATTTGGAAGTCTTGGCAAATTCTAACGATTCTGAGAACAACACCGTATTTTACACTAGTAAGAACAGATATTGTGAAGGTTTGAACAGGAGAAGTACAGTCAACCCCCCCTTACAAAGTGACATCAGTAATTTTGAAAAATTGGTGATTAATGAGGTTAGAACGCTTCAGCGTCAGCATGAACATAACTTTTACAAATTAAATCTTACTATAGAAGAAAAAACAACCTTGGAAGAAATAAAACAGCTTTATCCGGATGTCAGGATTATGAAACCTGACAAAGGGGGTGGGGTGGTACTAATGAACAATTGGTTATATACAGCAAAAATGATGGACATACTGAATGTACAGGGTAGATACACAATTATTTCCATTAATGAATTAAATATTGCCTACCACAAGATTGATTTGATTATAGAAGACAACCTGATGCAAGGCCTAATTGATGAGAGATTATATAGATTTTTTAAGGTGGAAAAACCTTTTCTATCTACCATGTTTGGTATTCCCAAGATTCACAAAGGTGTTGAAAATCCACCTTTGAGGCCTATTGTAACATCAGAAGGCTCAAAAACACAACCATTGGCTATTTATATTGACAATAAATTAAAGCCTTTTTATAAATTATATACACACATTTTAATTGATTCTTGGGATTTACTAAGCAAAATTAACCAATTACCATTTCAACCACATTATTCATTTTTAACAATAGATGTTAAAGATTTATTTTCTGTGATTCCTCACAATATAGGACTTGAATGGTTTGAATGTATGTTAATAGAATTCAAATTTTTAGATGACAATGAATTTAGATTAATCTTGGAAAACATAGAAATAGTATTAAAGAATAATTTTATTCACTTTCAGGATGAAATTTATCAACAATTAAATGGTGTGGCAATGGGGGCAGCTTGTGCCCCCATTTTTACCAACATTGTTATGCTTTTCTGGGAAACACATTTTGTTTTCAATTCACCATTCATGGTCAATATAGTTAAATATTTTCGCTTTCTGGATGACATACTGATAGTGTGGAATGGTACACAAGATGAGGCATTAATGGCATTGGATTACTTTAACAACTCTACTACATTTCTTCAGTTTACATATGAATTTAATATGGAAGAAATACACTTCTTAGATATCACTATTAGAAAAGACTGAACATCGAATGTATGTATCCAAGATATTTAGAAAGGCATATTTTTCTAACTCTTACCTCCACTATTGCAGTAACCACCCACCTTTACAAAAGAGGAACATCATTAAGGGACAAATGGTCAGAGTGACCCGAATGACATCAAGATACACTGAGTTTATTGAAGAATTAGAGTATGTACACAAACTATTTTTAGAGAGGGGCTATCCTGATTCCATTATTACTCCCTTAAAGGAAGAAGTGACTAAAGGGTGGGGAACCAAATACATTCCCTTACTCAACAAGGAGGTTAGGACAGATAATGTGTTAAACTGTAACCTTGAGTGTATTAACCATGAAGCTGGTAACATTATTACTACTAATACAAACACTCCCTTTCTTGTTATGACATATAATGTTAATACTAGCTTAATAAGGAAAACCATTAACAGGATATGGGAGTTTTTTAAGAGTATGCCTAACAGGTTAGGAATATTTGATAGACGTTTATGTTATAGCTTCCTAAGGGGACCTAACCTAAAAGCTATTTTTGAGAGAAAGAAGGAAGTGAAAGACAAAAGGAAGAAAGGTACCTTCTGATGTGAAAGATGTCCTCAATATACATTTATAGCTAACACAGAGGAACTACAGTTACCAACTATTCCCATTAGGTTTAAAGGGAAACAATACTGTACATGCTACACTAGTGGGGTAGTATATTTGGCTTATTGCACTTTATGTTGGGGACACTATGTGGGTAAAACAGAAAGACATCTATGACAGAGAATCTACGAACACATGTACAACGTAAATAAGAAGAAGGAGACTAATGCTCTTTATCGCCATACACTTTCTTGTAAGGGAGCTTATTTTAAGTTTTAGATTTTGGAAACAGTACCTAGGAACAACAGAGGGAGGGATTGGGAGAATCAACTCAGTTACCGGGAATTAATTTGGCAACTGAGACTAGACTCCAATACACCCCCAGGGATGAACGACCATGTGTCTCTTTTACCTGCCCTAAAATTAAGGGCAAATAGAATAAAACAAAATAAAAACATAAAGAAATAATATGAAACACATAATTTTAACAATGTTAATCAATTTTTAAGACATCTATTAAAATATTCAAATTTTATTACTTGATTATTTATTTAATAAAATACTCCGTTTTATCAATATTGTGTATTTTTATGGAGTATTGATAGTTTTATATACTTACATAATTTTATATATTCACATATTAGATCGACGCATAGGAACTTCGATTAATACTGATTTATACATTTTATATATTATATATTATATATATATTCTGACTCAACAGACAATTATTATGAAATGTTACCTTATTTATTATATTTTTTTGTGTTTTACAAGCTTTATGATACTTGTTCTATGAAAACAGATATATGTAAAACCTTAGTGTTTTGTCTCTTTAAATGCAGCTATTTGATTAAGGTGTTTAAATTAAATGCAGTTAACTAAGGTATAAAAAGTTGGTCAGAACAAAGGCATTGTATTCTGATGAAGTTTCCTGTGTTGGAAATGAAAGCGAATTTTTTACTTTTTTGTATCGCTAATATACCTTATACGTACTACAAACCTTGCACGTTTTTGGATCATCTGTGGACTGTACTTATTACCTTTGTGGGACAGCCTTTATTGGATCCTGTACTACTGGGGAATCTGTGTTTTATCAGTTTTTGTGTTTCTTTCCCCGTTTTTCCATTGTTACCTTTTTACTGGTCGTGGCTTTTTCAATGGAAGTACTGGTTGTATACTACGTGACAACAATCTCCTGTATTCGCCATATGTCTGGACTATGTGGTAGTGTTGCAAGACAGAAGTCTTTTCTTACACAGAAAAAAATCCAGGTCCAGCTAAAATTTGCAAAGCAATACATCAAGTCTGCCAAAGGCATGTGGGAAACTGTTATGTCCCAAAGCATACATCCAAATCAGCAAAAGAATGGTTTCACAAGAAGAAAATTAAACTTTTGGAATGGTCCAGCCACAGCCCAGACCTAAATCCAATGGAAAATCTGAGGGGTGACCTGAAGAGGGCTGTGCACAAGAGATTCCCACATAATCAGACAGATTTGGAGCACTTTTGCAAGGAAGACTGGGCAAATATTGCAGAGTCAACACAAACACCTGGCATTTTAACAGTGGTGTGTACACTTTATGTCCATTTTGTGTGTGTGTGTGTGTGTGTGTGTGTGTGTGTGTGTGTGTGTGTGTGTGTATATATATATATATAAAATATATATATATGTGTATATATATATATATATATATATATATATATATAGATATATACATATATATATATATATATATATATACACACACACACACACACACACACACACACACACACACACAGGAAGAAAAAATCAGGGGGTTTGGACGGTAGGTAGTTGAGGAAGAATGAAAAAAATGGACAACACTGATGGAACATTATGGTGAGTACCCAATGTCTTTATCTGATGTTGTCTGAGTATGCACAAGCACCAAAATGAAACATCTCCCCAGTGACTCCTTCCGCAGTCTGTCATACTATGCACAAGTACCAGAGTGAAACATTTACATTGACAACCCCTTCAGCAGCCCTTCCAAGTATGCACAAGAACTGAAATGAGACATTCCCCCAATGACCCATTCCGCAGTCTGTCCTACTATGCACAAGCACCAGAATGCAAGATTTCCATTGATAAACCCTTCAGCAGCCCTTACAAATACGCGCAACAACCAAACTGATACATTCCCACATGATTCCTTCAGTAGTATGTCCAAGTATGCAGAAGAACCAAAATGAAAGTGCAAGGCATCAGGTTTTTCTTGACTTTTTCTTCTTCAAAGAAAAAAAGTGTATCTTGTTATTTGCCAATGTACACCACTTACAGTTTTATCCTGTAGGTTTAATGTTATCATTTCTTTTCCTTCTCCTTTCCCATGCTTGTCTCTTTTTTATGACTTGGTTATATATACTCTGGGCTTTCAAGTTCCAATTATTGCCTTCCATTCAAAGCACTAACTGATGGATGATTGACCCTGTTACAGATGTTTACCTCCTCTAAATATTATAGCAGGTAACAGGTACTCTGCTGCATAGAAAATCCAGCTGTTCAATAGCACATTACATCTCCATTGCATTTTCGAGGTAATGAAATGATGATCTCTTGTAAATATGGATGGCAAGGTATAGCTAACTGAAACAACAATGCAGCTCAGCACAGTGGTACAGGGTAGGCTGCATTACAGAGCTATGAATAGCAGCGATACTCATTTAGTCTCTGATGACCTAAAATGTCTACATCAGTCTCTTTTCAGTAACAGTAATTGAAATCTACAGAACTGGTCATATATTAAAAGTGTGCTCAAGGCATTTACTTTGCACTCATTGCTAATCAGCGTAATGAAGCAGCAGTTGGATGTTGCTGCCTCATAGAGCTTGGGTTATTAAAATTACACTTCTGGATGCATTTATGGGAGAACTACAAAAGAAACTGCATGTTTTACCAGCTTTCATATAATTGTTGTGCATATTTGCATTACTATATATCCAAGGGTGTTGAATGAGTTCTTGAATAATTTTTGCCGAGGACATTTCCTTTGTTAAATGTCATTCATTGTGTCTTTAATAAATTACACTAAAGCAGACATTAGAAAAGGTTCAAAAACGCACTTCACCATTCATACACACACTTTTCATTCACTTCTTTACCGTTTGCACTCTCATATACCCAAGCAGGCACTTCACCATTCATACACACACACTACATTCATACCTTTACCGTTCTCTCTCTCATGCACACATGCATGCACTTCACTATTCATACACACACTCTGCATTCATTCCTTTACCATTTGCTCCCTCATACACCCAAGCAGGTACTTCACCATTCATACCCACACTCTGCATTCACTCCTTTACCGTTCACTGTCTCATACACCCAAGCAGGCACTTCACCATTCATACACACACTCTGCATTCATTCCTTTACAGTTTGCTCTCTCATACACACATGCAGGCACTTATACATTCATACACCCACTCTGCATTCATTCCTTTACCGTTTGCTCTCTCATACACCCAAGCTGGCACTTCACCATTCATACACACACTCTGCATTCACTCCTTTACCATTCACTCTCTCATACACACATGCAGGCACTTCACCATTCATACACACACTCTGCATTCCCTCCTTTACTATTTGCTCTCTCATACACCCAAGCAGGCACTTCACCATTCATACACACACTCTGCATTCACTCCTTTACTGTTTCTCTCTCATACACCCAAGCAGGCACTTCACCATTCATACACACACTCTGCATTCATTCCTTTACAGTTTGCTGTCTCATACACACACGCAGGCACTTCTACATTCATACACACACTCTGCATGCACCCCTTTACAGTTCTCTATGTTATACACACATGCAGGCACTTCTACATACATTCACGCACACTTCATTCTCTCCGCATGCAGATAGTTTGCGAAATATTATTTAGAACTATACTCTGGGCCGGTAGCAGCAGGCCGGGTAGATGGGGAGATGGATTTATTTTAGGAGAGCTAAATATCCCAGTTTTAGACCCAGAGCAGTCATAACCATTGTGGAATGAGATAATAAAGGAGGATATTGAAGAACGGACACAGAGTATGCCAAGGGAAAAATCCCCAGGAACAGATGGTCTACCAGTAGGCCTTTGGAAATGGATACGAGAGCCTTTTTACATAGGGTTAAAACATTTTTTTAGTGAGGTCCTGATGACTAAACAAGTCACATTTTTGTGGAAAGTAACAACAGAAACTCAGAAAAAGGGTAAAGATCCAGCACTTTCTTCCTCCTATCCTCTGATTTACACCACAGCGGCAACGTTTTTTGGCCATACTGGCTCAATGGCTAGCTAACATTATCTGATATTTAACAGAAGAGGATCAAAAGGGCTTTGTGGGAGGAAGCTTACCTAACCACAGGCTAAATCAATTCAGCAGTTCTTGTCACCAGCAGAAGAAAAACAACGAGACTGTGAAAGCAAAAACCGCCAAACAGGTGTCTCCAATTGTGATCGATAAATAGAGGGATCCAGCAGCAGGTAGAATCAACAAATCTCAGAAAAAAGAAAGGAAATACCTGCTGCTGGACCCTCTATTTATTCGGGGAGAACAAAAGAAATTTAGATTTGGGGTAGAAGTGTTATGCAAGTGGTAGCTTGGATTGCAATAATCTGACTGGCTGCCACCACTTGCATAATAAACCGCTATACAAGCTGATTTTCTTAAAAAACTTCAATGTGAGCAGCATGTAAAAACACACTGAATCGTAGGTATATGATGTAAGCAATAAGTTAGACTATGATTTAAGCATGTTTTACATACTGCTTACATTGAAAATCTACATTGCAGTTTGTCACGTCAGTGGAAGGTACTCAGTGGTAACTGCTTGCAATTCCTATCGTCTCACAGCGCACACAGGTGTAAGCACAGAGGCGCTGTGAGACGGTACTCGGGGTTAATGAGTTAATGTATGTTCTTTGTTTGCCTCAAAGTAAAAGAAACACTCTCTTGTAATGAGCAAGATGGGAAGACCTTGTTTACCATGGGAATCCATTTTTCTACCCCGCAGACATCCTTCTGTAGGAATCAGCATGGATGTAAAAAGATGTGTTTTCGAAAATCAAAAGGACCTTTTCAGGACTCATGAGGGGAAACTTCTCCCAGATGTTTGTATGTAAGGGGTTCCAGTGGAGGACACCACCCTCGCAGCATAGGAGGCTTGCAAAACAAAGGGTTACAAGATTTCTTTTTAGATAGACCCTTTCAGCAGTTCTGAAGGGTTGCCTGACTGCTCTTCACTGGAGGCAGGTGGAGGGCACTTGTCTCTGCAGTCGGAAACCTGGGCATCTATCACAAAAGACCCTTGGGTGCAAAAAATTATATCCAGAGGATATTTCATTCCTTTTTTGAAAACTGTGCCATCCAAATGGAAAAAATGTCCCCAACATTCCACCCAATCAGTGTGAGTTAGCCCTAGAAGTTCAAAAGCTGCCAGACAAAACAACCATCCAAGAGGTCCCACCAGACCAAAGAGGATTCAGAACTTGCTTAAGGTTATTTTAAGTGCTAAAGAAAGCAGGGGACCTGAGGCCCATTCTGGATCTCACCAATCTAAATCAGTTTGTAAAGAGCTCCAAATTTCAGATGGTCATAGTTCAATCCATTCTACATCTTTTTCAGAAGGACAACTGGATGTGCTCTATAGATCCCCAGGATGTGTACTATCACATCAAAATGAACAGACACTCCTGGAGATATCTGCACTTTCAGATGGGGGCCAGTCATTACCAATTCAGAGCCCTGCCCTTTGGCCTCACCACAGCCATTAGGGTGTTCATCAAATGCATGGCAGTGGTTTCAGCTCATCTCAGACTGCTCAGATTCAGAGTGTTTCCTTATTTAGATGACTGGCTCCTCACCACCGCAACCAGGCATCTCCTCAAAAACGGTGAGGAACTACTTACTCCAATTTTGTCAGTCTCTAGGGATCACAGTCAATTATACCAAGTCTCATCTACAGGCAGTTTAAGTCTTGGAGTTTATAGGAGCTCACATGGACACAGTCAGTTAGCCTTTCTTCCACTAAACAGAGTACAGTCTTTAAGACTGCATGTCAGAGAGATACTTTCACACCCTTTTGCCCCAGTAAAACTGGTTCTTCAGGCCTTAGGATCAATGGCTGCAGCTGTTACCATACTAGCAACAGCTCATTTCCATATGCTGGTTCTTCAATGGATTCTAGCAGTTCAGTTGTCAATTATTTAACAGCCTCTTACCCAACTTCTAAAACTTTCTCTGGTTTGCAGGGACTCCCAGCTTTGGTGGATTCAGTCCAACAAAGCTTGTCAGGATTGTCCCTTTGTATTCCAACCCCCAACCAGTAGCCACACTGACCCCAGATACCTCTTAATTGGGGTGGGGGGCATTTCTTGGGATAGACTGTCCAAGGCATGTGGTCCCCAGAAGAGACCAGTTTGTATAAAAATGTCCTAGAAATGAGGGCAGTCACCTTAGCATTGCAGGCTTTTCAGAACTCTCTTCCTCTAGGGACAGTTGCCATCCAAACGGACAACATGTTGTTGGTTTGGTACATCAACAAATGAGGAAACCTGGCCCTACCTCTTTTGTCAAGAAGCAGTGAGACTGTGGCAGTGGACGATCACCTCCAACTGCTTTCTTCTAGCAATGCACATACTGGGGAAATTCAACGTACTAGCCAACAAACTCAGCAGGATTATTCTGATGCCTCACAAGTGTTCTCTCAATCAAGCTGTGGTGGAGAGAATCTTTCATCGATGGGGTCAACCTTACTGTAATCTCTTTGCCTCCCCCCTCAACAACAAGTGCAGCATGTTTTTTGCCTTAATCCCCCCTCAGAAGGAGTCATTGAGAGATGCTTTGGTCTATGTTTGGCCCTCTGGTCTCCTTTAAGCTTATCCCACCTTGCCTCTAATCCACAATTTTTTTCAGAAAGCATTCTAGTTGAAAAGCAAGTTCATCCTCCACACTTGGCCTGTTCAAGTGCAGTTCCCCTTCCTTTGGTCTTATCTCCTAAATCCTCCTTGAACACTGGATCCCTCTCCAGATCTGATCTCTTAACTCACACAGATCCCTCACCCGGACCTTCAAAGACACAAGTTGACCGCATGGTTTCTCCAATTACAGTGATGACTAGATAGCCCAGATTTTCTTTCCTGGTTCTCAACATTTTGTTATCATCCCAAAAAGCCTCCACTAGAAAAGTATATAAGAGTAAATGGAAGAGATTTTTTTATTGGGCTCATCAGAGAGAATTAGATTCTTTTACTGCACCTATCCCTGCTGTTTTAGATTTTCTTGCTACATTTTTTCAAGAAGGGAACTAGTTTTTCCACCATAAAAGTTCAACTAGCAGCTATCTCCAATTTTCACAGTGGAGATAATGCTTTCCCTTTAGCTTCTTTCAAGTTATGCAAAGCCTTCCTTAAAGGTACCTTTTGGCCTAGACCTCTGATTAAAGATTCTACTCCATCATGGGACCTTATGCTTTTGTTCCAGAGTTTAACTCAGCCTCCTTTAGAGCCCTTAGCCAAGTCTGATCTCAAGTTTCTTTCCTGGAAGGCAATCTTTCTAGTGGCCATCACTTCAGTGGGGCAAGTTTCTGAACTCCAAGCACTCTCTGCAAAATCACTTTACTTGATCTTCCACAAAGTTAGGGTCACTTTAAATACTAACCCATCTTTTCTGCCTGAAATAACCTCTGAGTCGAACACCAACCAAGTGATCAGTTTGCCTGTGTTCTTTCCATTTTTTTCTAATAAAGGCAAATACATGCTTCACCTTTTAGATATCAATAGACAGCTTAATTTTTATCTTCATAGGATGAAGGTTTTTAGAAAAACTGTTTAATTGTTCATCTCTTTTGGCCCTAACAGATTGGGGAAACCAGTCTCTAAAGTTACTTTAGCTAAATTCTTCTGAGCCAGAAGATATAGAAAACCTCCCGGTTGATAAATTTAGCTCCACCTTTACCCCTCTCTTCCCCTAGGAAGTATCATCAAATATATCTCCCCCTACTACCACTAGGAAACAGGTCCTTAATGCTCTCTCTAAGACCAAAAACACTGCAACAGTGGGCCCAGACAATATCCTAGGATGTCTTCTAAATAACATGAAACATAACCTATCAGGGCCTCTGGAATTACTATTCAACTGTAGCCTCCAAACAGGCTTCATGCCTTATGAATGGAGAAAGGCAACAGCCATGCATTGTACAAAGGTGGGCCATCTACAGACCCTGGAAACTACAGACCCATAAGTCTCATTAGTCTTATATATGTAAAGCCATGGAAAGAATTATCACGGAGGGGATCGCTAGAGATATAGTAAACCTCCAGACAATGGACACAACCCAGTTTGGTTTCTTCAAGGGCAGATCATGCCTACTCAACCCAGTGGACTTCTTTGAGAAGGTCACCAAAGCAATGGATGAGGGCAAAATCATTCACACTGCCTACCTTGGCCTGGCCAAGGCATTTGACACAATACCCCACTCAGGCATTGTTGACAAACTCAAGAGGTTAGTTACAAACCCATATATCACCTGGTTGATAGCCAACTGGCTCACAGACAGGACCCAGGAAGTTGGAACTGGGGAGTCCACATCTACAAAGAGGTCAGTCACAAGTGGAGCCCCTCAGGGACCAGTCCTTGAACTGCTCCTTTTTGGCATTTACTTCTCGGAAGTCAAGGTTAATGTCAGTGGTTTCTGACTAAATTTGGAGATGATTGCAAGTTAAGAGCTGTCATTGAATCTCACACTAACACAAATGTTCTCCAGGAGGGGCTGACACAGACAAACGACTGATGTCAGAGTCATGGACTAAAACTAAATGCCAATAAATGCATAATAGTATCCTTTGGGAAGTCATCAATCCCTGGTAACTATCATATTGACAACACACCCCTTAGAGCTAACCCAGTAGTCCGGAACTTAGAGACACACATAGATAGTAATCTAGCCTTTGACCGTCAAGTGTCTACAATGGTGAGGAAATTATTCTATGTTGTTTAACTTATAAATAAAAGTATGGCATCTAAGTCCAAGGAAGTCATTGTTCCACTGTATTCGGCATTCATCAGACCTATCATTGAGTACAATGTCCCCTTTGGTATGTACCTAACCAGGCATATCAAATATTGGAATGTCCACAGAGGTTTCTCACTAAATGAATACAGGGCGTAAGTAAAATGTCCTCTGCAGACCACCTCAAGGCCCTATCCCTGTGTTCTGTCTCATATAGGCTTTTGAGGAGACGTCTATGCCTGGCATACAGGTAATTGTCAGACCCCATTCTGATGGACCTCCTGCAAATCTACAAAACAAACAGCATCAGAATTACCTATTCTAAAGACTTAAAGTTTGCCTGTGACATAAATAGGACCTGCTAGAGATATGCATTTATCTCAGAAACTATCCCATCTATGGAATAGGCTACTCATCCATGTGAAGCAGAGTTCCTCCCTAATCCAATTCAAGTGCAACTTTGACAATTGGATGGGAAAGGATAAATTCATCCCTGGTTGGTTTGGCATCTATGTCTCTAATGGATGCAGGTAACCTGTAAATGGTTCATCTCCCAGGCCCATGCTTATACTTATCAAGGGTATCAGAACTTGTCAGAGATTTGGGATGCATGGCTAGGCTTAAAAATGCCCTTGTGGTTGTTAGCCTAGTAAACACCTATGAACCTATGAACGTAAATGGACTGCATTTCATGTTTATTCTCAATTAGGTTTCCCTTTGCTGAGATCCCCAGAAGCTCACTCCACTAGTTCCCTCGCTATTTTATCTGCTTTCTGGGCCAGAGCTTCTATTGATGATATTTGTGCTACAGCCACTTGGTCTGGTGCTCATACATTTATTCCTCATTACAAATTGGATCTCATTTCCAGAAGCAGAGCTGCTTTTGGTTCTACAGTACTCCAGAACAACTTTCCATGAGAGCCAGTCAAGGTTGTCATAGCTGAGGACTTTGTCCCATTCATTGAGGAATGAATGAAAATGACAACATCAGATATCAAAGTTATGCACTCACCATAACTATTCATCTGTGCTGTTCATTTTCATTCTTACTCAACTTCCCACTCTCCTTTCCCCTCTCCTTTTCTTTTGAGAGTGATCTGATAGAAATTTTGGAACCACTGTTCCTGTTTGAGCTACTATTCTGTCTTTATCTTTTCTGTGTGCTATAACCTATTTTTTTGATAGAGCAGCAAACTCAGTCTGAGTTAATACAGGGGTGTGGGTATTATGGGTAAAGGGAAGAGCTCTAGAGTTGGGTCCAAAAGTCTCAAAGAAATGAGGCCAAGCCAGATTTAAAGTCAGATCCGAGACCCGTTCATTGAGGAAGACTTAAAATGAACAACACAGATCAGATGCATAGTTATGGTGATACATGAATTTTATTTTTTTTTTATTTATTTTTTTTTTATGCTTTTATTGACTTGGAAAGTCTGTGAAAATGTGACATGGGTTCAAGCAGAGATAAGAAGCTGCAGTTGCATAAAATATCAGCCTGCTTAACAATAGTGTATGCACTGTTTGGTTTCTACTTCTCTGAAGTCCAGGCCAACACGAAGGGACTCTGGCTGACAAAGTTCGCAGACGATTGCAAGTTGAGAGCTATTATTAACTCCCCAAGTGATGTTGACATCCTACAGAAAGACCTCAATGACACCAATGACTGGTGTCAGAACCATGGTCTTAAGCTCAATGCCAAAAAATGAGTCATCATCCCCCTTGGGAAAAACCCAGTTCCCTTGAATTACCACATTGATGGTAGTCCACTGAACACAGAAGGTATTATAAGAGAACTGGGAACACAAGTTGACAGCAACCTCTCTTTTGACCACCATGTTGCCACTGTTGTCAGAAAGTCCTTCTATGTGGCACATCTCATTACTAAGGATTTTGCATCCAGGAAGAAAGAAGTCACTGTCTCCCTCTACTCTTCCCTCATTAGGCCAATCATTGAGTACAATGCCCCAAGATAATGACTAAGGTGTTGCCCAAACTGATAAACATGGATAAATGTGGTTTTGTGGAGAGGAGGCAAACATTTAATAACATTAACAAAATGTTGATGATCCAGAGGGAAGCACAATGCAAGAAGATCCCACTATTTTTGGTGGCTCTTAATGCAGAAAAGGCATTCAGTAGAGTTAGCTGGAATTTTATGAGTAGGGCAATGGTAGCATTTGCATAGAATAATGTATCTAATTAGGAAGATATATGAAGAGTCACAGGCAAGAATCAAGGTGGGAGGGTTCCCCTCTGACAAGCTATATTTGAAAAGAGAAACCAGGTAGGGGCATCTTCATTCCTCTTTGAGACAATGTTTTTTTTTTCCATCTTATTCAGCATGTGAGCTGTCAGATCCATCCTGATCTGCTCTCAGTGCTTTATACCAAAGCTTTTAGATCTCAGAGCTCTGACTCCTCTCCTACTCACAGTTCCACTCTCCTGTCTCAGTTACCTTAAATCTCATTTGCTTCCTATGTAAACTAGATGCATAGTCTGTGAGCTCCATCATTGTTCATAATAAGTGAATGCTTTCTTCCTCTTCATTTAATTTTTTTGAGATTTCAGTACTAGGTAGGGTTAGGAATTTGTATGTATATAAATATATATATATATATATATATATACATGTATATATATATATATATATATATATGTGTGTGTGTGTGTATATATATATATATATATATATATATATTAGTCTGTTCCTTATAGTCTTTAGCATAGTTTTTTTCCTCAGACCATGCACGTGTGCATGCATGTATGTAGGGTCTATATTAATTTGTCAAAAACTAATTCCAGTGAATGGCCATACACTGAACACAGACCAGTGAATGGCCATTCTTTGAACATTCATTTCGGTGAACATTCTTGTAAGGGAAAGGAGTTGGTTGGCCAGCATTAGGAAAATTACCCTTTTCCCCAATATAGTGTGATCTTGGAGTTGGTATATATAAGTAGGGGGGGTGGGAGACATAGCCCACCACCTTGGTGGGTTTGATATAATGTAGTTTGTGCTACAGTCGGTGTGGGGACAAGTAATTTCCTTCCCTTAGAAAAACATTTGCTGAAGTGAAATGGCCATTCGGTGGTTTGTGTTCGATGAACGGCCGTTCGCTGGAATTAGTTTTTGATGAATTAACATAGATGTGTGTGTGTGTGTGTGTGTGTGTGTGTGTGTGTGTGTGTGTGTGCATGCGCATCCCTAGATCTGGCATTCTACTAGAAGTCTCACAGAATTCAAAGTTGACCAAATGATGAGGAGATTTTTGAGGACTCAGATTCAGCTGGGAGTCGTTCCAGCTCCATCCCTGAGGAAAGATCCGTGATTAGTCCCTTCCATCCCAACTGCTCAGTTTTCTCAGCTTCTTACACCATCTCCATTCTCTGAGTTGGTGTACATCAGATTCAGTCTTTCTCTAGTACCAGCATTGTATTCAACAGCTCTGGAGACTTTGGCCTCAATGTCTTCCTCTCTCTCACTCAACTCTGATGTTTTTAGTTTGAGCATAGTCCTGGAGCCGGGACACTGGAGGTAGAGTTGACCTTGAGATTTTCAGAGCTGTCATTGCTGCTAGGTGTCTTGGCACTCAGGAATTAGGTTCTGAAGTCCTCCACACGACGTTAAATCATTGGACTTAAGAGAGCTTTTGACTTAACTAATTTGGCTGGCTTTTCTTCGATTCCAATGGTTGAGTTGGCTTTTTGAGGCTGTGGAGAGGGGGAGAGGGCATTTAACTAAGATGGCTGATATGTTCCCAGAGTTTGGATCCATTTAGAGTCACTCTGAAGACTGTACTCTCCTTTTCACATTCTAGTAGACAGGAACAGATGGATCCCTTAGACTTTGAAACTTCTTGGCACTAGAGTCCCATGTCTGATTCTTATGTGTCCCCCTCGTAAATCTCAAGACACTTTTCCTGGAAAAGGACTTGTAAAAAGAAGCATATTGACTTCTCTCCTGAGTCTGTCACTGAAGACACCAAAGAAGTCTCCTTTGGAGACATCCTTGAATTGATGAATCAGCAGGGGGTGTGGTCCAGCGATGCTGCTACTTCTGATGAGTCAGTGCTTCTTGAAGCCATTGGGTCTGCCCTTTCAATGCCCTTGGTGGTCTCCCCCAATTGACCCCTTAGTCAAGCTTATCACTCAGAAAGTCTGGAAGTAGCCTTATGTGGAAGAACCCAACCCAAAAAGCCAGAGAGAATTTTAGTAAACTTTAAAGAAAGGAATTTCTGGGCTGGGCATCCCCCTGTAGATGCCATGGTGGTAGTAGCAGCCACTAAAAAGGAACTGTCCAAGGAGAGTCCTCCTGTCCATCCCCCCTAACAGGGAGTCTAGGGATTTGGACAGATTGGGGAAAAGGACATACTCTTCAGCCACATTCTGTCTTTGTGCACTGAAATATATGGCTCATTTGACACATTTTCACAGGGATTTGATTAAGGAACTTTCGAATTCTCTAGTGGGTAACTTCCCAGTGGATATCCAAAAAAAAGTGTATTCCCAGTTGTCTACTTCACAGTCATCCTCAAATGTAGCTGTGAAACTGCTTTCTAACTGTGCAGCCCTAGCAGTCAATACTGGCATTATGATGCAGTGTCATGCTTGGTTGCAGCTCTGTGATGTCACAAAAAACTTTAAAATGTCCTTCATAAATGCCCCATATGATGGCTTCACTTTGAACCAAATGTCAAAGACATGCTTACTAGAAGTGAACAGGATGGTAAGACCTTGTCTGCCACTGGAATCTGTTTTTTCAACCTCTCAGAGATCCTTCTCCAGGAATCAGAGAGGTGGAAGGAAAACATGGTTTAAAAAATCTCAAGGTTTTCACTAGGACACCTCTGGAAATAGTCCTCTAAGAGGCATGGGTGGAGGCAGTTTCACAGGATGTTGCCCCAGAGGCAGAGATGGTCTGCAAAATCAAGGTTTACATGGACCTTTCATGCAGAAACTTTACCAGCATCCCTGAATGCTTGCCCAACTGCTGCACTCTATGCAGTTGGGGATGCTTCTCCTTACAACCTCAAGCCTGGCAAAACATTGCTCATGATACATGGATGCTAAGAATCATAACCAGACATTATGCAATACCCTTTTTAGGAATTCCAAGAATAAAACAAAATTTTGGCAACATTTTACCCAATCAATTTTAATCTGCAGAAACAGAGGTTCAGAGGTTGCTGGTCAAAAGAGTCATCCATCCGGTCCCCCAAGACCAGTTCGAATCTGAAGTCTACTCAAAGTTCTTTTTAGTACCAAAAAAAGACAGGGGACCTAAGACCAATCCTGAATCTCAGGGATTTAAATCAGTTTGTAAATCAGACAAAATTTTGAATGGTCACAATACAGTCCATTCTATCTCTACTCAGAAAGGATGATTGGATGTACTCTATAGATCTTCAGGATGCCTACTATCAGATAAAGATCCAGCATCAGTTCAGGAGATTTCTCCTTTTCTGGCTGGAAGCCAGTCACATTCAATTTAGAGTGCAGCTGTTGGGTCTCACCACAGCCCTTCTCCTTGTGTTCATCAAGATAATGGCAGCAGTAACAGCCTATCTCAGGCTTCGAAGGATCCAAGTATTTCCATATCTGGACAGTTGGCTTCTAACTGCTACCTCCATGGATCTACTTCTAACAAATCAGTCATTCTTGCTAAGACTGTCAACTTACCTGGGTATCTCTATAAACACCATGAAGAGCAAACTGCAAACTACCCAATCCATAGAATTTATAGGATGCCAGACACTGTACTTCAGATAGCAAAACTACCCTCAGCAAAGGCCAAATCAATCAGATCAGTTGTTTTTCAGGTACTAAATCATGTCAATCCGTAGGTTTAACTGATATTATGACTTCTAGGTCTAATGGCTTCCTCAATCATGATGGCTCCTTCAGCCAGATATCACATGAGAATTCTACAATGAACAGTAGCTATACAGTGGTCTCAGAAAATTCAGCCCTTCACT